>NW_027211795.1:1358096-1680745 GCF_036971445.1 Narcine bancroftii
GCCTCTGATTCCCCATCTCTGATTCACCACCACTGATTCCCTGCGTCTGATTCCCTGCCTGTGATTCCCCGCCTCTGATTCACCATCTCTGATTCACTGCCTCTGATTCCCCTTCTCTGATTCCCCATGTGTGATTCCCCAATTCTGATTCCCGCCTCTGATTCCCCACTACTGATTCCCGGCCTCTGATTCCCGGCCTCTGATTCCCAGCCTCTGATACCCCATCTCTGATTCCCCGCCTCTGATTCCCCGACTCTGATTCCCCGCCTCTGATTCCCCAGCTCTGATTCCCCGCCTCTGATTCCCCGTGTCTGATTCCCCGCCTCTGAATCCCCGCCTCTGATTCCCCATCTCTGATTCACCACCTCATATTACCCGCGTCTGATTCCCTGACTCTAATTCCCGGCCTCTGATTCCCCATCTCTGATACACCGCCTCTGATTCCCCATATCTGATTCCCCATATCTGATTCCCCGCCTCTGATTCCCCGCGTCTGATTCCCCATATCTGATACCCCGCCTCTGATTCCCCAACTCTGATTCCCCGCCTCTGATTCCCCAGTTATGATTCCCCACTTCTGATTCCCCGCGTCTGATTCCCTGCTTCTGATTCGCTGCCTCTGATTCCCCATCTGTGATTAACCACCTCTGATTCTCCGCATCTGATTCCCCGCCTCAGTTTCCCCGCCTCTGATTCCCCACCTCTGATTCCCCATATCTGATTCCCCGCCTCTGATTCGCCATCTCTGATTCTCGGACTCAGATTCCCCACCTCTGATTGCCCGCCTCTGATTCCCTGCCTCTGATTCCCCATCTCTGATTTCCCATATCTGATTCCCCAGCTCTGATTCCCAACATCTGATTCCCTGCCTCTGATTCCCCACCTCTGATTCCCAATATCTGATTCCCTGCCTCTGTTTCCCCACTTCTGATTCCCCGCCTCTGTTTCCCCATATCTGATTCCCCACCTCTGATTCCCCAACTCTGATTCCCCGCCTCTGATTCCCCAGCTGTGATTCCCCGCCTCTGATTCCCCGTGCCTCATTCCTTGCCTCTGATTCCCCGCCTCTGATTCCCCATCTCTGATTCACCACCACTGATTCCCTGCGTCTGATTCCCTGCCTGTGATTCCCCGCCTCTGATTCACCATCTCTGATTCACTGCCTCTGATTCCCCTTCATGATTCCCCATGTCTGATTCCCCAATTCTGATTCCCGCCTCTGATGCCCCACCTCTGATTCCCCGCCTCTGATTTCCCATCTCTGATTCACTGCCTCTGATTCCCCACCTCTGATTCCCCATATCTAATTAGGCACCTCTGTTTCCCCGCCTCTGATTCCCAGCCTCTGATTCCCCATATCTGATTCCCAGCCTCTGATTCCCCATCTCTGATTCCCGGACTCTGAATCCCCACCTCTGATTCCCGGCCTCTCATTCCCGGCCTTTGATTCCCGCTTCTGATTCCCCGCCTCTGATTCCCTGCCTCTGATTCCCCATGTCTGATTCCCCACATCTGATTCCCTGCCTCTGATATCCCGCCTCTGATTCCCCGCCTCTGATTCCCTGCCACTAATTCCACGCCTCTGATTACCCTATCTGATTCCCTGCCTCTGATGCCCCATATCTGATTCCCTGCCTCTGATTCCCCAACTCTGATTCCCCGCCTCTGATTCCTCAGCTCTGATTCCCCACCTCTGATTCCCCGTGTCTAATTCCCTGCCTCTGATTCCCCGCCTCTGATTCCCCATCTTGGATTCACCACCACTGGTTCCCTGCGTCTGATTCCCTGCCTGTGTTTCCCCGCCTCTGATTCCCCATCTCTGATTCACTGCCGTTGATTCCCTTCTCTGATTCCCCATGTCTGATTCCCCAATTCTGATTCCCGCCTCTGATGCCCAACCTCTGATTCCCCTCCTCTGATTGCCCATATCTGATTCCCCGCATCTGATTCCCCATATCTTATTCTCCGCCTCTGATTCCCAAACTCAGATTCCCCGCCTCTGATTCCCCAGCTCTGATTCCCCACATCTGATTCTCTGCCTCTGATTCCCCACCTCTGATTCCCCGCCTCTGTTTCCCCATATCTGATTACCCACCTCTTATTCCCCAACTCTGATTCCCCGCCTCTGATTCCCCAGCTCTGATTCCCCGCCTCTGATTCCCCGTGTCTGATTCCCTGCCTCTGATTCCCCGCCTCTGTTTACACATCTCTGATTCACCGCCTCTGATTCCCCACCTCTGATTCCCCATATCTGATAAGCCATCTCTGTTTCCCCGCCTCTGATTCCCCACCTCTGATTCCCCATATCTGATTCCCCGCCTCTGATTCCCCATCTCTGATTCCCGGACTCAGATTCCCCACCTCTGATTCCCCGCCTCTGATTCCCTGCCTCTGATTCCCCATCTCTGATTTCCCATATCTGATTCCCCAGCTCTGATTCCCAATATCTGATTCCCTGCCTCTGATTCCCCACCTCTGATTCCCAATATCTGATTCCCTGCCTCTGATTCCCCACTTCTGATTCCCCGCCTCTGTTTCCCCATATCTGATTCCCCACCTCTGATTCCCCAACTCTCATACCCGCCTCTGATTCCCCAGCTCTGATTCCCCGCCTCTGATTCCCCGTGTCTGTTTCCTTGCCTCTGATTCCCCGCCTCTGATTCCCCATCTCTGATTCACCACCACTGATTCCCTGCGTCTGATTCCCTGCCTGTGATTCCCCGCCTCTGATTCACCATCTCTGATTCACTGCCTCTGATTCCCCTTCTCTGATTCCCCATGTGTGATTCCCCAATTCTGATTCCCGCCTCTGATTCCCCACTACTGATTCCCGGCCTCTGATTCCCGGCCTCTGATTCCCAGCCTCTGATACCCCATCTCTGATTCCCCGCCTCTGATTCCCCGACTCTGATTCCCCGCCTCTGATTCCCCAGCTCTGATTCCCCGCCTCTGATTCCCCGTGTCTGATTCCCCGCCTCTGAATCCCCGCCTCTGATTCCCCATCTCTGATTCACCACCTCATATTACCCGCGTCTGATTCCCTGACTCTAATTCCCGGCCTCTGATTCCCCATCTCTGATACACCGCCTCTGATTCCCCATATCTGATTCCCCATATCTGATTCCCCGCCTCTGATTCCCCGCCTCTGATTCCCCATATCTGATACCCCGCCTCTGATTCCCCAACTCTGATTCCCCGCCTCTGATTCCCCAGTTATGATTCCCCACTTCTGATTCCCCGCGTCTGATTCCCTGCTTCTGATTCGCTGCCTCTGATTCCCCATCTGTGATTAACCACCTCTGATTCTCCGCATCTGATTCCCCGCCTCAGTTTCCCCGCCTCTGATTCCCCACCTCTGATTCCCCATATCTGATTCCCCGCCTCTGATTCGCCATCTCTGATTCTCGGACTCAGATTCCCCACCTCTGATTGCCCGCCTCTGATTCCGTGCCTCTGATTCCCCATCTCTGATTTCCCATATCTGATTCCCCAGCTCTGATTCCCAACATCTGATTCCCTGCCTCTGATTCCCCACCTCTGATTCCCAATATCTGATTCCCTGCCTCTGTTTCCCCACTTCTGATTCCCCGCCTCTGTTTCGCCATATCTGATTCCCCACCTCTGATTCCCCAACTCTGATTCCCCGCCTCTGATTCCCCAGCTCTGATTCCCCGCCTCTGATTCCCCGTGCCTGATTCCTTGCCTCTGATTCCCCGCCTCTGATTCCCCATCTCTGATTCACCACCACTGATTCCCTGCGTCTGATTCCCTGCCTGTGATTCCCCGCCTCTGATTCACCATCTCTGATTCACTGCCTCTGATTCCCCTTCATGATTCCCCATGTCTGATTCCCCAATTCTGATTCCCGCCTCTGATGCCCCACCTCTGATTCCCCATCTCTGATTCACCACCACTGATTCCCCGCCTCTGATTCCCCAGCTCTGATTCCCCACCTCTGATTACCCGCGTCTGATTCCCTGACTCTAATTCCCGGCCTCTGATTCCCCATCTCTGATTCACCGCCTCTGATTCCCCACCTCTGATTCCCCATATCTGATTCCCCGCCTCAGTTTCCCCGCCTCTGATTCCCCGCCTCTGATTCCCCATATCTGATACCCCGCCTCTGATTCCCCAACTCTGATTCCCCGCCTCTGATTCCCCAGTTATGATTCCCCGCCTCTGATTCCCCATATCTGATTCCCTGCCTCTGATGCCCCATATCTGATTCCCTGCCTCTGATTCCCCAACTCTGATTCCCCGCCTCTGATTCCTCAGCTCTGATTCCCCACCTCTGATTCCCCGTGTCTAATTCCCTGCCTCTGATTCCCCGCCTCTGATTCCCCATCTTGGATTCACCACCACTGATTCCCTGCGTCTGATTCCCTGCCTGTGATTCCCCGCCTCTGATTCACCATCTCTGATTCACTGCCTCTGATTCCCCTTCTCTGATTCCCCATGTCTGATTCCCCAATTCTGATTCCCGCCTCTGATGCCCCACCTCTGATTCCCCTCCTCTGATTGCCCATATCTGATTCCCCGCCTCTGATTCCCCATATCTTATTCCCCGACTCTGATTCCCAAACTCAGATTCCCCGCCTCTGATTCCCCAATTCTGATTCCCCGCCTCTGATTCCCCAGTTATGATTCCCCACCTCTGATTCCCCGCGTCTGATTCCCTGCTTCTGATTCCCTGCCTCTGATTCCCCATCTGTGATTAACCACCTCTGATTCTCCGCGTCTGATTCCCCGCCTCAGTTTCCCCGCCGCTGATTCCCCATATCTGATTCCCTGCCTCTGATTCCCGGCCTATGATTCCCCGCTTGTAATTCCCCGCCTCTGATTCCCTGCCTCTGATTCCCCATGTCTGATTCCCCACATCTGATTCCCTGCCTCTGATACCCCGCCTCTGATTCCCCGCCTCTGATTCCATGCCACTAATTCCCCGCCTCTGATTCCCCATATCTAATTCCCTGCCTCTGATGCCCCATATCTGATTCCCTGCCTCTGATTCCCCAACTCTGATTCCCCGCCTCTGATTCCTCAGCTCTGATTCCCCACCTCTGATTCCCCGTGTCTAATTCCCTGCCTCTGATTCCCCGCCTCTGATTCCCCATCTTGGATTCACCACCACTGATTCCCTGCGTCTGATTCCCTGCCTGTGATTCCCCGCCTCTGATTCACCATCTCTGATTCACTGCCTCTGATTCCCCTTCTCTGATTCCCCATGTCTGATTCCCCAATTCTTATTCCCGCCTCTGATGCCCCACCTCTGATTCCCCTCCTCTGATTGCCCATATCTGATTCCCCGCCTCTGATTCCCCATATCTTATTCCCCGACTCTGATTCCCAAACTCATATTCCCCGCCTCTGATTCCCCAGCTCTGATTCCCCACATCTGATTCCCTGCCTCTGATTCCCCACCTCTGATTCCCCATATCTGATTCCCTGCCTCTGGTTCCCCACCTCTGATTCCCCGCCTCTGTTTCCCCATATCTGATTCCCCACCTCTGATTCCCCAACTCTGATTCCCCGCCTCTGAATCCCCAGCTTTGATTCCCCGCCTCTGATTCCCCGTGTCTGATTCCCTGCCTCTGATTCCCCGCCTCTGATTCCCCATCTCTGATTCACCGCCTCTGATTCACCACCTCAGATTCCCCATATCTGATAAGCCTCTCTGTTACCCCGCCTCTGATTCCCCGCTTCTGATTCCCCATATCTGATTCCCCGCCTCTGATTCCCCATCTCTGATTCCCGGACTCAGATTCCCCACCTCTGATTCCCAGCATCTGATTCCCGGAATATGATTCCCCGCTTCTGATTCCCCGCCTCTGATTCCCTGCCTCTGATTCCCCATCTCTGATTCCCCACATCCGACTCCCTGCCTCTGATTCCCCGCCTCTGATTCCCCATATCTGATTCCCTGCCTCTGATTCCCCATCTCTGATTCCCGCCCTCCGATTCCCCACCTCTGGTTCCCCATATCTGATACCCCTCCTCTCTTTCCCCGCCTCTGATTCCCCGCCTCTGATTCTCCATATCTGATTCCCTGCCTCTGATTCCCCAACTCTGATTCCCCGCCTCTGATTCCTCAGCTCTGATTCCCCATCTCTGATTCCCCGTGTCTAATTCCCTGCCTCTGATTCCCCGCCTCTGATTCCCCATCTTGGATTCACCACCACTGATTCCCTGCGTCTGATTCCCTGCCTGTGATTCCCCTCCTCTGATTGCCCATATCTGATTCCCCGCCTCTGATTCCCCATATCTTATTCTCCGCCTCTGATTCCCAAACTCAGATTCCCCGCCTCTGATTCCCCAGCTCTGATTCCCCACATCTGATTCTCTGCCTCTGATTCCCCACCTCTGATTCCCCGCCTCTGTTTCCCCATATCTGATTACCCACCTCTGATTCCCCAACTCCGATTCCCCGCCTCTGATTCCCCAGCTCTGATTCCCCGCCTCTGATTCCCCGTGTCTGATTCCCTGCCTCCGATTCCCCGCCTCTGATTCCACATCTCTGATTCACCGCCTCTGATTCCCCACCTCTGATTCCCCATATCTGATAAGCCATCTCTGTTTCCCCGCCTCTGATTCCCCACCTCTGATTCCCCATATCTGATTCCCCACCTCTGATTCCCCATCTCTGGTTCCCGGACTCAGATTCCCCACCTCTGATTCCCCGCCTCTGATTCCCTGCCTCTGATTCCCCATCTCTGATTCCCCATATCTGATTCCCCAGCTCTGATTCCCAACATCTGATTCCCTGCCTCTGATTCCCCACCTCTGATTCCCCTCCTCTGATTGCCCATATCCGATTCCCCGCCTCTGATTCCCCATATCTTATTCCCCGACTCTGATTCCCAAACTCAGATTCCCCGCCTCTGATTCCCCAGCTCTGATTCCCCACATCTGATTCCCTGCCTCTGATTCCCCACCTCTGATTCCCAATATCTGATTCCCTGCCTCTGTTTCCCCACCTCTGATTCCCCGCCTCTGTTTCCCCATATCTGATTCCCCACCTCTGATTCCCCAACTCTGATTCCCCGCCTCTGAATCCCCAGCTTTGATTCCCCGCCTCTGATTCCCCGTGTCTGATTCCCTGCCTCTGATTCCCCGCCTCTGATTCCCCATCTCTGATTCACCGCCTCTGATTCACCACCTCAGATTCCCCATATCTGATAAGCCTCTCTGTTACCCCGCCTCTGATTCCCCGCTTCTGATTCCCCATATCTGATTCCCCGCCTCTGATTCCCCATCTCTGATTCCCGGACTCAGATTCCCCACCTCTGATTCCCAGCATCTGATTCCCGGAATATGATTCCCCGCTTCTGATTCCCCGCCTCTGATTCCCTGCCTCTGATTCCCCATCTCTGATTCCCCACATCCGACTCCCTGCCTCTGATTCCCCGCCTCTGATTCCCCATATCTGATTCCCTGCCTCTGATTCCCCATCTCTGATTCCCGCCCTCCGATTCCCCACCTCTGGTTCCCCATATCTGATACCCCTCCTCTCTTTCCCCGCCTCTGATTCCCCGCCTCTGATTCTCCATATCTGATTCCCTGCCTCTGATTCCCCAACTCTGATTCCCCGCCTCTGATTCCTCAGCTCTGATTCCCCACCTCTGATTCCCCGTGTCTAATTCCCTGCCTCTGATTCCCCGCCTCTGATTCCCCATCTTGGATTCACCACCACTGATTCCCTGCGTCTGATTCCCTGCCTGTGATTCCCCGCCTCTGATTCACCATCTCTGATTCACTGCCTCTGATTCCCCTTCTCTGATTCCCCATGTCTGATTCCCCAATTCTGATTCCCGCCTCTGATGCCCCACCTCTGATTCCCCTCCTCTGATTGCCCATATCTGATTCCCCGCCTCTGATTCCCAATATCTTATTCCCCGACTCTGATTCCCAAACTCAGATTCCCCGCCTCTGATTCCCCAATTCTGATTCCCCGCCTCTGATTCCCCAGTTATGATTCCCCACCTCTGATTCCCCGCGTCTGATTCCCTGCTTCTGATTCCCTGCCTCTGATTCCCCATCTGTGATTAACCACCTCTGATTCTCCGCGTCTGATTCCCCGCCTCAGTTTCCCCGCCGCTGATTCCCCATATCTGATTCCCGGCCTCTGATTCCCGGCCTATGATTCCCCGCTTGTAATTCCCCGCCTCTGATTCCCTGCCTCTGATTCCCCATGTCTGATTCCCCACATCTGATTCCCTGCCTCTGATACCCCGCCTCTGATTCCCCGCCTCTGATTCCATGCCACTAATTCCCCACCTCTGATTCCCCATATCTAATTCCCTGCCTCTGATGCCCCATATCTGATTCCCTGCCTCTGATTCCCCAACTCTGATTCCCCGCCTCTGATTCCTCAGCTCTGATTCCCCACCTCTGATTCCCTGTGTCTAATTCCCTGCCTCTGATTCCCCGCCTCTGATTCCCCATCTTGGATTCACCACCACTGATTCCCTGCGTCTGATTCCCATCCTGTGATTCCCCACCTCTGATTCACCATCTCTGATTCACTGCCTCTGATTCCCCTTCTCTGATTCCCCATGTCTGATTCCCCAATTCTTATTCCCGCCTCTGATGCCCCACCTCTGATTCCCCTCCTCTGATTGCCCATATCTGATTCCCCGCCTCTGATTCCCATTATCTTATTCCCCGACTCTGATTCCCAAACTCAGATTCCCCGCCTCTGATTCCCCAGCTCTGATTCCCCACATCTGATTCCCTGCCTCTGATTCCCCACCTCTGATTCCCAATATCTGATTCCCTGCCTCTGTTTCTCCACCTCTGATTCCCCGCCTCTGTTTCCCCATATCTGATTCTCCACGTCTGATTCCGCGCCTCTGATTCCCCATCTCTGATTCCCCATCTCTGATTCCCAAATTCTGATTCCCCGCCTCTGATTCCCCAGCTCTGATTCCCCATCTCTGATTCCCAAATTCTGATTCCCTGCCTCTGATTCCCCACCTATGATTCCCAATATCTGATTCCCCGCCTCTGTTTCCCCACCCCTGATTCCCCGCCTCTGTTTCCCCATATCTGATTCCCCACCTCTGATTCCCCAACTCTGATTCCCCGCCTCTGATTCCCCAGCTCTGATTCCACGCATCTGATTCCACGTGTCTGATGCCCTGCCTCTGATTCCCCGCCTCTGATTTCCCATCTCTGATTCACTGCCTCTGATTCCCCACCTCTGATTCCCCATATCTGATTAGCCACCTCTGTTTCCCCGCCTCTGATTCCCAGCCTCTGATTCCCCATATCTGATTCACAGCCTCTGATTCCCCATCTCTGATTCCCGGACTCTGAATCCCCACCTCTGATTCCCGGCCTCTCATTCCCGGCCTTTGATTCCCGCTTCTTATTCCCCGCCTCTGATTCACTGCCTCTGATTCCCCATGTCTGATTCCCCACATCTGATTCCCTGCCTCTGATATCCCGCCTCTGATTCCCCGCCTCTGATTCCCTGCCACTAATTCCCCGCCTCTGTTTCCCCTATCTGATTCCCAGCCTCTGATTCCCCAACTCTGATTCCCCGCCTCTGCTTCCTCAGCTCTGATTCCCACCTCTGATTCCCCGTGTCTAATTCCCTGCCTCTGATTCCCCGCCTCTGATTCCCCATCTTGGATTCACCACCACTGATTCCCTGCGTCTGATTCCCTGCCTGTGATTCCCCGCCTCTGATTCACCATCTCTGATTCACTGCCTCTGATTCCCCTTCTCTGATTCCCCATGTCTGATTCCCAAATTCTGATTCCCGCCTCTGATGCCCAACCTCTGATTCCCCTCCTCTGATTGCCCATATCTGATTCCCCGCCTCTGATTCCCCATATCTTATTCTCCGCCTCTGATTCCCAAACTCAGATTCCCCGCCTCTGATTCCCCAGCTCTGATTCCCCACATCTGATTCTCTGCCTCTGATTCCCCACCTCTGATTCCCCGCCTCTGTTTCCCCATATCTGATTACCCACCTCTGATTCCCCAACTCCGATTCCCCGCCTCTGATTCCCCAGCTCTGATTCCCCGCCTCTGATTCCCCGTGTCTGATTCCCTGCCTCCGATTCCCCGCCTCTGATTCCACATCTCTGATTCACCGCCTCTGATTCCCCACCTCTGATTCCCCATATCTGATAAGCCATCTCTGTTTCCCCGCCTCTGATTCCCCACCTCTGATTCCCCATATCTGATTCCCCACCTCTGATTCCCCATCTCTGGTTCCCGGACTCAGATTCCCCACCTCTGATTCCCCGCCTCTGATTCCCTGCCTCTGATTCCCCATCTCTGATTCCCCATATCTGATTCCCCAGCTCTGATTCCCAACGTCTGATTCCCTGCCTCTGATTCCCCACCTCTGATTCCCAATATCTGATTCCCTGCCTCTGTTTCCCCACTTCTGATTCCCCGCCTCTGCTTCCCCATATCTGATTCCCCACCTCTGATTCCCCAACTCTGATACCCCGCCTCTTATTCCCCAGCTCTGATTCCCCGCCTCTGATTCCCCGTGTCTGATTCCTTGCCTCTGATTCCCCGCCTCTGATTCCCCATCTCTGATTCACCACCACTGATTCCCTGCGTCTGATTCCCTGCCTGTGATTCCCCGCCTCTGATTCACCATCTCTGATTCACTGCCTCTGATTCCCCTTCTCTGATTCCCCATGTCTGATTCCCCAATTCTGATTCCCGCCTCTGATGCCCCACCTCTGATTCCCCATATCTGATTCCCCGCCTCTGATTCCCCATATCTTATTCCCCGCCTCTGATTCCCAAACTCACATTCCCCGCCTCTGATTCCCCAGCTCTGATTCCCCGCCTCTGATTCCCCGCGTCTGATTCCCCCCCTCTGAATCCCCGCCTCTGATTCCCCATCTCTGATTCACCACCGCTAATTCCCGGCCTCTGATTCCCCACAAATGATTCCCGGCCTCTGATTCCCGGCCTCTGATTCCCCGCCTCTGATTCCCCATCTCTGATTCCCCGCCTCTGATTCCCCGACTCTGATTCCCCGCCTCTGATACCCCAGCTCTGATTCCCCACCTCTGATTACCCGCATCTGATTCCCTGACTCTAATTCCCGGCCTCCGATTCCCCATCTCTGATTCACCGCCTCTGATTCCCCACATCTGATTCCCCATATCTGATTCCCCGCCTCAGTTTCCCCGCCTCTGATTCCCCGCCTCTGATTCCCCATATCTGATACCCTGCCTCTGATTCCCCAACTCTGATTCCCCGCCTCTGATTCCCCAGTTATGATTCCCCACCTCTGATTCCGCGCGTCTGATTCCCTGCTTCTGATTCCCTGCCTCTGATTCCCCATCTGTGATTCACCGCCTCTGATTCACCACCTCAGATTCCCCATATCTGATAAGCCATCTCTGTTACCCCGCCTCTGATTCCCCATATCTGATTCCCCGCCTCTGATTCCCCATCTCTGATTCCTGGACTCAGATTCCCCACCTCTGATTCCCAGCCTCTGATTCCCGGAATATGATTCCCCGCTTCTGATTCCCCGCCTCTGATTCCCTGCCTCTGATTCCCCATCTCTGATTCCCCACATCTGATTCCCTGCTTCTGATTCCCCGCCTCTGATTCCCCATATCTGATTCCCTGCCTCTGATTCCCCAAATCTGATTCCCCGCCTCTGATTCCTCAGCTCTGATTCCCCGCCTCTGATTCCCCGCGTCTGATTCCCTGCTTCTGATTCCCTGCCTCTGATTCCCCATCTGTGATTAACCACCTCTGATTCTCCACGTCTGATTCCGCGCCTCTGATTCCCCATCTCTGATTCCCCATCTCTGATTCCCAAATTCTGATTCCCCGCCTCTGATTCCCCAGTTCTGATTCCCCATCTCTGATTCCCAAATTCTGATTCCCTGCCTCTGATTCCCCACCTCTGATTCCCCACCTCTGATTCCCAATATCTGATTCCCCGCCTCTGTTTCCCCGCCTCTGATTCCCCGCCTCTGTTTCCCCATATCTGATTACCCACCTCTGATTCCCCAAATCTGATTCCCCGCCTCTGATTCCCCAGCTCTGATACCCCGCCTCTGATTCCACGTGTCTGATGCCCTGCCTCTGATTCCCCGCCTCTGATTTCCCATCTCTGATTCACTGCCTCTGATTCCTCACCTCTGATTCCCCATATCTGATTAGCCACCTCTGTTTCCCCGCCTCTGATTCCCAGCCTCTGATTCCCCGTATCTGATTCCCAGCCTCTGATTCCCCACCTCTGATTCCCGGACTCTCATTCCCGGCCTTTGATTCCCGCTTCTGATTCCCCGCCTCTGATTCCCTGCCTCTGATTCCCCATGTCTGATTCCCCACATCTGATTCCCTGCCTCTGATATCCCGCCTCTGATTCCCTGCCTCTGATTCCCTGCCACTAATTCCCCGCCTCTGATTCCCCTATCTGATTCCCTGCCTCTGATGCCCCATATCTGATTCCCAGCCTCTGATTCCCCAACTCTGATTCCCCACCTCTGATTCCTCAGCTCTGATTCCCCACCTCTGATTCCCCGTGTCTAATTCCCTGCCTCTGATTCCCCGCCTCTGATTCCCCATCTTGTATTCACCACCACTGATTCCCTGCGTCTGATTCCCTGCCTGTGATTCCCCGCCTCTGATTCACCATCTTTGATTCACTGCCTCTGATTCCCCTTCTCTGATTCCCCATGTCTGATTCCCCAATTCTGATTCCCGCCTCTGATGCCCAACCTCTGATTCCCCTCCTCTGATTGCCCATATCTGATTCCCCGCCTCTGATTCCCCTTATCTTATTCTCCGCCTCTGATCCCCAAACTCAGATTCCCCGCCTCTGATTCCCCACATCTGATTCTCTGCCTCTGATTCCCCACCTCTGATTCCCCGCCTCTGTTTCCCCATATCTGATTACCCACCTCTGATTCCCCAACTCTGATTCCCCGCCTCTGATTCCCCAGCTCTGATTCCCCGCCTCTGATTCCCCGTGTCTGATTCCCTGCCTCTGATTCCCCGCCTCTGATTCCACATCTCTGATTCACCGCCTCTGATTCCCCACCTCTGAATCACCATATCTGATAAGCCATCTCTGTTTCCCCGCCTCTGATTCCCCACCTCTGATTCCCCATATCTGATTCCCCGCCTCTGATTCCCCATCTCTGATTCCCGGACTCAGATTCCCCACCTCTGATTCCCCGCCTCTGATTCCCTGCCTCTGATTCCCCATCTCTGATTCCCCATATCTGATTCCCCAGCTCTGATTCCCAACATCTGATTTCCTGCCTCTGATTCCCCACCTCTGATTCCCAATATCTGATTCCCTGCCTCTGTTTCCCCACTTCTGATTCCCCGCCTCTGTTTCCCCATATCTGATTCCCCACCTCTGATTCCCCAACTCTGATTCCCCGCCTCTGATTCCCCAGCTCTGATTCCCCGCCTCTGATTCCCCGTGTCTGATTCCTTGCCTCTGATTCCCCGTATCTGATTCCCCATCTCTGATTCACCACCACTGATTCCCTGCGTCTGATTTCCTGCCTGTGATTCCCCGCCTCTGATTCACCATCTCTGATTCACTGCCTCTGATTCCCCTTCTCTGATTCCCCATGTCTGATTCCCCAATTCTGATTCCCGCCTCTGATGCCCCACCTCTGATTCCCCTCCTCTGATTCCCCATATCTGATTCCCCGCCTCTGATTCCCCATATCTTATTCCCCGCCTCTGATTCCCAAACTCAGATTCCCCGCCTCTGATTCCCCAGCTCTGATTCCCCGCCTCTGATTCCCCGCGTCTGATTCCCCGCCTCTGAATCCCAGCCTCTGATTCCCCATCTCTGATTCACCACCTCTAATTCCCGGCCTCTGATTCCCCACAACTGATTCCCGGCCTCTGATTCCCGGCCTCTGATTCCCCGCCTCTGATTCCCCATCTCTGATTCCCCGCCTCTTATTCCCCGACTCTGATTCCCCGCCTCTGATTCCCCAGCTCTGATTCCCCACCTCTGATTACCCGCGTCTGATTCCCTGACTCTAATTCCCGGCCTCTGATTCCCCATCTCTGATTCACCGCCTCTGATTCCCCACCTCTGATTCCCCATATCTGATTCCCCGCCTCAGTTTCCCCATATCTGATACCCCACCTCTGATTCCCCAACTCTGATTCCCCGCCTCTGATTCCCCAGTTATGATTCCCCACCTCTGATTCCCCGCGTCTGATTCCCTGCTTCTGATTCCCTGCCTCTGATTCCCCATCTGTGATTAACCACCTCCGCGTCTGATTCCCCGCCTCAGTTTCCCCGCCGCTGATTCCCCATATCTGATTCCCCATGTCTGATTCCCCACATCTGATTCCCTGCCTCTGATACCCCGCCTCTGATTCCCTGCCTCTGATTCCATGCCACTAATTCCCCGCCTCTGATTCCCCATATCTGATTCCCTGCCTCTGATGCCCCATATCTGATTCCCTGCCTCTGATTCCCCAACTCTGATTCCCCGCCTCTGATTCCTCAGCTCTGATTCCCCACCTCTGATTCCCCGTGCCTAATTCCCTGCCTCTGATTCCCCGCCTCTGATTCCCCATCTTGGATTCACCACCACTGATTCCCTGCGTCTGATTCCCTGCCTGTGATTCCCGGCCTCTGATTCACCATCTCTGATTCACTGCCTCTGATTCCCCTTCTCTGATTCCCCATGTCTGATTCCCCAATTCTGATTCCCGCCTCTGATGCCCCACCTCTGATTCCCCTCCTCTGATTCCCCATATCTGATTCCCCGCCTCTGATTCCCCATATCTTATTCCCCGACTCTGATTCCCAAACTCAGATTCCCCGCCTCTGATTCCCCAGCTCTGATTCCCCACATCTGATTCCCTGCCTCTGATTCCCCACCTCTGATTCCCAATATCTGATTCCCTGCCTCTGTTTCCCCACCTCTGATTCCCCGCCTCTGTTTCCCCATATCTGATTCCCCACCTCTGATTCCCCAACTCTGATTCCCCGCCTCTGAATCCCCAGCTTTGATTCCCCGCCTCTGATTCCCCGTGTCTGATTCCCTGCCTCTGATTCCCCGCCTCTGATTCCCCATCTCTGATTCACCGCCTCTGATTAACCACCTCAGATTCCCCATATCTGATAAGACTCTCTGTTACCCCGCCTCTGATTCCCCGCTTCTGATTCCCCATATCTGATTCCCCGCCTCTGATTCCCCATCTCTGATTCCCGGACTCAGATTCCCCACCTCTGATTCCCAGCATCTGATTCCCGGAATATGATTCCCCGCTTCTGATTCCCCGCCTCTGATTCCCTGCCTCTGATTCCCCATCTCTGATTCCCCACATCCGACTCCCTGCCTCTGATTCCCCGCCTCTGATTCCCCATATCTGATTCCCTGCCTCTGATTCCCCATCTCTGATTCCCGCCCTCCGATTCCCCACCTCTGGTTCCCCATATCTGATACCCCTCCTCTCTTTCCCCGCCTCTGATTCCCCGCCTCTGATTCTCCATATCTGATTCCCTGCCTCTGATTCCCCAACTCTGATTCCCCGCCTCTGATTCCTCAGCTCTGATTCCCCACCTCTGATTCCCCGTGTCTAATTCCCTGCCTCTGATTCCCCGCCTCTGATTCCCCATCTTGGATTCACCACCACTGATTCCCTGCGTCTGATTCCCTGCCTGTGATTCCCCGCCTCTGATTCACCATCTCTGATTCACTGCCTCTGATTCCCCTTCTCTGATTCCCCATGTCTGATTCCCCAATTCTGATTCCCGCCTCTGATGCCCCACCTCTGATTCCCCTCCTCTGATTGCCCATATCTGATTCCCCGCCTCTGATTCCCCATATCTTATTCCCCGACTCTGATTCCCAAACTCAGATTCCCCGCCTCTGATTCCCCAATTCTGATTCCCCGCCTCTGATTCCCCAGTTATGATTCCCCACCTCTGATTCCCCGCGTCTGATTCCCTGCTTCTGATTCCCTGCCTCTGATTCCCCATCTGTGATTAACCACCTCTGATTCTCCGCGTCTGATTCCCCGCCTCAGTTTCCCCGCCGCTGATTCCCCATATCTGATTCCCGGCCTCTGATTCCCGGCCTATGATTCCCCGCTTGTAATTCCCCGCCTCTGATTCCCTGCCTCTGATTCCCCATGTCTGATTCCCCACATCTGATTCCCTGCCTCTGATACCCCGCCTCTGATTCCCCGCCTCTGATTCCATGCCACTAATTCCCCACCTCTGATTCCCCATATCTAATTCCCTGCCTCTGATGCCCCATATCTGATTCCCTGCCTCTGATTCCCCAACTCTGATTCCCCGCCTCTGATTCCTCAGCTCTGATTCCCCACCTCTGATTTCCCGTGTCTAATTCCCTGCCTCTGATTCCCCGCCTCTGATTCCCCATCTTGGATTCACCACCACTGATTCCCTGCGTCTGATTCCCTGCCTGTGATTCCCCGCCTCTGATTCACCATCTCTGATTCACTGCCTCTGATTCCCCTTCTCTGATTCCCCATGTCTGATTCCCCAATTCTTATTCCCGCCTCTGATGCCCCACCTCTGATTCCCCTCCTCTGATTGCCCATATCTGATTCCCCGCCTCTGATTCCCCATATCTTATTCCCCGACTCTGATTCCCAAACTCAGATTCCCCGCCTCTGATTCCCCAGCTCTGATTCCCCACATCTGATTCCCTGCCTCTGATTCCCCACCTCTGATTCCCAATATCTGATTCCCTGCCTCTGTTTCTCCACCTCTGATTCCCCGCCTCTGTTTCCCCATATCTGATTCTCCTCGTCTGATTCCGCGCCTCTGATTCCCCATCTCTGATTCCCCATCTCTGATTCCCAAATTCTGATTCCCCGCCTCTGATTCCCCAGCTCTGATTCCCCATCTCTGATTCCCAAATTCTGATTCCCTGCCTCTGATTCCCCACCTATGATTCCCAATATCTGATTCCCCGCCTCTGTTTCCCCACCCCTGATTCCCCGCCTCTGTTTCCCCATATCTGATTCCCCACCTCTGATTCCCCAACTCTGATTCCCCGCCTCTGATTCCCCAGCTCTGATTCCACGCATCTGATTCCACATGTCTGATGCCCTGCCTCTGATTCCCCGCCTCTGATTTCCCATCTCTGATTCACTGCCTCTGATTCCCCACCTCTGATTCCCCATATCTGATTAGCCACCTCTGTTTCCCCGCCTCTGATTCCCAGCCTCTGATTCCCCATATCTGATTCCCAGCCTCTGATTCCCCATCTCTGATTCCCGGACTCTGAATCCCCACCTCTGATTCCCGGCCTCTCATTCCCGGCCTTTGATTCCCGCTTCTTATTCCCCGCCTCTGATTCACTGCCTCTGATTCCCCATGTCTGATTCCCCACATCTGATTCCCTGCCTCTGATATCCCGCCTCTGATTCCCCGCCTCTGATTCCCTGCCACTAATTCCCCGCCTCTGATTCCCCTATCTGATTCCCAGCCTCTGATTCCCCAACTCTGATTCCCCGCCTCTGCTTCCTCAGCTCTGATTCCCACCTCTGATTCCCCGTGTCTAATTCCCTGCCTCTGATTCCCCGCCTCTGATTCCCCATCTTGGATTCACCACCACTGATTCCCTGCGTCTGATTCCCTGCCTGTGATTCCCCGCCTCTGATTCACCATCTCTGATTCACTGCCTCTGATTCCCCTTCTCTGATTCCCCATGTCTGATTCCCAAATTCTGATTCCCGCCTCTGATGCCCAACCTCTGATTCCCCTCCTCTGATTGCCCATATCTGATTCCCCGCCTCTGATTCCCCATATCTTATTCTCCGCCTCTGATTCCCAAACTCAGATTCCCCGCCTCTGATTCCCCAGCTCTGATTCCCCACAACTGATTCTCTGCCTCTGATTCCCCACCTCTGATTCCCCGCCTCTGTTTCCCCATATCTGATTACCCACCTCTGATTCCCCAACTCCGATTCCCCGCCTCTGATTCCCCAGCTCTGATTCCCCGCATCTGATTCCCCGTGTCTGATTCCCTGCCTCCGATTCCCCGCCTCTGATTCCACATCTCTGATTCACCGCCTCTGATTCCCCACCTCTGATTCCCCATATCTGATAAGCCATCTCTGTTTCCCCGCCTCTGATTCCCCACCTCTGATTCCCCATATCTGATTCCCCACCTCTGATTCCCCATCTCTGGTTCCCGGACTCAGATTCCCCACCTCTGATTCCCTGCCTCTGATTCCCTGCCTCTGATTCCCCATCTCTGATTCCCCATATCTGATTCCCCAGCTCTGATTCCCATCTGATTCCCTGCCTCTGATTCCCCACCTCTGATTCCCAATATCTGATTCCCTGCCTCTGTTTCCCCACTTCTGATTCCCCGCCTCTGCTTCCCCATATCTGATTCCCCACCTCTGATTCCCCAACTCTGATACCCCGCCTCTTATTCCCCAGCTCTGATTCCCCGCCTCTGATTCCCCGTGTCTGATTCCTTGCCTCTGATTCGCCGCCTCTGATTCCCCATCTCTGATTCACCACCACTGATTCCCTGCGTCTGATTCCCTGCCTGTGATTCCCCGCCTCTGATTCACCATCTCTGATTCACTGCCTCTGATTCCCCTTCTCTGATTCCCCATGTCTGATTCCCCAATTCTGATTCCCGCCTCTGATGCCCCACCTCTGATTCCCCATATCTGATTCCCCGCCTCTGATTCCCCATATCTTATTCCCCGCCTCTGATTCCCAAACTCACATTCCCCGCCTCTGATTCCCCAGCTCTGATTCCCCGTCTCTGATTCCCCGCGTCTGATTCCCCCCCTCTGAATCCCCGCCTCTGATTCCCCATCTCTGATTCACCACCGCTAATTCCCGGCCTCTGATTCCCCACAAATGATTCCCGGCCTCTGATTCCCGGCCTCTGATTCCCCGCCTCTGATTCCCCATCTCTGATTCCCCGCCTCTGATTCCCCGACTCTGATTCCCCGCCTCTGATACCCCAGCTCTGATTCCCCACCTCTGATTACCCGCATCTGATTCCCTGACTCTAATTCCCGGCCTCCGATTCCCCATCTCTGATTCACCGCCTCTGATTCCCCACCTCTGATTCCCCACCTCTGATTCCCCATATCTGATTCCCCGCCTCAGTTTCCCCGCCTCTGATTCCCCGCCTCTGATTCCCCATATCTGATACCCTGCCTCTGATTCCCCAACTCTTATTCCCCGCCTCTGATTCCCCAGTTATGATTCCCCACCTCTGATTCCGCGCGTCTGATTCCCTGCTTCTGATTCCCTGCCTCTGATTCCCCATCTGTGATTAACCACCTCTGATTCTCCGCGTCTGATTCCCCGCCTCAGTTTCCCCGCCTCTGATTCCCCATATCTGATTCACCGCCTCTGATTCACCACCTCAGATTCCCCATATCTGATAAGCCATCTCTGTTACCCCGCCTCTGATTCCCCATATCTGATTCCCCTCCTCTGATTCCCCATCTCTGATTCCCGGACTCAGATTCCCCACCTCTGATTCCCAGCCTCTGATTCCCGGAATATGATTCCCCGCTTCTGATTCCCCGCCTCTGATTCCCTGCCTCTGATTCCCCATCTCTGATTCCCCACATCTGATTCCCTGCTTCTGATTCCCCGCCTCTGATTCCCCATATCTGATTCCCTGCCTCTGATTCCCCAAATCTGATTCCCCGCCTCTGATTCCTCAGCTCTGATTCCCCGCCTCTGATTCCCCGCGTCTGATTCCCTGCTTCTGATTCCCTGCCTCTGATTCCCCATCTGTGATTAACCACCTCTGATTCTCCACGTCTGATTCCGCGCCTCTGATTCCCCATCTCTGATTCCCCATCTCTGATTCCCAAATTCTGATTCCCCGCCTCTGATTCCCCAGTTCTGATTCCCCATCTCTGATTCCCAAATTCTGATTCCCTGCCTCTGATTCCCCACCTCTGATTCCCCACCTCTGATTCCCAATATCTGATTCCCCGCCTCTGTTTCCCCGCCTCTGATTCCCCGCCTCTGTTTCCCCATATCTGATTCCCCACCTCTGATTCCCCAACTCTGATTCCCCGCCTCTGATTCCCCAGCTCTGATACCCCGCCTCTGATTCCACGTGTCTGATGCCCTGCCTCTGATTCCCCGCCTCTGATTTCCCATCTCTGATTCACTGCCTCTGATTCCACACCTCTGATTCCCCATATCTGATTAGCCACCTCTGTTTCCCCGCCTCTGATTCCCAGCCTCTGATTCCCCATATCTGATTCCCAGCCTCTGATTCCCCACCTCTGATTCCCGGACTCTCATTCCCGGCCTTTGATTCCCGCTTCTGATTCCCCGCCTCTGATTCCCTGCCTCTGATTCCCCATGTCTGATTCCCCACATCTGATTCCCTGCCTCTGATATCCCGCCTCTGATTCCCTGCCTCTGATTCCCTGCCACTAATTCCCCGCTTCTGATTCCCCTATCTGATTCCCTGCCTCTGATGCCCCATATCTGATTCCCAGCCTCTGATTCCCCAACTCTGATTCCCCACCTCTGATTCCTCAGCTCTGATACCCCACCTCTGATTCCCCGTGTCTAATTCCCTGCCTCTGATTCCCCGCCTCTGATTCCCCATCTTGTATTCACCACCACTGATTCCCTGCGTCTGATTCCCTGCCTGTGATTCCCCGCCTCTGATTCACCATCTTTGATTCACTGCCTCTGATTCCCCTTCTCTGATTCCCCATGTCTGATTCCCCAATTCTGATTCCCGCCTCTGATGCCCAACCTCTGATTCCCCTCCTCTGATTGCCCATATCTGATTCCCCGCCTCTGATTCCCCATATCTTATTCTCCGCCTCTGATCCCCAAACTCAGATTCCCCGCCTCTGATTCCCCACATCTGATTCCCTGCCTCTGATTCCCCACCTCTGATTCCCCGCCTCTGTTTCCCCATATCTGATTCCCCACCTCTGATTCCCCAACTCTGATTCCCCGCCTCTGATTCCCCAGCTCTGATTCCCCGCCTCTGATTCCCCGTGCCTGATTCCTTGCCTCTGATTCCCCGCCTCTGATTCCCCATCTCTGATTCACCACCACTGATTCCCTGCGTCTGATTCCCTGCCTGTGATTCCCCGCCTCTGATTCACCATCTCTGATTCACTGCCTCTGATTCCCCTTCATGATTCCCCATGTCTGATTCCCCAATTCTGATTCCCGCCTCTGATGCCCCACCTCTGATTCCCCATCTCTGATTCACCACCACTGATTCCCCGCCTCTGATTCCCCAGCTCTGATTCCCCACCTCTGATTACCCGCGTCTGATTCCCTGACTCTAATTCCCGGCCTCTGATTCCCCATCTCTGATTCACCGCCTCTGATTCCCCACCTCTGATTCCCCATATCTGATTCCCCGCCTCAGTTTCCCCGCCTCTGATTCCCCGCCTCTGATTCCCCATATCTGATACCCCGCCTCTGATTCCCCAACTCTGATTCCCCGCCTCTGATTCCCCAGTTATGATTCCCCGCCTCTGATTCCCCATATCTGATTCCCTGCCTCTGATGCCCCATATCTGATTCCCTGCCTCTGATTCCCCAACTCTGATTCCCCGCCTCTGATTCCTCAGCTCTGATTCCCCACCTCTGATTCCCCGTGTCTAATTCCATGCCTCTGATTCCCCGCCTCTGATTCCCCATCTTGGATTCACCACCACTGATTCCCTGCGTCTGATTCCCTGCCTGTGATTCCCCGCCTCTGATTCACCATCTCTGATTCACTGCCTCTGATTCCCCTTCTCTGATTCCCCATGTCTGATTCCCCAATTCTGATTCCCGCCTCTGATGCCCCACCTCTGATTCCCCTCCTCTGATTGCCCATATCTGATTCCCCGCCTCTGATTCCCCATATCTTATTCCCCGACTCTGATTCCCAAACTCAGATTCCCCGCCTCTGATTCCCCAATTCTGATTCCCCGCCTCTGATTCCCCAGTTATGATTCCCCACCTCTGATTCCCCGCGTCTGATTCCCTGCTTCTGATTCCCTGCCTCTGATTCCCCATCTGTGATTAACCACCTCTGATTCTCCGCGTCTGATTCCCCGCCTCAGTTTCCCCGCCGCTGATTCCCCATATCTGATTCCCTGCCTCTGATTCCCGGCCTATGATTCCCCGCTTGTAATTCCCCGCCTCTGATTCCCTGCCTCTGATTCCCCATGTCTGATTCCCCACATCTGATTCCCTGCCTCTGATACCCCGCCTCTGATTCCCCGCCTCTGATTCCATGCCACTAATTCCCCGCCTCTGATTCCCCATATCTAATTCCCTGCCTCTGATGCCCCATATCTGATTCCCTGCCTCTGATTCCCCAACTCTGATTCCCCGCCTCTGATTCCTCAGCTCTGATTCCCCACCTCTGATTCCCCGTGTCTAAATCCCTGCCTCTGATTCCCCGCCTCTGATTCCCCATCTTGGATTCACCACCACTGATTCCCTGCGTCTGATTCCCTGCCTGTGATTCCCCGCCTCTGATTCACCATCTCTGATTCACTGCCTCTGATTCCCCTTCTCTGATTCCCCATGTCTGATTCCCCAATTCTTATTCCCGCCTCTGATGCCCCACCTCTGATTCCCCTCCTCTGATTGCCCATATCCGATTCCCCGCCTCTGATTCCCCATATCTTATTCCCCGACTCTGATTCCCAAACTCAGATTCCCCGCCTCTGATTCCCCAGCTCTGATTCCCCACATCTGATTCTCTGCCTCTGATTCCCCACCTCTGATTCCCCGCCTCTGTTTCCCCATATCTGATTACCCACCTCTGATTCCCCAACTCCGATTCCCCGCCTCTGATTCCCCAGCTCTGATTCCCCGCCTCTGATTCCCCGTGTCTGATTCCCTGCCTCCGATTCCCCGCCTCTGATTCCACATCTCTGATTCACCGCCTCTGATTCCCCACCTCTGATTCCCCATATCTGATAAGCCATCTCTGTTTCCCCGCCTCTGATTCCCCACCTCTGATTCCCCATATCTGATTCCCCACCTCTGATTCCCCATCTCTGGTTCCCGGACTCAGATTCCCCACCTCTGATTCCCCGCCTCTGATTCCCTGCCTCTGATTCCCCATCTCTGATTCCCCATATCTGATTCCCCAGCTCTGATTCCCAACATCTGATTCCCTGCCTCTGATTCCCCACCTCTGATTCCCCTCCTCTGATTGCCCATATCCGATTCCCCGCCTCTGATTCCCCATATCTTATTCCCCGACTCTGATTCCCAAACTCAGATTCCCCGCCTCTGATTCCCCAGCTCTGATTCCCCACATCTGATTCCCTGCCTCTGATTCCCCACCTCTGATTCCCAATATCTGATTCCCTGCCTCTGTTTCCCCACCTCTGATTCCCCGCCTCTGTTTCCCCATATCTGATTCCCCACCTCTGATTCCCCAACTCTGATTCCCCGCCTCTGAATCCCCAGCTTTGATTCCCCGCCTCTGATTCCCCGTGTCTGATTCCCTGCCTCTGATTCCCCGCCTCTGATTCCCCATCTCTGATTCACCGCCTCTGATTCACCACCTCAGATTCCCCATATCTGATAAGCCTCTCTGTTACCCCGCCTCTGATTCCCCGCTTCTGATTCCCCATATCTGATTCCCCGCCTCTGATTCCCCATCTCTGATTCCCGGACTCAGATTCCCCACCTCTGATTCCCAGCATCTGATTCCCGGAATATGATTCCCCGCTTCTGATTCCCCGCCTCTGATTCCCTGCCTCTGATTCCCCATCTCTGATTCCCCACATCCGACTCCCTGCCTCTGATTCCCCGCCTCTGATTCCCCATATCTGATTCCCTGCCTCTGATTCCCCATCTCTGATTCCCGCCCTCCGATTCCCCACCTCTGGTTCCCCATATCTGATACCCCTCCTCTCTTTCCCCGCCTCTGATTCCCCGCCTCTGATTCTCCATATCTGATTCCCTGCCTCTGATTCCCCAACTCTGATTCCCCGCCTCTGATTCCTCAGCTCTGATTCCCCACCTCTGATTCCCCGTGTCTAATTCCCTGCCTCTGATTCCCCGCCTCTGATTCCCCATCTTGGATTCACCACCACTGATTCCCTGCGTCTGATTCCCTGCCTGTGATTCCCCGCCTCTGATTCACCATCTCTGATTCACTGCCTCTGATTCCCCTTCTCTGATTGCCCATATCTGATTCCCCGCCTCTGATTCCCCATATCTTATTCCCCGACTCTGATTCCCAAACTCAGATTCCCCGCCTCTGATTCCCCAATTCTGATTCCCCGCCTCTGATTCCCCAGTTATGATTCCCCACCTCTGATTCCCCGCGTCTGATTCCCTGCTTCTGATTCCCTGCCTCTGATTCCCCATCTGTGATTAACCACCTCTGATTCTCCGCGTCTGATTCCCCGCCTCAGTTTCCCCGCCGCTGATTCCCCATATCTGATTCCCGGCCTCTGATTCCCGGCCTATGATTCCCCGCTTGTAATTCCCCGCCTCTGATTCCCTGCCTCTGATTCCCCATGTCTGATTCCCCACATCTGATTCCCTGCCTCTGATACCCCGCCTCTGATTCCCCGCCTCTGATTCCATGCCACTAATTCCCCACCTCTGATTCCCCATATCTAATTCCCTGCCTCTGATGCCCCATATCTGATTCCCTGCCTCTGATCCCCCAACTCTGATTCCCCGCCTCTGATTCCTCAGCTCTGATTCCCCACCTCTGATTCCCTGTGTCTAATTCCCTGCCTCTGATTCCCCGCCTCTGATTCCCCATCTTGGATTCACCACCACTGATTCCCTGCGTCTGATTCCCTGCCTGTGATTCCCCGCCTCTGATTCACCATCTCTGATTCACTGCCTCTGATTCCCCTTCTCTGATTCCCCATGTCTGATTCCCCAATTCTTATTCCCGCCTCTGATGCCCCACCTCTGATTCCCCTCCTCTGATTGCCCATATCTGATTCCCCGCCTCTGATTCCCATTATCTTATTCCCCGACTCTGATTCCCAAACTCAGATTCCCCGCCTCTGATTCCCCAGCTCTGATTCCCCAAATCTGATTCCCTGCCTCTGATTCCCCACCTCTGATTCCCAATATCTGATTCCCTGCCTCTGTTTCTCCACCTCTGATTCCCAGCCTCTGTTTCCCCATATCTGATTCTCCACGTCTGATTCCGCGCCTCTGATTCCCCATCTCTGATTCCCCATCTCTGATTCCCAAATTCTGATTCCCCGCCTCTGATTCCCCAGCTCTGATTCCCCATCTCTGATTCCCAAATTCTGATTCCCTGCCTCTGATTCCCCACCTATGATTCCCAATATCTGATTCCCCGCCTCTGTTTCCCCACCCCTGATTCCCCGCCTCTGTTTCCCCATATCTGATTCCCCACCTCTGATTCCCCAACTCTGATTCCCCGCCTCTGATTCCCCAGCTCTGATTCCACGCATCTGATTCCACGTGTCTGATGCCCTGCCTCTGATTCCCCCCCTCTGATTTCCCATCTCTGATTCACTGCCTCTGATTCCCCACCTCTGATTCCCCATATCTGATTAGCCACCTCTGTTTCCCCGCCTCTGATTCCCAGCCTCTGATTCCCCATATCTGATTCACAGCCTCTGATTCCCCATCTCTGATTCCCGGACTCTGAATCCCCACCTCTGATTCCCGGCCTCTCATTCCCGGCCTTTGATTCCCGCTTCTTATTCCCCGCCTCTGATTCACTGCCTCTGATTCCCCATGTCTGATTCCCCACATCTGATTCCCTGCCTCTGATATCCCGCCTCTGATTCCCCGCCTCTGATTCCCTGCCACTAATTCCCCGCCTCTGTTTCACCTATCTGATTCCCAGCCTCTGATTCCCCAACTCTGATTCCCCGCCTCTGCTTCCTCAGCTCTGATTCCCACCTCTGATTCCCCGTGTCTAATTCCCTGCCTCTGATTCCCCGCCTCTGATTCCCCATCTTGGATTCACCACCACTGATTCCCTGCGTCTGATTACCTGCCTGTGATTCCCCGCCTCTGATTCACCATCTCTGATTCACTGCCTCTGATTCCCCTTCTCTGATTCCCCATGTCTGATTCCCAAATTCTGATTCCCGGCTCTGATGCCCAACCTCTGATTTCCCTCCTCTGATTGCCCATATCTGATTCCCCGCCTCTGATTCCCCATATCTTATTCTCCGCCTCTGATTCCCAAACTCAGATTCCCCGCCTCTGATTCCCCAGCTCTGATTCCCCACATCTGATTCTCTGCCTCTGATTCCCCACCTCTGATTCCCCGCCTCTGTTTCCCCATATCTGATTACCCACCTCTGATTCCCCAACTCCGATTCCCCGCCTCTGATTCCCCAGCTCTGATTCCCCGCCTCTGATTCCCCGTGTCTGATTCCCTGCCTCCGATTCCCCGCCTCTGATTCCACATCTCTGATTCACCGCCTCTGATTCCCCACCTCTGATTCCCCATATCTGATAAGCCATCTCTGTTTCCCCGCCTCTGATTCCCCACCTCTGATTCCCCATATCTGATTCCCCACCTCTGATTCCCCATCTCTGGTTCCCGGACTCAGATTCCCCACCTCTGATTCCCCGCCTCTGATTCCCTGCCTCTGATTCCCCATCTCTGATTCCCCATATCTGATTCCCCAGCTCTGATTCCCAACGTCTGATTCCCTGCCTCTGATTCCCCACCTCTGATTCCCAATATCTGATTCCCTGCCTCTGTTTCCCCACTTCTGATTCCCCGCCTCTGCTTCCCCATATCTGATTCCCCACCTCTGATTCCCCAACTCTGATACCCCGCCTCTTATTCCCCAGCTCTGATTCCCCGCCTCTGATTCCCCGTGTCTGATTCCTTGCCTCTGATTCCCCGCCTCTCATTCCCCATCTCTGATTCACCACCACTGATTCCCTGCGTCTGATTCCCTGCCTGTGATTCCCCGCCTCTGATTCACCATCTCTGATTCACTGCCTCTGATTCCCCTTCTCTGATTCCCCATGTCTGATTCCCCAATTCTGATTCCCGCCTCTGATGCCCCACCTCTGATTCCCCATATCTGATTCCCCGCCTCTGATTCCCCATATCTTATTCCCCGCCTCTGATTCCCAAACTCACATTCCCCGCCTCTGATTCCCCAGCTCTGATTCCCCGCCTCTGATTCCCCGCGTCTGATTCCCCCCCTCTGAATCCCCGCCTCTGATTCCCCATCTCTGATTCACCACCGCTAATTCCCGGCCTCTGATTCCCCACAAATGATTCCCGGCCTCTGATTCCCGGCCTCTGATTCCCCGCCTCTGATTCCCCATATCTGATTCCCCGCCTCTGATTCCCCGACTCTGATTCCCCGCCTCTGATACCCCAGCTCTGATTCCCCACCTCTGATTACCCGCATCTGATTCCCTGACTCTAATTCCCGGCCTCCGATTCCCCATCTCTGATTCACCGCCTCTGATTCCCCACCTCTGATTCCCCATATCTGGTTCCCCGCCTCAGTTTCCCCGCCTCTGATTCCCCGCCTCTGATTCCCCATATCTGATACCCTGCCTCTGATTCCCCAACTCTGATTCCCCGCCTCTGATTCCCCAGTTATGATTCCCCACCTCTGATTCCGCGCGTCTGATTCCCTGCTTCTGATTCCCTGCCTCTGATTCCCCATCTGTGATTAACCACCTCTGATTCTCCGCGTCTGATTCCCCGCCTCAGTTTCCCCGCCTCTGATTCCCCATATCAGATTCACCGCCTCTGATTCACCACCTCAGATTCCCCATATCTGATAAGCCATCTCTGTTACCCCGCCTCTGATTCCCCATATCTGATTCCCCGCCTCTGATTCCCCATCTCTGATTCCCGGACTCAGATTCCCCACCTCTGATTCCCAGCCTCTGATTCCCGGAATATGATTCCCCGCTTCTGATTCCCCGCCTCTGATTCCCTGCCTCTGATTCCCCATCTCTGATTCCCCACATCTGATTCCCTGCTTCTGATTCCCCGCCTCTGATTCCTCATATCTGATTCCCTGCCTCTGATTCCCCAAATCTGATTCCCCGCCTCTGATTCCTCAGCTCTGATTCCCCGCCTCTGATTCCCCGCGTCTGATTCCCTGCTTCTGATTCCCTGCCTCTGATTCCCCATCTGTGATTAACCACCTCTGATTCTCCACGTCTGATTCCGCGCCTCTGATTCCCCATCTCTGATTCCCCATCTCTGATTCCCAAATTCTGATTCCCCGCCTCTGATTCCCCAGTTCTGATTCCCCATCTCTGATTCACAAATTCTGATTCCCTGCCTCTGATTCCCCACCTCTGATTCCCCACCTCTGATTCCCAATATCTGATTCCCCGCCTCTGTTTCCCCGCCTCTGATTCCCCGCCTCTGTTTCCCCATATCTGATTCCCCACCTCTGATTCCCCAAATCTGATTCCCCGCCTCTGATTCCCCAGCTCTGATACCCCGCCTCTGATTCCACGTGTCTGATGCCCTGCCTCTGATTCCCCGCCTCTGATTTCCCATCTCTGATTCACTGCCTCTGATTCCTCACCTCTGATTCCCCATATCTGATTAGCCACCTCTGTTTCCCCGCCTCTGATTCCCAGCCTCTGATTCCCCGTATCTGATTCCCAGCCTCTGATTCCCCACCTCTGATTCCCGGACTCTCATTCCCGGCCTTTGATTCCCGCTTCTGATTCCCCGCCTCTGATTCCCTGCCTCTGATTCCCCATGTCTGATTCCCCACATCTGATTCCCTGCCTCTGATATCCCGCCTCTGATTCCCTGCCTCTGATTCCCTGCCACTAATTCCCCGCCTCTGATTCCCCTATCTGATTCCCTGCCTCTGATGCCCCATATCTGATTCCCAGCCTCTGATTCCCCAACTCTGATTCCCCACCTCTGATTCCTCAGCTCTGATTCCCCACCTCTGATTCCCCGTGTCTAATTCCCTGCCTCTGATTCCCCGCCTCTGATTCCCCATCTTGTATTCACCACCACTGATTCCCTGCGTCTGATTCCCTGCCTGTGATTCCCCGCCTCTGATTCACCATCTTTGATTCACTGCCTCTGATTCCCCTTCTCTGATTCCCCATGTCTGATTCCCCAATTCTGATTCCCGCCTCTGATGCCCAACCTCTGATTCCCCTCCTCTGATTGCCCATATCTGATTCCCCGCCTCTGATTCCCCTTATCTTATTCTCCGCCTCTGATCCCCAAACTCAGATTCCCCGCCTCTGATTACCCACATCTGATTCTCTGCCTCTGATTCCCCACCTCTGATTCCCCGCCTCTGTTTCCCCATATCTGATTACCCACCTCTGATTCCCCAACTCTGATTCCCCGCCTCTGATTCCCCAGCTCTGATTCCCCGCCTCTGATTCCCCGTGTCTGATTCCCTGCCTCTGATTCCCCGCCTCTGATTCCACATCTCTGATTCACCGCCTCTGATTCCCCACCTCTGAATCACCATATCTGATAAGCCATCTCTGTTTCCCCGCCTCTGATTCCCCACCTCTGATTCCCCATATCTGATTCCCCGCCTCTGATTCCCCATCTCTGATTCCCGGACTCAGATTCCCCACCTCTGATTCCCCACCTCTGATTCCCAATATCTGATTCCCTGCCTCTGTTTCCCCACTTCTGATTCCCCGCCTCTGTTTCCCCATATCTGATTCCCCACCTCTGATTCCCCAACTCTGATTCCCCGCCTCTGATTCCCCAGCTCTGATTCCCCGCCTCTGATTCCCCGTGTCTGATTCCTTGCCTCTGATTCCCCGTATCTGATTCCCCATCTCTGATTCACCACCACTGATTCCCTGCGTCTGATTTCCTGCCTGTGATTCCCCGCCTCTGATTCACCATCTCTGATTCACTGCCTCTGATTCCCCTTCTCTGATTCCCCATGTCTGATTCCCCAATTCTGATTCCCGCCTCTGATGCCCCACCTCTGATTCCCCTCCTCTGATTCCCCATATCTGATTCCCCGCCTCTGATTCCCCATATCTTGTTCCCCGCCTCTGATTCCCAAACTCAGATTCCCCGCCTCTGATTCCCCAGCTCTGATTCCCCGCCTCTGATTCCCCGCGTCTGATTCCCCGCCTCTGAATCCCAGCCTCTGATTCCCCATCTCTGATTCACCACCTCTAATTCCCGGCCTCTGATTCCCCACAACTGATTCCCGGCCTCTGTTTCCCGGCCTCTGATTCCCCGCCTCTGATTCCCCATCTCTGATTCCCCGCCTCTTATTCCCCGACTCTGATTCCCCGCCTCTGATTCCCCAGCTCTGATTCCCCACCTCTGATTACCCGCGTCTGATTCCCTGACTCTAATTCCCGGCCTCTGATTCCCCATCTCTGATTCACCGCCTCTGATTCCCCACCTCTGATTCCCCATATCTGATTCCCCGCCTCAGTTTCCCCATATCTGATACCCCACCTCTGATTCCCCAACTCTGATTCCCCGCCTCTGATTCCCCAGTTATGATTCCCCACCTCTGATTCCCCGCGTCTGATTCCCTGCTTCTGATTCCCTGCCTCTGATTCCCCATCTGTGATTAACCACCTCCGCGTCTGATTCCCCGCCTCAGTTTCCCCGCCGCTGATTCCCCATATCTGATTCCCGGCCTCTGATTCCCGGCCTATGATTCCCCGCTTGTAATTCCCCGCCTCTGATTCCCTGCCTCTGATTCCCCATGTCTGATTCCCCACATCTGATTCCCTGCCTCTGATACCCCGCCTCTGATTCCCTGCCTCTGATTCCATGCCACTAATTCCCCGCCTCTGATTCCCCATATCTGATTCCCTGCCTCTGATGCCCCATATCTGATTCCCTGCCTCTGATTCCCCAACTCTGATTCCCCGCCTCTGATTCCTCAGCTCTGATTCCCCACCTCTGATTCCCCGTGCCTAATTCCCTGCCTCTGATTCCCCACCTCTGATTCCCCATCTTGGATTCACCACCACTGATTCCCTGCGTCTGATTCCCTGCCTGTGATTCCCGGCCTCTGATTCACCATCTCTGATTCACTGCCTCTGATTCCCCTTCTCTGATTCCCCATGTCTGATTCCCCAATTCTGATTCCCGCCTCTGATGCCCCACCTCTGATTCCCCTCCTCTGATTCCCCATATCTGATTCCCCGCCTCTGATTCCCCATATCTTATTCCCCGACTCTGATTCCCAAACTCAGATTCCCCGCCTCTGATTCCCCAGCTCTGATTCCCCACATCTGATTCCCTGCCTCTGATTCCCCACCTCTGATTCCCAATATCTGATTCCCTGCCTCTGTTTCCCCACCTCTGATTCCCCGCCTCTGTTTCCCCATATCTGATTCCCCACCTCTGATTCCCCAACTCTGATTCCCCGCCTCTGAATCCCCAGCTTTGATTCCCCGCCTCTGATTCCCCGTGTCTGATTCCCTGCCTCTGATTCCCCGCCTCTGATTCCCCATCTCTGATTCACCGCCTCTGATTCACCACCTCAGATTCCCCATATCTGATAAGACTCTCTGTTACCCCGCCTCTGATTCCCCGCTTCTGATTCCCCATATCTGATTCCCCGCCTCTGATTCCCCATCTCTGATTCCCGGACTCAGATTCCCCACCTCTGATTCCCAGCATCTGATTCCCGGAATATGATTCCCCGCTTCTGATTCCCCGCCTCTGATTCCCTGCCTCTGATTCCCCATCTCTGATTCCCCACATCCGACTCCCTGCCTCTGATTCCCCGCCTCTGATTCCCCATATCTGATTCCCTGCCTCTGATTCCCCATCTCTGATTCCCGCCCTCCGATTCCCCACCTCTGGTTCCCCATATCTGATACCCCTCCTCTCTTTCCCCGCCTCTGATTCCCCGCCTCTGATTCTCCATATCTGATTCCCTGCCTCTGATTCCCCAACTCTGATTCCCCGCCTCTGATTCCTCAGCTCTGATTCCCCACCTCTGATTCCCCGTGTCTAATTCCCTGCCTCTGATTCCCCGCCTCTGATTCCCCATCTTGGATTCACCACCACTGATTCCCTGCGTCTGATTCCCTGCCTGTGATTCCCCGCCTCTGATTCACCATCTCAGATTCACTGCCTCTGATTCCCCTTCTCTGATTCCCCATGTCTGATTCCCCAATTCTGATTCCCGCCTCTGATGCCCCACCTCTGATTCCCCTCCTCTGATTGCCCATATCTGATTCCCCGCCTCTGATTCCCCATATCTTATTCCCCGACTCTGATTCCCAAACTCAGATTCCCCGCCTCTGATTCCCCAATTCTGATTCCCCGCCTCTGATTCCCCAGTTATGATTCCCCACCTCTGATTCCCCGCGTCTGATTCCCTGCTTCTGATTCCCTGCCTCTGATTCCCCATCTGTGATTAACCACCTCTGATTCTCCGCGTCTGATTCCCCGCCTCAGTTTCCCCGCCGCTGATTCCCCATATCTGATTCCCGGCCTCTGATTCCCGGCCTATGATTCCCCGCTTGTAATTCCCCGCCTCTGATTCCCTGCCTCTGATTCCCCATGTCTGATTCCCCACATCTGATTCCCTGCCTCTGATACCCCGCCTCTGATTCCCCGCCTCTGATTCCATGCCACTAATTCCCCACCTCTGATTCCCCATATCTAATTCCCTGCCTCTGATGCCCCATATCTGATTCCCTGCCTCTGATTCCCCAACTCTGATTCCCCGCCTCTGATTCCTCAGCTCTGATTCCCCACCTCTGATTCCCCGTGTCTAATTCCCTGCCTCTGATTCCCCGCCTCTGAATCCCCATCTTGGATTCACCACCACTGATTCCCTGCGTCTGATTCCCTGCCTGTGATTCCCCGCCTCTGATTCACCATCTCTGATTCACTGCCTCTGATTCCCCTTCTCTGATTCCCCATGTCTGATTCCCCAATTCTGATTCCCGCCTCTGATGCCCCACCTCTGATTCCCCTCCTCTGATTCCCCATATCTGATTCCCCGCCTCTGATTCCCCATATCTTATTCCCCGACTCTGATTCCCAAACTCAGATTCCCCGCCTCTGATTCCCCAGCTCTGATTCCCCACATCTGATTCCCTGCCTCTGATTCCCCACCTCTGATTCCCAATATCTGATTCCCTGCCTCTGTTTCTCCACCTCTGATTCCCCGCCTCTGTTTCCCCATATCTGATTCTCCACGTCTGATTCCGCGCCTCTGATTCCCCATCTCTGATTCCCCATCTCTGATTCCCAAATTCTGATTCCCCGCCTCTGATTCCCCAGCTCTGATTCCCCATCTCTGATTCCCAAATTCTGATTCCCTGCCTCTGATTCCCCACCTATGATTCCCAATATCTGATTCCCCGCCTCTGTTTCCCCACCCCTGATTCCCCGCCTCTGTTTCCCCATATCTGATTCCCCACCTCTGATTCCCCAACTCTGATTCCCCGCCTCTGATTCCCCAGCTCTGATTCCACGCATCTGATTCCACATGTCTGATGCCCTGCCTCTGATTCCCCGCCTCTGATTTCCCATCTCTGATTCACTGCCTCTGATTCCCCACCTCTGATTCCCCATATCTGATTAGCCACCTCTGTTTCCCCGCCTCTGATTCCCAGCCTCTGATTCCCCATATCTGATTCCCAGCCTCTGATTCCCCATCTCTGATTCCCGGACTCTGAATCCCCACCTCTGATTCCCGGCCTCTCATTCCCGGCCTTTGATTCCCGCTTCTTATTCCCCGCCTCTGATTCACTGCCTCTGATTCCCCATGTCTGATTCCCCACATTTGATTCCCTGCCTCTGATATCCCGCCTCTGATTCCCCGCCTCTGATTCCCTGCCACTAATTCCCCGCCTCTGATTCCCCTATCTGATTCCCAGCCTCTGATTCCCCAACTCTGATTCCCCGCCTCTGCTTCCTCAGCTCTGATTCCCACCTCTGATTCCCCGTGTCTAATTCCCTGCCTCTGATTCCCCGCCTCTGATTCCCCATCTTGGATTCACCACCACTGATTCCCTGCGTCTGATTCCCTGCCTGTGATTCCCCGCCTCTGATTCACCATCTCTGATTCACTGCCTCTGATTCCCCTTCTCTGATTCCCCATGTCTGATTCCCAAATTCTGATTCCCGCCTCTGATGCCCAACCTCTGATTCCCCACATCTGATTCTCTGCCTCTGATTCCCCACCTCTGATTCCCCGCCTCTGTTTCCCCATATCTGATTACCCACCTCTGATTCCCCAACTCCGATTCCCCGCCTCTGATTCCCCAGCTCTGATTCCCCGCATCTGATTCCCCGTGTCTGATTCCCTGCCTCCGATTCCCCGCCTCTGATTCCACATCTCTGATTCACCGCCTCTGATTCCCCACCTCTGATTCCCCATATCTGATAAGCCATCTCTGTTTCCCCGCCTCTGATTCCCCACCTCTGATTCCCCATATCTGATTCCCCACCTCTGATTCCCCATCTCTGGTTCCCGGACTCAGATTCCCCACCTCTGATTCCCTGCCTCTGATTCCCTGCCTCTGATTCCCCATCTCTGATTCCCCATATCTGATTCCCCAGCTCTGATTCCCATCTGATTCCCTGCCTCTGATTCCCCACCTCTGATTCCCAATATCTGATTCCCTGCCTCTGTTTCCCCACTTCTGATTCCCCGCCTCTGCTTCCCCATATCTGATTCCCCACCTCTGATTCCCCAACTCTGATACCCCGCCTCTTATTCCCCAGCTCTGATTCCCCGCCTCTGATTCCCCGTGTCTGATTCCTTGCCTCTGATTCCCCGCCTCTGATTCCCCATCTCTGATTCACCACCACTGATTCCCTGCGTCTGATTCCCTGCCTGTGATTCCCCGCCTCTGATTCACCATCTCTGATTCACTGCCTCTGATTCCCCTTCTCTGATTCCCCATGTCTGATTCCCCAATTCTGATTCCCGCCTCTGATGCCCCACCTCTGATTCCCCATATCTGATTCCCCGCCTCTGATTCCCCATATATTATTCCCCGCCTCTGATTCCCAAACTCACATTCCCCGCCTCTGATTCCCCAGCTCTGATTCCCCGCCTCTGATTCCCCGCGTCTGATTCCCCCCCTCTGAATCCCCGCCTCTGATTCCCCATCTCTGATTCACCACCGCTAATTCCCGGCCTCTGATTCCCCACAAATGATTCCCGGCCTCTGATTCCCGGCCTCTGATTCCCCGCCTCTGATTCCCCATCTCTGATTCCCCGCCTCTGATTCCCCGACTCTGATTCCCCGCCTCTGATACCCCAGCTCTGATTCCCCACCTCTGATTACCCGCATCTGATTCCCTGACTCTAATTCCCGGCCTCCGATTCCCCATCTCTGATTCACCGCCTCTGATTCCCCACCTCTGATTCCCCACCTCTGATTCCCCATATCTGATACCCTGCCTCTGATTCCCCAACTCTTATTCCCCGCCTCTGATTCCCCAGTTATGATTCCCCACCTCTGATTCCGCGCGTCTGATTCCCTGCTTCTGATTCCCTGCCTCTGATTCCCCATCTGTGATTAACCACCTCTGATTCTCCGCGTCTGATTCCCCGCCTCAGTTTCCCCGCCTCTGATTCCCCATATCTGATTCACCGCCTCTGATTCACCACCTCAGATTCCCCATATCTGATAAGCCATCTCTGTTACCCCGCCTCTGATTCCCCATATCTGATTCCCCGCCTCTGATTCCCCATCTCTGATTCCCGGACTCAGATTCCCCACCTCTGATTCCCAGCCTCTGATTCCCGGAATATGATTCCCCGCTTCTGATTCCCCGCCTCTGATTCCCTGCCTCTGATTCCCCATCTCTGATTCCCCACATCTGATTCCCTGCTTCTGATTCCCCGCCTCTGATTCCCCATATCTGATTCCCTGCCTCTGATTCCCCAAATCTGATTCCCCGCCTCTGATTCCTCAGCTCTGATTCCCCGCCTCTGATTCCCCGCGTCTGATTCCCTGCTTCTGATTCCCTGCCTCTGATTCCCCATCTGTGATTAACCACCTCTGATTCTCCACGTCTGATTCCGCGCCTCTGATTCCCCATCTCTGATTCCCCATCTCTGATTCCCAAATTCTGATTCCCCGCCTCTGATTCCCCAGTTCTGATTCCCCATCTCTGATTCCCAAATTCTGATTCCCTGCCTCTGATTCCCCACCTCTGATTCCCCACCTCTGATTCCCAATATCTGATTCCCCGCCTCTGTTTCCCCGCCTCTGATTCCCCGCCTCTGTTTCCCCATATCTGATTCCCCACCTCTGATTCCCCAACTCTGATTCCCCGCCTCTGATTCCCCAGCTCTGATACCCCGCCTCTGATTCCACGTGTCTGATGCCCTGCCTCTGATTCCCCGCCTCTGATTTCCCATCTCTGATTCACTGCCTCTGATTCCCCACCTCTGATTCCCCATATCTGATTAGCCACCTCTGTTTCCCCGCCTCTGATTCCCAGCCTCTGATTCCCCATATCTGATTCCCAGCCTCTGATTCCCCACCTCTGATTCCCGGACTCTCATTCCCGGCCTTTGATTCCCGCTTCTGATTCCCCGCCTCTGATTCCCTGCCTCTGATTCCCCATGTCTGATTCCCCACATCTGATTCCCTGCCTCTGATATCCCGCCTCTGATTCCCTGCCTCTGATTCCCTGCCACTAATTCCCCGCCTCTGATTCCCCTATCTGATTCCCTGCCTCTGATGCCCCATATCTGATTCCCAGCCTCTGATTCCCCAACTCTGATTCCCCACCTCTGATTCCTCAGCTCTGATTCCCCACCTCTGATTCCCCGTGTCTAATTCCCTGCCTCTGATTCCCCGCCTCTGATTCCCCATCTTGTATTCACCACCACTGATTCCCTGCGTCTGATTCCCTGCCTGTGATTCCCCGCCTCTGATTCACCATCTTTGATTCACTGCCTCTGATTCCCCTTCTCTGATTCCCCATGTCTGATTCCCCAATTCTGATTCCCGCCTCTGATGCCCAACCTCTGATTCCCCTCCTCTGATTGCCCATATCTGATTCCCCGCCTCTGATTCCCCATATCTTATTCTCCGCCTCTGATCCCCAAACTCAGATTCCCCGCCTCTGATTCCCCACATCTGATTCTCTGCCTCTGATTCCCCACCTCTGATTCCCCGCCTCTGTTTCCCCATATCTGATTACCCACCTCTGATTCCCCAACTCTGATTCCCCGCCTCTGATTCCCCAGCTCTGATTCCCCGCCTCTGATTCCCCGTGTCTGATTCCCTGCCTCTGATTCCCCGCCTCTGATTCCACATCTCTGATTCACCGCCTCTGATTCCCCACCTCTGATTCCCCATATCTGATAAGCCATCTCTGTTTCCCCGCCTCTGATTCCCCACCTCTGATTCCCCATATCTGATTCCCCGCCTTTGATTCCCCATCTCTGATTCCCGGACTCAGATTCCCCACCTCTGATTCCCCGCCTCTGATTCCCTGCCTCTGATTCCCCATCTCTGATTCCCCATATCTGATTCCCCAGCTCTGATTCCCAACATCTGATTTCCTGCCTCTGATTCCCCACCTCTGATTCCCAATATCTGATTCCCTGCCTCTGTTTCCCCACTTCTGATTCCCCGCCTCTGTTTCCCCATATCTGATTCCCCACCTCTGAATCCCCAACTCTGATTCCCCGCCTCTGATTCCCCAGCTCTGATTCCCCGCCTCTGATTCCCCGTGTCTGATTCCTTGCCTCTGATTCCCCGCCTCTGATTCCCCATCTCTGATTCACCACCACTGATTCCCTGCGTCTGATTTCCTGCCTGTGATTCCCCGCCTCTGATTCACCATCTCTGATTCACTGCCTCTGATTCCCCTTCTCTGATTCCCCATGTCTGATTCCCCAATTCTGATTCCCGCCTCTGATGCCCCACCTCTGATTCCCCTCCTCTGATTCCCCATATCTGATTCCCCGCCTCTGATTCCCCATATCTTATTCCCCGCCTCTGATTCCCAAACTCAGATTCCCCGCCTCTGATTCCCCAGCTCTGATTCCCCGCCTCTGATTCCCCGCGTCTGATTCCCCGCCTCTGAATCCCAGCCTCTGATTCCCCATCTCTGATTCACCACCTCTAATTCCCGGCCTTTGATTCCCCACAACTGATTCCCGGCCTCTGATTCCCGGCCTCTTATTCCCCGCCTCTGATTCCCCATCTCTGATTCCCCGCCTCTGATTCCCCGACTCTGATTCCCCGCCTCTGATTCCCCAGCTCTGAATCCCCACCTCTGATTACCCGCGTCTGATTCCCTGACTCTAATTCCCGGCCTCTGATTCCCCATCTCTGATTCACCGCCTCTGATTCCCCACCTCTGATTCCCCATATCTGATTCCCCGCCTCAGTTTCCCCGCCTCTGATTCCCCGCCTCTGATTCCCCATATCTGATACCCCACCTCTGATTCCCCAACTCTGATTCCCCGCCTCTGATTCCCCAGTTATGATTCCCCACCTCTGATTCCCCGCGTCTGATTCCCTGCTTCTGATTCCCTGCCTCTGATTCCCCATCTGTGATTAACCACCTCCGCGTCTGATTCCCCGCCTCAGTTTCCCCACCGCTGATTCCCCATATCTGATTCCCGGCCTCTGATTCCCGGCCTATGATTCCCCGCTTGTAATTCCCCGCCTCTGATTCCCTGCCTCTGATTCCCCATGTCTGATTCCCCACATCAGATTCCCTGCCTCTGATACCCCGCCTCTGATTTCCTGCCTCTGATTCCATGCCACTAATTCCCCGCCTCTGATTCCCCATATCTGATTCCCTGCCTCTGATGCCCGATATCTGATTCCCTGCCTCTGATTCCCCAACTCTGATTCCCCGCCTCTGATTCCTCAGCTCTGATTCCCCACCTCTGATTCCCCGTGTCTAATTCCCTGCCTCTGATTCCCCGCCTCTGATTCCCCATCTTGGATTCACCACCACTGATTCCCTGCGTCTGATTCCCTGCCTGTGATTCCCCGCCTCTGATTCACCATCTTTGATTCACTGCCTTTGATTCCCCTTCTCTGATTCCCCATGTCTGATTCCCCAATTCTGATTCCCGCCTCTGATGCCCAACCTCTGATTCCCCTCCTCTGATTGCCCATATCTGATTCCCCGCCTCTGATTCCCCATATCTTATTCTCCGCCTCTGATCCCCAAACTCAGATTCCCCGCCTCTGATTCCCCACATCTGATTCTCTGCCTCTGATTCCCCACCTCTGATTCCCCGCCTCTGTTTCCCCATATCTGATTACCCACCTCTGATTCCCCATCTCTGATTCACCGCCTCTGATTCCACATCTCTGATTCACCGCCTCTGATTCCCCACCTCTGATTCCCCATATCTGATAAGCCATCTCTGTTTCCCCGCCTCTGATTCCCCACCTCTGATTCCGCATATCTGATTCCCCGCCTCTGATTCCCCATCTCTGATTCCCGGACTCAGATTCCCCACCACTGATTCCCCGCCTCTGATTCCCTGCCTCTGATTCCCCATCTCTGATTCCCCATATCTGATTCCCCAGCTCTGATTCCCAACATCTGATTTCCTGCCTCTGATTCCCCACCTCTGATTCCCAATATCTGATTCCCTGCCTCTGTTTCCCCACTTCTGATTCCCCGCCTCTGTTTCCCCATATCTGATTCCCCACCTCTGATTTCCCAACTCTGATTCCCCGCCTCTGATTCCCCAGCTCTGATTCCCCGCCTCTGATTCCCCGTGTCTGATTCCTTGCCTCTGATTCCCCGCCTCTGATTCCCCATCTCTGATTCACCACCACTGATTCCCTGCGTCTGATTTCCTGCCTGTGATTCCCCGCCTCTGATTCACCATCTCTGATTCACTGCCTCTGATTCCCCTTCTCTGATTCCCCATGTCTGATTCCCCAATTCTGATTCCCGCCTCTGATGCCCCACCTCTGATTCACCTCCTCTGATTCCCCATATCTGATTCCCCGCCTCTGATTCCCCATATCTTATTCCCCGCATCTGATTCCCAAACTCAGATTCCCCGCCTCTGATTCCCCAGCTCTGATTCCCCGCCTCTGATTCCCCACCTCTGATTCCCCGCCTCTGTTTCCCCATATCTGATTACCCACCTCTGATTCCCCAACTCTGATTCCCCGCCTCTGATTCCCCAGCTCTGATTCCCCGCCTCTGATTCCCCGTGTCTGATTCCCTGCCTCTGATTCCCCGCCTCTGATTCCACATCTCTGATTCACCGCCTCTGATTCCCCACCTCTGATTCCCCATATCTGATAAGCCATCTCTGTTTCCCCGCCTCTGATTCCCCACCTCTGATTCCCCATATCTGATTCCCCGCCTCTGATTCCCCATCTCTGATTCCCGGACTCAGATTCCCCACCTCTGATTCCCCGCCTCTGATTCCCTGCCTCTGATTCCCCATCTCTGATTCCCCATATCTGATTCCCCAGCTCTGATTCCCAACATCTGATTTCCTGCCTCTGATTCCCCACCTCTGATTCCCAATATCTGATTCCCTGCCTCTGTTTCCCCACTTCTGATTCCCCGCCTCTGTTTCCCCATATCTGATTCCCCACCTCTGAATCCCCAACTCTGATTCCCCGCCTCTGATTCCCCAGCTCTGATTCCCCGCCTCTGATTCCCCGTGTCTGTTTCCTTGCCTCTGATTCCCCGCCTCTGATTCCCCATCTCTGATTCACCACCACTGATTCCCTGCGTCTGATTTCCTGCCTGTGATTCCCCGCCTCTGATTCACCATCTCTGATTCACTGCCTCTGATTCCCCTTCTCTGATTCCCCATGTCTGATTCCCCAATTCTGATTCCCGCCTCTGATGCCCCACCTCTGATTCCCCTCCTCTGATTCCCCATATCTGATTCCCCGCCTCTGATTCCCCATATCTTATTCCCCGCCTCTGATTCCCAAACTCAGATTCCCCGCCTCTGATTCCCCAGCTCTGATTCCCCGCCTCTGATTCCCCGCGTCTGATTCCCCGCCTCTGAATCCCAGCCTCTGATTCCCCATCTCTGATTCACCACCTCTAATTCCCGGCCTTTGATTCCCCACAACTGATTCCCGGCCTCTGATTCCCGGCCTCTGATTCCCCGCCTCTGATTCCCCATCTCTGATTCCCCGCCTCTGATTCCCCGACTCTGATTCCCCGCCTCTGATTCCCCAGCTCTGAATCCCCACCTCTGATTACCCGCGTCTGATTCCCTGACTCTAATTCCCGGCCTCTGATTCCCCATCTCTGATTCACCGCCTCTGATTCCCCACCTCTGATTCCCCATATCTGATTCCCCGCCTCAGTTTCCCCGCCTCTGATTCCCCGCCTCTGATTCCCCATATCTGATACCCCACCTCTGATTCCCCAACTCTGATTCCCCGCCTCTGATTCCCCAGTTATGATTCCCCACCTCTGATTCCCCGCGTCTGATTCCCTGCTTCTGATTCCCTGCCTCTGATTCCCCATCTGTGATTAACCACCTCCGCGTCTGATTCCCCGCCTCAGTTTCCCCGCCGCTGATTCCCCATATCTGATTCCCGGCCTCTGATTCCCGGCCTATGATTCCCCGCTTGTAATTCCCCGCCTCTGATTCCCTGCCTCTGATTCCCCATGTCTGATTCCCCACATCTGATTCCCTGCCTCTGATACCCCGCCTCTGATTTCCTGCCTCTGATTCCATGCCACTAATTCCCCGCCTCTGATTCCCCATATCTGATTCCCTGCCTCTGATGCCCGATATCTGATTCCCTGCCTCTGATTCCCCAACTCTGATTCCCCGCCTCTGATTCCTCAGCTCTGATTCCCCACCTCTGATTCCCCGTGTCTAATTCCCTGCCTCTGATTCCCCGCCTCTGATTCCCCATCTTGGATTCACCACCACTGATTCCCTGCGTCTGATTCCCTGCCTGTGATTCCCCGCCTCTGATTCACCATCTTTGATTCACTGCCTTTGATTCCCCTTCTCTGATTCCCCATGTCTGATTCCCCAATTCTGATTCCCGCCTCTGATGCCCAACCTCTGATTCCCCTCCTCTGATTGCCCATATCTGATTCCCCGCCTCTGATTCCCCATATCTTATTCTCCGCCTCTGATCCCCAAACTCAGATTCCCCGCCTCTGATTCCCCACATCTGATTCTCTGCCTCTGATTCCCCACCTCTGATTCCCCGCCTCTGTTTCCCCATATCTGATTACCCACCTCTGATTCCCCATCTCTGATTCACCGCCTCTGATTCCACATCTCTGATTCACCGCCTCTGATTCCCCACCTCTGATTCCCCATATCTGATAAGCCATCTCTGTTTCCCCGCCTCTGATTCCCCACCTCTGATTCCGCATATCTGATTCCCCGCCTCTGATTCCCCATCTCTGATTCCCCGCCTCTGATTCCCTGCCTCTGATTCCCCATCTCTGATTCCCCATATCTGATTCCCCAGCTCTGATTCCCAACATCTGATTTCCTGCCTCTGATTCCCCACCTCTGATTCCCAATATCTGATTCCCTGCCTCTGTTTCCCCACTTCTGATTCCCCGCCTCTGTTTCCCCATATCTGATTCCCCACCTCTGATTTCCCAACTCTGATTCCCCGCCTCTGATTCCCCAGCTCTGATTCCCCGCCTCTGATTCCCCGTGTCTGATTCCTTGCCTCTGATTCCCCGCCTCTGATTCCCCATCTCTGATTCACCACCACTTATTCCCTGCGTCTGATTTCCTGCCTGTGATTCCCCGCCTCTGATTCACCATCTCTGATTCACTGCCTCTGATTCCCCTTCTCTGATTCCCCATGTCTGATTCCCCAATTCTGATTCCCGCCTCTGATGCCCCACCTCTGATTCACCTCCTCTGATTCCCCATATCTGATTCCCCGCCTCTGATTCCCCATATCTTATTCCCCGCCTCTGATTCCCAAACTCAGATTCCCCGCCTCTGATTCCCCAGCTCTGATTCCCCGCCTGTGATTCCCCGCGTCTGATTCCCCGCCTCTGAATCCCAGCCTCTGATTCCCCATCTCTGATTCACCACCTCTAATTCCCGGCCTTTGATTCCCCACAACTGATTCCCGGCCTCTGATTCCCGGCCTCTGATTCCCCGCCTCTGATTCCCCATCTCTGATTCCCCGCCTCTGATTCCCCGACTCTGATTACCCGCCTCTGATTCCCCAGCACTGATTCCCCACCTCTGATTACCCGCGTCTGATTCCCTGACTCTAATTCCCGGCCTCTGATTCCCCATCTCTGATTCACCGCCTCTGATTCCCCACCTCTGATTCCCCATATCTGATTCCACGCCTCAGTTTCCCTGCCTCTGATTCCCCGCCTCTGATTCCCCATATCTGATACCCCACCTCTGATTCCCCAACTCTGATTCCCCACCTCTGATTCCCCAGTTATGATTCCCCACCTCTGATTCCCCGCGTCTGATTCCCTGCTTCTGATTCCCTGCCTCTGATTCCCCATCTGTGATTAACCACCTCCGCGTCTGATTCCCCGCCTCAGTTTCCCCTCCGCTGATTCCCCATATCTGATTCCCGGCCTCTGATTCCCGGCCTATGATTCCCCGCTTGTAATTCCCCGCCTCTGATTCCCTGCCTCTGATTCCCCATGTCTGATTCCCCACATCTGATTCCCTGCCTCTGATACCCCGCCTCTGATTTCCTGCCTCTGATTCCATGCCACTAATTCCCCGCCTCTGATTCCCCATATCTGATTCCCTGCCTCTGATGCCCCATATCTGATTCCCTGCCTCTGATTCCCCAACTCTGATTCCCCGCCTCTGATTCCTCAGCTCTGATTCCCCACCTCTGATTCCCCGTGTCTAATTCCCTGCCTCTGATTCCCCGCCTCTGATTCCCCATCTTGGATTCACCACCACTGATTCCCTGCGTCTGATTCCCTGCCTGTGATTCCCGGCCTCTGATTCACCATCTCTGATTCACTGCCTCTGATTCCCCTTCTCTGATTCCCCATGTCTGATTCCCCAATTCTGATTCCCACCTCTGATGCCCCACCTCTGATTCCCCTCCTCTGATTCCCCATATCTGATTCCCCGCCTCTGATTCCCCATATCTTATTCCCCGACTCTGATTCCCAAACTCAGATTCCCCGCCTCTGATTCCCCAGCTCTGATTCCCCACATCTGATTCCCTGCCTCTGATTCCCCACCTCTGATTCCCAATATCTGATTCCCTGCCTCTGTTTCCCCACCTCTGATTCCCTGCCTCTGTTTCCCCACCTCTGATTCCCCGCCTCTGTTTCACCATATCTGATTCCCCACCTCTGATTCCCCAACTCTGATTCCCCGCCTCTGAATCCCCAGCTTTGATTCCCCGCCTCTGATTCCCCGTGTCTGATTCCCTGCCTCTGATTCCCCGCCTCTGATTCCCCATCTCTGATTCACCGCCTCTGATTCACCACCTCAGATTCCCCATATCTGATAAGCCTCTCTGTTACCCCGCCTCTGATTCCCCGCTTCTGATTCCCCATATCTGATTCCCCGCCTCTGATTCCCCATCTCTGATTCCCGGACTCAGATTCCCCACCTCTGATTCCCAGCATCTGATTCCCGGAATATGATTCCCCGCTTCTGATTCCCCGCCTCTGATTCCCTGCCTCTGATTCCCCATCTCTGATTCCCCACATCCGACTCCCTGCCTCTGATTCCCCGCCTCTGATTCCCCATATCTGATTCCCTGCCTCTGATTCCCCATCTCTGATTCCCGCCCTCCGATTCCCCACCTCTGGTTCCCCATATCTGATACCCCTCCTCTCTTTCCCCGCCTCTGATTCCCCGCCTCTGATTCTCCATATCTGATACCCCGACTCTGATTCCCCAACTCTGATTCCCAGCCTCTGATTCCTCAGCTCTGATTCCCCGCCTCTGATTCCCCGCGTCTGATTCCCTGCTTCTGATTCCCTGCCTCTGATTCCCCATCTGTGATTAACCACCTCTGATTCTCCACGTCTGATTCCGCGCCTCTGATTCCCCATCTCTGATTCCCCATCTCTGATTCCCAAATTCTGATTCCCCGCCTCAGACTCCCCAGCTCTGATTCCCCATCTCTGATTCCCAAATTCTGATTCCCTGCCTCTGATTCCCCACCTCTGATTCCCAATATCTGATTCCCCGCCTCTGTTTCCCCGCCTCTGATTCCCCGCCTCTGTTTCCCCATATCTGATTCCCCACCTCTGATTCCCCAACTCTGATTCCCCGCCTCTGATTCCCCAGCTCTGATTCCCCGACTCTGATTCCACGTTTCTGATGCCCTGCCTCTGATTCCCCGCCTCTGATTTCCCATCTCTGATTCACTGCCTCTGATTCCCCACCTCTGATTCCCCATATCTGATTAGCCACCTCTGTTTCCCCGCCTCTGATTCCCCATATCTGATTCCCAGCCTCTGATTCCCCATCTCTGATTCCCGGACTCTGAATCCCCACCTCTGATTCCCGGCCTCTCATTCCCGGCCTTTGATTCCCGCTTCTGAATCCCCGCATCTGATTCCCTTCCTCTGATTCCCCATGTCTGATTCCCCACATCTGATTCCCTGCCTCTGATATCCCGCCTCTGATTCCCCGCCTCTGATTCCCTGCCACTAATTCCCCGCCTCTGATTCCCCTATCTGATTCCCTGCCTCTGATGCCCCATATCTGATTCCCAGCCTCTGATTCCCCAACTCTGATTCCCCATATCTGATTCCCCACCTCTGATTCCCCAACTCTGATTCCCCGTGTCTAATTCCCTGCCTCTGATTCCCCGCCTCTGATTCCCCATCTTGGATTCACCACCACTGATTCCCTGCGTCTGATTCCCTGCCTGTGATTCCCCGCCTCTGATTCACCATCTCTGATTCACTGCCTCTGATTCCCCTTCTCTGATTCCCCATGTCTGATTCCCCAATTCTGATTCCCGCCTCTGATACCCCACCTCTGATTCCCCTCCTCTGATTGCCCATATCTGATTCCACGCCTCTGATTCCCCATATCTTATTCCCCGACTCTGATTCCCAAACTCAGATTCCCCGCCTCTGATTCCCCAGCTCTGATTCCCCACATCTGATTCCCTGCCTCTGATTCCCCACCTCTGATTCCCAATATCTGATTCCCTGCCTCTGTTTCCCCACCTCTGATTCCCCGCCTCTGTTTCCCCATATCTGATTCCCCACCTCTGATTCCCCAACTCTGATTCCCCGCCTCTGCTTCCTCAGCTCTGATTCCCACCTCTGATTCCCCGTGTCTAATTCCCTGCCTCTGATTCCCCGCCTCTGATTCCCCATCTTGGATTCACCACCACTGATACCCTGCGTCTGATTCCCTGCCTGTGATTCCCCGCCTCTGATTCACCATCTCTGATTCACTGCCTCTGATTCCCCTTCTCTGATTCCCCATGTCTGATTCCCCAATTCTGATTCCCGCCTCTGATGCCCAACCTCTGATTCCCCTCCTCTGATTGCCCATATCTGATTGCCCGCCTCTGATTCCCCATATCTTATTCTCCGCCTCTGATTCCCAAACTCAGATTCCCCGCCTCTGATTCCCCAGCTCTGATTCCCCACATCTGATTCTCTGCCTCTGATTCCCCACCTCTGATTCCCCGCCTCTGTTTCCCCATATCTGATTACCCACCTCTGATTCCCCAACTCCGATTCCCCAGCTCTGATTCCCCACCTCTGATTCCCCAACTCCGATTCCCCGCCTCTGATTCCACATCTCTGATTCACCGCCTCTGATTCCCCACCTCTGATTCCCCATATCTGATAAGCCATCTCTGTTTCCCCGCCTCTGATTCCCCACCTCTGATTCCCCGTATCTGATTCCCCACCTCTGATTCCCCATCTCTGGTTCCCGGACTCAGATTCCCCACCTCTGATTCCCCGCCTCTGATTCCCTGCCTCTGATTCCCCATCTCTGATTCCCCATATCTGATTCCCCAGCTCTGATTCCCAACATCTGATTCCCTGCCTCTGATTCCCACCTCTGATTCCCAATATCTGATTCCCTGCCTCTGTTTCCCCACTTCTGATTCCCCGCCTCTGTTTCCCCATATCTGATTCCCCACCTCTGATTCCCCAACTCTGATGCCCCGCCTCTGATTCCCCAGCTCTGATTCCCCGCCTCTGATTCCCCGTGTCTGATTCCTTGCCTCTGATTCCCCGCCTCTGATTCCCCATCTCTGATTCACCACCACTGATTCCCTGCGTCTGATTCCCTGCCTGTGATTCCCCGCCTCTGATTCACCATCTCTGATTCACTGCCTCTGATTCCCCTTCTCTGATTCCCCATGTCTGATTCCCCAATTCTGATTCCCGCCTCTGATGCCCCACCTCTGATTCCCCATATCTGATTCCCCATATCTTATTCCCTGCCTCTGATTCCCAAACTCACATTCCCCGCCTCTGATTCCCCAGCTCTGATTCCCCGCCTCTGATTCCCCGCGTCTGATTCCCCGCCTCTGAATCCCCGCCTCTGATTCCACATCTCTGATTCACCACCGCTAATTCCCGGCCTCTGATTCCCCACAAATGATTCCCGGCCTCTGATTCCCGGCCTCTGATTCCCCGCCTCTGATTCCCCATCTCTGATTCCCCGCCTCTGATTCCCCGACTCTGATTCCCCGCCTCTGAATCCCCAGCTCTGATTCCCCACCTCTGATTACCCGCATCTGATTCACTGACTCTAATTCCCGGCCTCCGATTCCCCATCTCTGATTCACCGCCTCTGATTCCCCACCTCTGATTCCCCATATCTGATTCCCCGCCTCAGTTTCCCCGCCTCTGATTCCCCGCCTCTGATTCCCCATATCTGATACCCTGCCTCTGATTCCCCAACTCTGATTCCCCGCCTCTGATTCCCCAGTTATGATTCCCCACCTCTGATTCCGCGCGTCTGATTCCCTGCTTCTGATTCCCTGCCTATGATTCCCCATCTGTGATTAACCACCTCTGATTCTCCGCGTCTGATTCCCCGCCTCAGTTTCCCCGCCTCTGATTCCCCATATCTGATTCACCGCCTCTGATTCACCACCTCAGATTCCCCATATCTGATAAGCCATCTCTGTTACCCCGCCTCTGATTCCCCATATCTGATTCCCCGCCTCTGATTCCCCATCTCTGATTCCCGGACTCAGATTCCCCACCTCTGATTCCCAGCCTCTGATTCCCGGAATATGATTCCCCGCTTCTGATTCCCCGCCTCTGATTCCCTGCCTCTGATTCCCCATCTCTGATTCCCCACATCTGATTCCCTGCTTCTGATTCCCCGCCTCTGATACCCCATATCTGATTCCCTGCCTCTGATACCCCAAATCTGATTCCCCGCCTCTGATTCCTCAGCTCTGATTCCCCGCCTCTGATTCCGCGCGTCTCATTCCCTGCTTCTGATTCCCTGCCTCTGATTCCCCATCTGTGATTAACCACCTCTGATTCTCCACGTCTGATTCCGCGCCTCTGATTCCCCATCTCTGATTCCCCATCTCTGATTCCCAAATTCTGATTCCCCGCCTCTGATTCCCCAGTTCTGATTCCCCATCTCTGATTCCCAAATTCTGATTCCCTGCCTCTGATTCCCCACCTCTGATTCCCCACCTCTGATTCCCAATATCTGATTCCCCGCCTCTGTTTCCCCGCCTCTGATTCCCCGCCTCTGTTTCCCCATATCTGATTCCCCACCTCTGATTCCCCAACTCTGATTCCCCGCCTCTGATTTCCCATCTCTGATTCACTGCCTCTGATTCCCCACCTCTGATTCCCCATATCTGATTAGCCACCTCTGTTTCCCCGCCTCTGATTCCCAGCCTCTGATTCCCCATATCTGATTCCCAGCCTCTGATTCCCCACCTCTGATTCCCGGACTCTCATTCCCGGCCTTTGATTCCCGCTTCTGATTCCCCGCCTCTGATTCCCTGCCTCTGATTCCCCATGTCTGATTCCCCACATCTGAATCCCTGCCACTAATTCCCCGCCTCTGATTCCCCTATCTGATTCCCTGCCTCTGATGCCCCATATCTGATTCCCAGCCTCTGATTCCCCAACTCTGATTCCCCGCCTCTGATTCCTCAGCTCTGATTCCCCACCTCTGATTCCCCGTGTCTAATTCCCTGCCTCTGATTCCCCGCCTCTGATTCCCCATCTTGTATTCACCACCACTGATTCCCTGCGTCTGATTCCCTGCCTGTGATTCCCCGCCTCTGATTCACCATCTCTGATTCACTGCCTCTGATTCCCCTTCTCTGATTCCCCATGTCTGATTCCCCAATTCTGATTCCCGCCTCTGATGCCCAACCTCTGAATCCCCTCCTCTGATTGCCCATATCTGATTCCCCGCCTCTGATTCCCCATATCTTATTCTCCGCCTCTGATCCCCAAACTCAGATTCCCCGCCTCTGATTCCCCACATCTGATTCTCTGCCTCTGATTCCCCACCTCTGATTCCCCGCCTCTGTTTCCACATATCTGATTACGCACCTCTGATTCCCCAACTCTGATTCCCCGCCTCTGATTCCCCAGCTCTGATTCCCCGCCTCTGATTCCCCGTGTCTGATTCCCTGCCTCTGATTCCCCGCCTCTGATTCCACATCTCTGATTCACCGCCTCTGATTCCCCACCTCTGATTCCCCATATCTGATAAGCCATCTCTGTTTCCCCGCCTCTGATTCCCCACCTCTGATTACCCATATCTGATTCCCTGCCTCTGATTCCCCATCTCTGATTCCCGGACTCAGATTCCCCACCTCTGATTCCCCGCCTCTGATTCCCTGCCTCTGATTCCCCATCTCTGATTCCCCATATCTGATTCCCCAGCTCTGATTCCCAACATCTGATTCCCTGCCTCTGATTCCCCACCTCTGATTCCCAATATCTGATTCCCTGCCTCTGTTTCCCCACTTCTGATTCCCCGCCTCTGTTTCCCCATATCTGATTCCCCACCTCTGATTCCCCAACTCTGATTCCCCGCCTCTGATTCCCCAGCTCTGATTCCCCGCCTCTGATTCCCCGTGTCTGATTCCTTGCCTCTGATTCCCCGCCTCTGATTCCCCATCTCTGATTCACCACCACTGATTCCCTGCGTCTGATTCCCTGCCTGTGATTCCCCGCCTCTGATTCAACATCTCTGATTCACTGCCTCTGATTGCCCTTCTCTGATTCCCCATGTCTGATTCCCCAATTCTGATTCCCGCCTCTGATTCCCCACTACTGATTCCCGGCCTCTGATTCCCGGCCTCTGATTCCCCGCCTCTGATTCCCCACCTCTGATTCCCCGCCTCTGATTCCACGTGTCTGATGCCCTGCCTCTGATTCCCCGCCTCTGATTTCCCATCTCTGATTCACTGCCTCTGATTCCCCACCTCTGATTCCCCATATCTGATTAGCCACCTCTGTTTCCCCGCCTCTGATTCCCAGCCTCTGATTCCCCATATCTGATTCCCAGCCTCTGATTCCCCATCTCTGATTCCCGGACTCTGAATCCCCACCTCTGATTCCCGGCCTCTCATTCCCGGCCTTTGATTCCCGCTTCTGATTCCCCGCCTCTGATTCCCTGCCTCTGATTCCCCATGTCTGATTCCCCACATCTGATTCCCTGCCTCTGATATCCCGCATCTGATTCCCCGCCTCTGATTCCCTGCCACTAATTCCCCGCCTCTGATTACCCTATCTGATTCCCTGCCTCTGATGCCCCATATCTGATTCCCTGCCTCTGATTCCCCAACTCTGATTCCCCGCCTCTGATTCCTCAGCTCTGATTCCCCACCTCTGATTCCCCGTGTCTAATTCCCTGCCTCTGATTCCCCGCCTCTGATTCCCCATCTTGGATTCACCACCACTGATTCCCTGCGTCTGATTCCCTGCCTGTGATTCCCCGCCTCTGATTCACCATCTCTGATTCACTGCCGTTGATTCCCCTTCTCTGATTCCCCATGTCTGATTCCCCAATTCTGATTCCCGCCTCTGATGCCCAACCTCTGATTCCCCTCCTCTGATTGCCCATATCTGATTCCCCGCCTCTGATTCCCCATATCTTATTCTCCGCCTCTGATTCCCAAACTCAGATTCCCCGCCTCTGATTCCCCAGCTCTGATTCCCCACATCTGATTCTCTGCCTCTGATCCCCACCTCTGATTCCCCGCCTCTGTTTCCCCATATCTGATTACCCACCTCTGATTCCCCAACTCTGATTCCCCGCCTCTGATTCCCCAGCTCTGATTCCCCGCCTCTGATTCCCCGTGTCTGATTCCCTGCCTCTGATTCCCCGCCTCTGATTCCACATCTCTGATTCACCGCCTCTGATTCCCCACCTCTGATTCCCCATATCTGATAAGCCATCTCTGTTTCCCCGCCTCTGATTCCCCACCTCTGATTCCCCATATCTGATTCCCCGCCTCTGATTCCCCATCTCTGATTCCCGGACTCAGATTCCCCACCTCTGATTCCCCGCCTCTGATTCCCTGCCTCTGATTCCCCATCTCTGATTTCCCATATCTGATTCCACAGCTCTGATTCCCAACATCTGATTCCCTGCCTCTGATTCCCAACCTCAGATTCCCAATATCTGATTCCCTGCCTCTGTTTCCCCACTTCTGATTCCCCGCCTCTGTTTCCCCATATCTGATTCCCCACCTCTGATTCCCCAACTCTGATTCCCCGCCTCTGATTCCCCAGCTCTGATTCCCCGCCTCTGATTCCCCGTGTCTGATTCCTTGCCTCTGATTCCCCGCCTCTGATTCCCCATCTCTGATTCACCACCACTGATTCCCTGCGTCTGATTCCCTGCCTGTGATTCCCCGCCTCTGATTCAACATCTCTGATTCACTGCCTCTGATTGCCCTTCTCTGATTCCCCATGTCTGATTCCCCAATTCTGATTCCCGCCTCTGATTCCCCACTACTGATTCCCGGCCTCTGATTCCCGGCCTCTGATTCCCCGCCTCTGATTCCCCACCTCTGATTCCCCGCCTCTGATTCCACGTGTCTGATGCCCTGCCTCTGATTCCCCGCCTCTGATTTCCCATCTCTGATTCACTGCCTCTGATTCCCCACCTCTGATTCCCCATATCTGATTAGCCACCTCTGTTTCCCCGCCTCTGATTCCCAGCCTCTGATTCCCCATATCTGATTCCCAGCCTCTGATTCCCCATCTCTGATTCCCGGACTCTGAATCCCCACCTCTGATTCCCGGCCTCTCATTCCCGGCCTTTGATTCCCGCTTCTGATTCCCCGCCTCTGATTCCCTGCCTCTGATTCCCCATGTCTGATTCCCCACATCTGATTCCCTGCCTCTGATATCCCGCATCTGATTCCCCGCCTCTGATTCCCTGCCACTAATTCCCCGCCTCTGATTACCCTATCTGATTCCCTGCCTCTGATGCCCCATATCTGATTCCCTGCCTCTGATTCCCCAACTCTGATTCCCCCCTCTGATTCCTCAGCTCTGATTCCCCACCTCTGATTCCCCGTGTCTAATTCCCTGCCTCTGATTCCCCGCCTCTGATTCCCCATCTTGGATTCACCACCACTGATTCCCTGCGTCTGATTCCCTGCCTGTGATTCCCCGCCTCTGATTCACCATCTCTGATTCACTGCCGTTGATTCCCCTTCTCTGATTCCCCATGTCTGATTCCCCAATTCTGATTCCCGCCTCTGATGCCCAACCTCTGATTCCCCTCCTCTGATTGCCCATATCTGATTCCCCGCCTCTGATTCCCCATATCTTATTCTCCGCCTCTGATTCCCAAACTCAGATTCCCCGCCTCTGATTCCCCAGCTCTGATTCCCCACATCTGATTCTCTGCCTCTGATCCCCACCTCTGATTCCCCGCCTCTGTTTCCCCATATCTGATTACCCACCTCTGATTCCCCAACTCTGATTCCCCGCCTCTGATTCCCCAGCTCTGATTCCCCGCCTCTGATTCCCCGTGTCTGATTCCCTGCCTCTGATTCCCCGCCTCTGATTCCACATCTCTGATTCACCGCCTCTGATTCCCCACCTCTGATTCCCCATATCTGATAAGCCATCTCTGTTTCCCCGCCTCTGATTCCCCACCTCTGATTCCCCATATCTGATTCCCCGCCTCTGATTCCCCATCTCTGATTCCCGGACTCAGATTCCCCACCTCTGATTCCCCGCCTCTGATTCCCTGCCTCTGATTCCCCATCTCTGATTTCCCATATCTGATTCCACAGCTCTGATTCCCAACATCTGATTCCCTGCCTCTGATTCCCCACCTCTGATTCCCAATATCTGATTCCCTGCCTCTGTTTCCCCACTTCTGATTCCCCGCCTCTGTTTCCCCATATCTGATTCCCCACCTCTGATTTCCCAACTCTGATTCCCCGCCTCTGATTCCCCAGCTCTGATTCCCCGCCTCTGATTCCCCGTGTCTGATTCCTTGCCTCTGATTCCCCGCCTCTGATTCCCCATCTCTGATTCACCACCACTGATTCCCTGCGTCTGATTCCCTGCCTGTGATTCCCCGCCTCTGATTCACCATCTCTGATTCACTGCCTCTGATTCCCCTTCTCTGATTCCCCATGTCTGATTCCCCAATTCTGATTCCCGCCTCTGATTCCCCACTACTGATTCCCGGCCTCTGATTCCCGGCCTCTGATTCCCCGCCTCTGATTCCCCATCTCTGATTCCCCGCCTCTGATTCCCCGACTCTGATTCCCCACCTCTGATTCCCCAGCTGTGATTCCGCGCCTCTGATTCCCCGCGTCTGATTCCCCGCCTCTGAATCCACGCCTCTGATTCCCCATCTCTGATTCACCACCGCTAATTCCCGGCCTCTGATTCCCCACTACTGATTCCCGGCCTCTGATTCCCGGCCTCTGATTCCTCGCCTATGATTCCCCATCTCTGATTCCCCGCCTCTGATTCCCCGACTCTGATTCCCTGCCTCTGATTCCCCAGCTCTCATTCCCCACCTCTGATTACCCGCGTCTGATTCCCTGACTCTAATTCCCGGCCTCTGATTCCCCATCACTGATTCACCACCTCTGATTCCCCACCTCTGATTCCCCATATCTGATTCCCCGCCTCAGTTTCCCCAACTCTGATTCCCCGCCTCTGATTCCACAGTTATGATTCCCCACCTCTGATTCCGCGCGTCTGATTCCCTGCTTCTGATTCCCTGCCTCTGATTTCCCATCTGTGATTAACCACCTCTGATTCTCCGCGTCTGATTCCCCGCCTCAGTTTCCCCGCCTCTGATTCCCCATATCTGATTCACCGCCTCTGATTCACCACCTCAGATTCCCCATATCTGATAAGCCATCTCTGTTACCCCTCCTCTGATTCCCCATATCTGATTCCCCGCCTCTGATTCCCCATCTCTGATTCCCAGCCTCTGATTCCCGGAATATGATTCCCCGCTTCTGATTCCCCGCCTCTGATTCCCTGCCTCTGATTCCCCATCTCTGATTCCCCACATCTGATTCCCTGCTTCTGATTCCCCGCCTCTGATTCCCCATATCTGATTCCCTGCCTCTGATTCCCCAACTCTAATTCCCCGCCTCTGATTCCTCAGCTCTGATTCCCCGCCTCTGATTCCCCGCGTCTGATTCCCTGCTTCTGATTCCCTGCCTCTGATTTCCCATCTGTGATTAACCACCTCTAATTCTCCACGTCTGAGTCCGCGCCTCTGATTCCCCATATCTTATTCCCCGACTCTGATTCCCAAACTCAGATTCCCCGCCTCTGATTCCCCAGCTCTGATTCCCCACATCTGATTCCCTGCCTCTGATTCCCCACCTCTGATTCCCAATATCAGATTCCCTGCCTCTGTTTCCCCACCTCTGATTCCCCGCCTCTGTTTCCCCATATCTGATTCCCCACCTCTGATTCCCCAACTCTGATTCCCCGCCTCTGAATCCCCAGCTTTGATTCCCCGCCTCTGATTCCCCGTGTCTGATTCCCTGCCTCTGATTCCCCGCCTCTGATTCCCCATCTCTGATTCACCGCCTCTGATTCACCACCTCAGATTCCCCATATCTGATAAGCCTCTCTGTTACCCCGCCTCTGATTCCCCGCTTCTGATTCCCCATATCTGATTCCCCGCCTCTGATACCCCATCTCTGATTCCCGGACTCAGATTCCCCACCTCTGATTCCCAGCATCTGATTCCCGGAATATGATTCCCCGCTTCTGATTCCCCGCCTCTGATTCCCTGCCTCTGATTCCCCATCTCTGATTCCCCACATCTGATTCCCTGCCTCTGATTCCCCGCCTCTGATTCCCCATATCTGATTCCCTGCCTCTGATTCCCCATCTCTGATTCCCGCCCTCCGATTCCCCACCTCTGGTTCCCCATATCTGATACCCCTCCTCTCTTTCCCCGCCTCTGATTCCCCGCCTCTGATTCTCCATATCTGATACCCCGACTCTGATACCCCAACTCTCATTCCCCGCCTCTGATTCCTCAGCTCTGATTCCCCGCCTCTGATTCCCCGCGTCTGATTCCCTGCTTCTGATTCCCTGCCTCTGATTCCCCATCTGTGATTAACCACCTCTGATTCTCCACGTCTGATTCCGCGCCTCTGATTCCCCATCTCTGATTCCCCATCTCTGATTCACAAATTCTGATTCCCTGCCTCTGATTCCCCATCTCTGATTCCCCACATCAGATTCCCTGCCTCTGATTCCCCGCCTCTGATTCCCCATATCTGATTCCCTGCCTATGATTCCCCATCTCTGATTCCCGCCCTCCGTTTCCCCACCTCTGGTTCCCCATATCTGATACCCCTCCTCTCTTTCCCCGCCTCTGATTCCCCGCCTCTGATTCTCCATATCTGATAACCCGCCTCTGATTCCCCAACTCTGATTCCCCGCCTCTGATTCCTCAGCTCTGATTCCCCGCCTCTGATTTCCCGCGTCTGATTCCCTGCTTCTGATTCCCTGCCTCTGATTCCCCATCTGTGATTAACCACCTCTGATTCTCCACGTCTGATTCCGCGCCTCTGATTCCCCATCTCTGATTCCCCATCTCTGATTCCCAAATTCTGATTCCCCGCCTCTGATTCCCCACCTCTGATTCCCCATCTCTGATTCCCAAATTCTGATACCCTGCCTCTGATTCCCCACCTCTGATTCCCAATATCTGATTCCCCGCCTCTGTTTCCCCGCCTCTGATTCCCCATATCTGATTCCCCACCTCTGATTCCCCAACTCTGATTCCCCGCCTCTGATTCCCCAGCTCTGATTCCCCGCCTCTGATTCCACGTTTCTGATGCCCTGCCTCTGATTCCCCGTCTCTGATTTCCCATCTCTGATTCACTGCCTCTGATTCCCCACCTCTGATTCCCCATATCTGATTAGTCACCTCTGTTTCCCCGCCTCTGATTCCCAGCCTCTGATTCCCCATATCTGATTCCCAGCCTCTGATTCCCCATCTCTGATTCCCGGACTCTGAATCCCCACCTCTGATTCCCGGCCTCTCATTCCCGGCCTTTGATTCCCGCTTCTGATTCCCCGCCTCTGATTCCCTGCCTCTGATTCCCCATGTCTGATTCCCCACATCTGATTCCCTGCCTCTGATATCCCGCCTCTGATTCCCCGCCTCTGATTCCCTGCCACTAATTCCCCGCCTCTGATTCCCCTATCTGATTCCCTGCCTCTGATGCCCCATATCTGATTCCCAGCCTCTGATTCCCCAACTCTGATTCCCCGCCTCTGATTCCTCAGCTCTGATTCCCCACCTCTGATTCCCCGTGTCTAATTCCCTGCCTCTGATTCCCCGCCTCTGATTCCCCATCTTGGATTCACCACCACTGATTCCCTTCGTCTGATTCCCTGCCTGTGATTCCCCGCCTCTGATTCACCATCTCTGATTCACTGCCTCTGATTCCCCTTCTCTGATTCCCCATGTCTGATTCCCAAATTCTGATTCCCCGCCTCTGATTCCCCATATCTTATTCTCCGCCTCTGATTCCCAAACTCAGATTCCCCGCCTCTGATTCCCTAGCTCTGATTCACCACATCTGATTCTCTGCCTCTGATTCCCCAACTCTGATTCCCCGCCTCTGATTCCCCGTGTCTGATTCCCTGCCTCTGATTCCCCGCCTCTGATTCCACATCTCTGATTCACCGCCTCTGATTCCCCACCTCTGATTCCCCATATCTGATAAGCCATCTCTGTTTCCCCGCCTCTGATTCCCCACCTCTGATTACCCATATCTGATTCCCCGCCTCTGATTCCCCATCTCTGATTCCCGGACTCAGATTCCCCACCTCTGATTCCCCGCCTCTGATTCCCTGCCTCTGATTCCTCATCTCTGATCTCCCATATCTGATCCCCCAGCTCTGATTCCCGACATCTGATTCCCTGCCTCTGATTCCCAACCTCAGATTCCCAATATCTGATTCCCTGCCTCTGTTTCCCCACTTCTGATTCCCCGCCTCTGTTTCCCCATATCTGATTCCCCACCTCTGATTCCCCAACTCTGATTCCCCGCCTCTGATTCCCCAGCTCTGATTCCCAGCCTCTGATTCCCCGTGTCTGATTCCTTGCCTCTGATTCCCCGCCTCTGATTCCCCATCTCTGATTCACCACCACTGATTCCCTGCGTCTGATTCCCTGCCTGTGATTCCCCGCCTCTGATTCAACATCTCTGATTCACTGCCTCTGATTGCCCTTCTCTGATTCCCCATGTCTGATTCCCCAATTCTGATTCCCGCCTCTGATTCCCCACTACTGATTCCCGGCCTCTGATTCCCGGCCTCTGATTCCCCGCCTCTGATTCCCCACCTCTGATTCCCCGCCTCTGATTCCACGTGTCTGATGCCCTGCCTCTGATTCCCCGCCTCTGATTTCCCATCTCTGATTCACTGCCTCTGATTCCCCACCTCTGATTCCCCATATCTGATTAGCCACCTCTGTTTCCCCGCCTCTGATTCCCAGCCTCTGATTCCCCATATCTGATTCCCAGCCTCTGATTCCCCATCTCTGATTCCCGGACTCTGAATCCCCACCTCTGATTCCCGGCCTCTCATTCCCGGCCTTTGATTCCCGCTTCTGATTCCCCGCCTCTGATTCCCTGCCTCTGATTCCCCATGTCTGATTCCCCACATCTGATTCCCTGCCTCTGATATCCCGCATCTGATTCCCCGCCTCTGATTCCCTGCCACTAATTCCCCGCCTCTGATTACCCTATCTGATTCCCTGCCTCTGATGCCCCATATCTGATTCCCTGCCTCTGATTCCCCAACTCTGATTCCCCGCCTCTGATTCCTCAGCTCTGATTCCCCACCTCTGATTCCCCGTGTCTAATTCCCTGCCTCTGATTCCCCGCCTCTGATTCCCCATCTTGGATTCACCACCACTGATTCCCTGCGTCTGATTCCCTGCCTGTGATTCCCCGCCTCTGATTCACCATCTCTGATTCACTGCCGTTGATTCCCCTTCTCTGATTCCCCATGTCTGATTCCCCAATTCTGATTCCCGCCTCTGATGCCCAACCTCTGATTCCCCTCCTCTGATTGCCCATATCTGATTCCCCGCCTCTGATTCCCCATATCTTATTCTCCGCCTCTGATTCCCAAACTCAGATTCCCCGCCTCTGATTCCCCAGCTCTGATTCCCCACATCTGATTCTCTGCCTCTGATCCCCACCTCTGATTCCCCGCCTCTGTTTCCCCATATCTGATTACCCACCTCTGATTCCCCAACTCTGATTCCCCGCCTCTGATTCCCCAGCTCTGATTCCCCGCCTCTGATTCCCCGTGTCTGATTCCCTGCCTCTGATTCCCCGCCTCTGATTCCACATCTCTGATTCACCGCCTCTGATTCCCCACCTCTGATTCCCCATATCTGATAAGCCATCTCTGTTTCCCCGCCTCTGATTCCCCACCTCTGATTCCCCATATCTGATTCCCCGCTTCTGATTCCCCATCTCTGATTCCCGGACTCAGATTCCCCACCTCTGATTCCCCGCCTCTGATTCCCTGCCTCTGATTCCCCATCTCTGATTTCCCATATCTGATTCCACAGCTCTGATTCCCAACATCTGATTCCCTGCCTCTGATTCCCAACCTCAGATTCCCAATATCTGATTCCCTGCCTCTGTTTCCCCACTTCTGATTCCCCGCCTCTGTTTCCCCATATCTGATTCCCCACCTCTGATTCCCCAACTCTGATTCCCCGCCTCTGATTCCCCAGCTCTGATTCCCCGCCTCTGATTCCCCGTGTCTGATTCCTTGCCTCTGATTCCCCGCCTCTGATTCCCCATCTCTGATTCACCACCACTGATTCCCTGCGTCTGATTCCCTGCCTGTGATTCCCCGCCTCTGATTCAACATCTCTGATTCACTGCCTCTGATTGCCCTTCTCTGATTCCCCATGTCTGATTCCCCAATTCTGATTCCCGCCTCTGATTCCCCACTACTGATTCCCGGCCTCTGATTCCCGGCCTCTGATTCCCCGCCTCTGATTCCCCACCTCTGATTCCCCGCCTCTGATTCCACGTGTCTGATGCCCTGCCTCTGATTCCCCGCCTCTGATTTCCCATCTCTGATTCACTGCCTCTGATTCCCCACCTCTGATTCCCCATATCTGATTAGCCACCTCTGTTTCCCCGCCTCTGATTCCCAGCCTCTGATTCCCCATATCTGATTCCCAGCCTCTGATTCCCCATCTCTGATTCCCGGACTCTGAATCCCCACCTCTGATTCCCGGCCTCTCATTCCCGGCCTTTGATTCCCGCTTCTGATTCCCCGCCTCTGATTCCCTGCCTCTGATTCCCCATGTCTGATTCCCCACATCTGATTCCCTGCCTCTGATATCCCGCATCTGATTCCCCGCCTCTGATTCCCTGCCACTAATTCCCCGCCTCTGATTACCCTATCTGATTCCCTGCCTCTGATGCCCCATATCTGATTCCCTGCCTCTGATTCCCCAACTCTGATTCCCCGCCTCTGATTCCTCAGCTCTGATTCCCCACCTCTGATTCCCCGTGTCTAATTCCCTGCCTCTGATTCCCCGCCTCTGATTCCCCATCTTGGATTCACCACCACTGATTCCCTGCGTCTGATTCCCTGCCTGTGATTCCCCGCCTCTGATTCACCATCTCTGATTCACTGCCGTTGATTCCCCTTCTCTGATTCCCCATGTCTGATTCCCCAATTCTGATTCCCGCCTCTGATGCCCAACCTCTGATTCCCCTCCTCTGATTGCCCATATCTGATTCCCCGCCTCTGATTCCCCATATCTTATTCTCCGCCTCTGATTCCCAAACTCAGATTCCCCGCCTCTGATTCCCCAGCTCTGATTCCCCACATCTGATTCTCTGCCTCTGATCCCCACCTCTGATTCCCCGCCTCTGTTTCCCCATATCTGATTACCCACCTCTGATTCCCCAACTCTGATTCCCCGCCTCTGATTCCCCAGCTCTGATTCCCCGCCTCTGATTCCCCGTGTCTGATTCCCTGCCTCTGATTCCCCGCCTCTGATTCCACATCTCTGATTCACCGCCTCTGATTCCCCACCTCTGATTCCCCATATCTGATAAGCCATCTCTGTTTCCCCGCCTCTGATTCCCCACCTCTGATTCCCCATATCTGATTCCCCGCCTCTGATTCCCCATCTCTGATTCCCGGACTCAGATTCCCCACCTCTGATTCCCCGCCTCTGATTCCCTGCCTCTGATTCCCCATCTCTGATTTCCCATATCTGATTCCACAGCTCTGATTCCCAACATCTGATTCCCTGCCTCTGATTCCCCACCTCTGATTCCCAATATCTGATTCCCTGCCTCTGTTTCCCCACTTCTGATTCCCCGCCTCTGTTTCCCCATATCTGATTCCCCACCTCTGATTTCCCAACTCTGATTCCCCGCCTCTGATTCCCCAGCTCTGATTCCCCGCCTCTGATTCCCCGTGTCTGATTCCTTGCCTCTGATTCCCCGCCTCTGATTCCCCATCTCTGATTCACCACCACTGATTCCCTGCGTCTGATTCCCTGCCTGTGATTCCCCGCCTCTGATTCACCATCTCTGATTCACTGCCTCTGATTCCCCTTCTCTGATTCCCCATGTCTGATTCCCCAATTCTGATTCCCGCCTCTGATTCCCCACTACTGATTCCCGGCCTCTGATTCCCGGCCTCTGATTCCCCGCCTCTGATTCCCCATCTCTGATTCCCCGCCTCTGATTCCCCGACTCTGATTCCCCGCCTCTGATTCCCCAGCTGTGATTCCCCGCCTCTGATTCCCCGCGTCTGATTCCCCGCCTCTGAATCCACGCCTCTGATTCCCCATCTCTGATTCACCACCGCTAATTCCCGGCCTCTGATTCCCCACTACTGATTCCCGGCCTCTGATTCCCGGCCTCTGATTCCTCGCCTATGATTCCCCATCTCTGATTCCCCGCCTCTGATTCCCCGACTCTGATTCCCTGCCTCTGATTCCCCAGCTCTCATTCCCCACCTCTGATTACCCGCGTCTGATTCCCTGACTCTAATTCCCGGCCTCTGATTCCCCATCACTGATTCACCACCTCTGATTCCCCACCTCTGATTCCCCATATCTGATTCCCCGCCTCAGTTTCCCCAACTCTGATTCCCCGCCTCTGATTCCACAGTTATGATTCCCCACCTCTGATTCCGCGCGTCTGATTCCCTGCTTCTGATTCCCTGCCTCTGATTTCCCATCTGTGATTAACCACCTCTGATTCTCCGCGTCTGATTCCCCGCCTCAGTTTCCCCGCCTCTGATTCCCCATATCTGATTCACCGCCTCTGATTCACCACCTCAGATTCCCCATATCTGATAAGCCATCTCTGTTACCCCTCCTCTGATTCCCCATATCTGATTCCCCGCCTCTGATTCCCCATCTCTGATTCCCAGCCTCTGATTCCCGGAATATGATTCCCCGCTTCTGATTCCCCGCCTCTGATTCCCTGCCTCTGATTCCCCATCTCTGATTCCCCACATCTGATTCCCTGCTTCTGATTCCCCGCCTCTGATTCCCCATATCTGATTCCCTGCCTCTGATTCCCCAACTCTAATTCCCCGCCTCTGATTCCTCAGCTCTGATTCCCCGCCTCTGATTCCCCGCGTCTGATTCCCTGCTTCTGATTCCCTGCCTCTGATTTCCCATCTGTGATTAACCACCTCTAATTCTCCACGTCTGAGTCCGCGCCTCTGATTCCCCATATCATATTCCCCGACTCTGATTCCCAAACTCAGATTCCCCGCCTCTGATTCCCCAGCTCTGATTCCCCACATCTGATTCCCTGCCTCTGATTCCCCACCTCTGATTCCCAATATCTGATTCCCTGCCTCTGTTTCCCCACCTCTGATTCCCCGCCTCTGTTTCCCCATATCTGATTCCCCACCTCTGATTCCCCAACTCTGATTCCCCGCCTCTGAATCCCCAGCTTTGATTCCCCGCCTCTGATTCCCCGTGTCTGATTCCCTGCCTCTGATTCCCCGCCTCTGATTCCCCATCTCTGATTCACCGCCTCTGATTCACCACCTCAGATTCCCCATATCTGATAAGCCTCTCTGTTACCCCGCCTCTGATTCCCCGCTTCTGATTCCCCATATCTGATTCCCCGCCTCTGATACCCCATCTCTGATTCCCGGACTCAGATTCCCCACCTCTGATTCCCAGCATCTGATTCCCGGAATATGATTCCCCGCTTCTGATTCCCCGCCTCTGATTCCCTGCCTCTGATTCCCCATCTCTGATTCCCCACATCTGATTCCCTGCCTCTGATTCCCCGCCTCTGATTCCCCATATCTGATTCCCTGCCTCTGATTCCCCATCTCTGATTCCCGCCCTCCGATTCCCCACCTCTGGTTCCCCATATCTGATACCCCTCCTCTCTTTCCCCGCCTCTGATTCCCCGCCTCTGATTCTCCATATCTGATACCCCGACTCTGATACCCCAACTCTCATTCCCCGCCTCTGATTCCTCAGCTCTGATTCCCCGCCTCTGATTCCCCGCGTCTGATTCCCTGCTTCTGATTCCCTGCCTCTGATTCCCCATCTGTGATTAACCACCTCTGATTCTCCACGTCTGATTCCGCGCCTCTGATTCCCCATCTCTGATTCCCCATCTCTGATTCACAAATTCTGATTCCCTGCCTCTGATTCCCCATCTCTGATTCCCCACATCAGATTCCCTGCCTCTGATTCCCCGCCTCTGATTCCCCATATCTGATTCCCTGCCTATGATTCCCCATCTCTGATTCCCGCCCTCCGTTTACCCACCTCTGGTTCCCCATATCTGATACCCCTCCTCTCTTTCCCCGCCTCTGATTCCCCGCCTCTGATTCTCCATATCTGATAACCCGCCTCTGATTCCCCAACTCTGATTCCCCGCCTCTGATTCCTCAGCTCTGATTCCCCGCCTCTGATTCCCCGCGTCTGATTCCCTGCTTCTGATTCCCTGCCTCTGATTCCCCATCTGTGATTAACCACCTCTGATTCTCCACGTCTGATTCCGCGCCTCTGATTCCCCATCTCTGATTCCCCATCTCTGATTCCCAAATTCTGATTCCCCGCCTCTGATTCCCCACCTCTGATTCCCCATCTCTGATTCCCAAATTCTGATACCCTGCCTCTGATTCCCCACCTCTGATTCCCAATATCTGATTCCCCTCCTCTGTTTCCCTGCCTCTGATTCCCCGCCTCTGATTCCCCGCCTCTGTTTCCCCATATCTGATTCCCCACCTCTGATTCCCCAACTCTGATTCCCCGCCTCTGAATCCCCAGCTTTGATTCCCCGCCTCTGATTCCCCGTGTCTGATTCCCTGCCTCTGATTCCCCGCCTCTGATTCCCCATCTCTGATTCACCGCCTCTGATTCACCACCTCAGATTCCCCATATCTGATAAGCCTCTCTGTTACCCCGCCTCTGATTCCCCGCTTCTGATTCCCCATATCTGATTCCCCGCCTCTGATACCCCATCTCTGATTCCCGGACTCAGATTCCCCACCTCTGATTCCCAGCATCTGATTCCCGGAATATGATTCCCCGCTTCTGATTCCCCGCCTCTGATTCCCTGCCTCTGATTCCCCATCTCTGATTCCCCACATCTGATTCCCTGCCTCTGATTCCCCGCCTCTGATTCCCCATATCTGATTCCCTGCCTCTGATTCCCCATCTCTGATTCCCGCCCTCCGATTCCCCACCTCTGGTTCCCCATATCTGATACCCCTCCTCTCTTTCCCCGCCTCTGATTCCCCGCCTCTGATTCTCCATATCTGATACCCCGACTCTGATACCCCAACTCTCATTCCCCGCCTCTGATTCCTCAGCTCTGATTCCCCGCCTCTGATTCCCCGCGTCTGATTCCCTGCTTCTGATTCCCTGCCTCTGATTCCCCATCTGTGATTAACCACCTCTGATTCTCCACGTCTGATTCCGCGCCTCTGATTCCCCATCTCTGATTCCCCATCTCTGATTCACAAATTCTGATTCCCTGCCTCTGATTCCCCATCTCTGATTCCCCACATCAGATTCCCTGCCTCTGATTCCCCGCCTCTGATTCCCCATATCTGATTCCCTGCCTATGATTCCCCATCTCTGATTCCCGCCCTCCGTTTCCCCACCTCTGGTTCCCCATATCTGATACCCCTCCTCTCTTTCCCCGCCTCTGATTCCCCGCCTCTGATTCTCCATATCTGATAACCCGCCTCTGATTCCCCAACTCTGATTCCCCGCCTCTGATTCCTCAGCTCTGATTCCCCGCCTCTGATTTCCCGCGTCTGATTCCCTGCTTCTGATTCCCTGCCTCTGATTCCCCATCTGTGATTAACCACCTCTGATTCTCCACGTCTGATTCCGCGCCTCTGATTCCCCATCTCTGATTCCCCATCTCTGATTCCCAAATTCTGATTCCCCGCCTCTGATTCCCCACCTCTGATTCCCCATCTCTGATTCCCAAATTCTGATACCCTGCCTCTGATTCCCCACCTCTGATTCCCAATATCTGATTCCCCGCCTCTGTTTCCCCGCCTCTGATTCCCCATATCTGATTCCCCACCTCTGATTCCCCAACTCTGATTCCCCGCCTCTGATTCCCCAGCTCTGATTCCCCGCCTCTGATTCCACGTTTCTGATGCCCTGCCTCTGATTCCCCGTCTCTGATTTCCCATCTCTGATTCACTGCCTCTGATTCCCCACCTCTGATTCCCCATATCTGATTAGTCACCTCTGTTTCCCCGCCTCTGATTCCCAGCCTCTGATTCCCCATATCTGATTCCCAGCCTCTGATTCCCCATCTCTGATTCCCGGACTCTGAATCCCCACCTCTGATTCCCGGCCTCTCATTCCCGGCCTTTGATTCCCGCTTCTGATTCCCCGCCTCTGATTCCCTGCCTCTGATTCCCCATGTCTGATTCCCCACATCTGATTCCCTGCCTCTGATATCCCGCCTCTGATTCCCCGCCTCTGATTCCCTGCCACTAATTCCCCGCCTCTGATTCCCCTATCTGATTCCCTGCCTCTGATGCCCCATATCTGATTCCCAGCCTCTGATTCCCCAACTCTGATTCCCCGCCTCTGATTCCTCAGCTCTGATTCCCCACCTCTGATTCCCCGTGTCTAATTCCCTGCCTCTGATTCCCCGCCTCTGATTCCCCATCTTGGATTCACCACCACTGATTCCCTTCGTCTGATTCCCTGCCTGTGATTCCCCGCCTCTGATTCACCATCTCTGATTCACTGCCTCTGATTCCCCTTCTCTGATTCCCCATGTCTGATTCCCAAATTCTGATTCCCCGCCTCTGATTCCCCATATCTTATTCTCCGCCTCTGATTCCCAAACTCAGATTCCCCGCCTCTGATTCCCTAGCTCTGATTCACCACATCTGATTCTCTGCCTCTGATTCCCCAACTCTGATTCCCCGCCTCTGATTCCCCGTGTCTGATTCCCTGCCTCTGATTCCCCGCCTCTGATTCCACATCTCTGATTCACCGCCTCTGATTCCCCACCTCTGATTCCCCATATCTGATAAGCCATCTCTGTTTCCCCGCCTCTGATTCCCCACCTCTGATTACCCATATCTGATTCCCCGCCTCTGATTCCCCATCTCTGATTCCCGGACTCAGATTCCCCACCTCTGATTCCCCGCCTCTGATTCCCTGCCTCTGATTCCTCATCTCTGATCTCCCATATCTGATCCCCCAGCTCTGATTCCCGACATCTGATTCCCTGCCTCTGATTCCCAACCTCAGATTCCCAATATCTGATTCCCTGCCTCTGTTTCCCCACTTCTGATTCCCCGCCTCTGTTTCCCCATATCTGATTCCCCACCTCTGATTCCCCAACTCTGATTCCCCGCCTCTGATTCCCCAGCTCTGATTCCCAGCCTCTGATTCCCCGTGTCTGATTCCTTGCCTCTGATTCCCCGCCTCTGATTCCCCATCTCTGATTCACCACCACTGATTCCCTGCGTCTGATTCCCTGCCTGTGATTCCCCGCCTCTGATTCAACATCTCTGATTCACTGCCTCTGATTGCCCTTCTCTGATTCCCCATGTCTGATTCCCCAATTCTGATTCCCGCCTCTGATTCCCCACTACTGATTCCCGGCCTCTGATTCCCGGCCTCTGATTCCCCGCCTCTGATTCCCCACCTCTGATTCCCCGCCTCTGATTCCACGTGTCTGATGCCCTGCCTCTGATTCCCCGCCTCTGATTTCCCATCTCTGATTCACTGCCTCTGATTCCCCACCTCTGATTCCCCATATCTGATTAGCCACCTCTGTTTCCCCGCCTCTGATTCCCAGCCTCTGATTCCCCATATCTGATTCCCAGCCTCTGATTCCCCATCTCTGATTCCCGGACTCTGAATCCCCACCTCTGATTCCCGGCCTCTCATTCCCGGCCTTTGATTCCCGCTTCTGATTCCCCGCCTCTGATTCCCTGCCTCTGATTCCCCATGTCTGATTCCCCACATCTGATTCCCTGCCTCTGATATCCCGCATCTGATTCCCCGCCTCTGATTCCCTGCCACTAATTCCCCGCCTCTGATTACCCTATCTGATTCCCTGCCTCTGATGCCCCATATCTGATTCCCTGCCTCTGATTCCCCAACTCTGATTCCCCGCCTCTGATTCCTCAGCTCTGATTCCCCACCTCTGATTCCCCGTGTCTAATTCCCTGCCTCTGATTCCCCGCCTCTGATTCCCCATCTTGGATTCACCACCACTGATTCCCTGCGTCTGATTCCCTGCCTGTGATTCCCCGCCTCTGATTCACCATCTCTGATTCACTGCCGTTGATTCCCCTTCTCTGATTCCCCATGTCTGATTCCCCAATTCTGATTCCCGCCTCTGATGCCCAACCTCTGATTCCCCTCCTCTGATTGCCCATATCTGATTCCCCGCCTCTGATTCCCCATATCTTATTCTCCGCCTCTGATTCCCAAACTCAGATTCCCCGCCTCTGATTCCCCAGCTCTGATTCCCCACATCTGATTCTCTGCCTCTGATCCCCACCTCTGATTCCCCGCCTCTGTTTCCCCATATCTGATTACCCACCTCTGATTCCCCAACTCTGATTCCCCGCCTCTGATTCCCCAGCTCTGATTCCCCGCCTCTGATTCCCCGTGTCTGATTCCCTGCCTCTGATTCCCCGCCTCTGATTCCACATCTCTGATTCACCGCCTCTGATTCCCCACCTCTGATTCCCCATATCTGATAAGCCATCTCTGTTTCCCCGCCTCTGATTCCCCACCTCTGATTCCCCATATCTGATTCCCCGCTTCTGATTCCCCATCTCTGATTCCCGGACTCAGATTCCCCACCTCTGATTCCCCGCCTCTGATTCCCTGCCTCTGATTCCCCATCTCTGATTTCCCATATCTGATTCCACAGCTCTGATTCCCAACATCTGATTCCCTGCCTCTGATTCCCAACCTCAGATTCCCAATATCTGATTCCCTGCCTCTGTTTCCCCACTTCTGATTCCCCGCCTCTGTTTCCCCATATCTGATTCCCCACCTCTGATTCCCCAACTCTGATTCCCCGCCTCTGATTCCCCAGCTCTGATTCCCCGCCTCTGATTCCCCGTGTCTGATTCCTTGCCTCTGATTCCCCGCCTCTGATTCCCCATCTCTGATTCACCACCACTGATTCCCTGCGTCTGATTCCCTGCCTGTGATTCCCCGCCTCTGATTCAACATCTCTGATTCACTGCCTCTGATTGCCCTTCTCTGATTCCCCATGTCTGATTCCCCAATTCTGATTCCCGCCTCTGATTCCCCACTACTGATTCCCGGCCTCTGATTCCCGGCCTCTGATTCCCCGCCTCTGATTCCCCACCTCTGATTCCCCGCCTCTGATTCCACGTGTCTGATGCCCTGCCTCTGATTCCCCGCCTCTGATTTCCCATCTCTGATTCACTGCCTCTGATTCCCCACCTCTGATTCCCCATATCTGATTAGCCACCTCTGTTTCCCCGCCTCTGATTCCCAGCCTCTGATTCCCCATATCTGATTCCCAGCCTCTGATTCCCCATCTCTGATTCCCGGACTCTGAATCCCCACCTCTGATTCCCGGCCTCTCATTCCCGGCCTTTGATTCCCGCTTCTGATTCCCCGCCTCTGATTCCCTGCCTCTGATTCCCCATGTCTGATTCCCCACATCTGATTCCCTGCCTCTGATATCCCGCATCTGATTCCCCGCCTCTGATTCCCTGCCACTAATTCCCCGCCTCTGATTACCCTATCTGATTCCCTGCCTCTGATGCCCCATATCTGATTCCCTGCCTCTGATTCCCCAACTCTGATTCCCCGCCTCTGATTCCTCAGCTCTGATTCCCCACCTCTGATTCCCCGTGTCTAATTCCCTGCCTCTGATTCCCCGCCTCTGATTCCCCATCTTGGATTCACCACCACTGATTCCCTGCGTCTGATTCCCTGCCTGTGATTCCCCGCCTCTGATTCACCATCTCTGATTCACTGCCGTTGATTCCCCTTCTCTGATTCCCCATGTCTGATTCCCCAATTCTGATTCCCGCCTCTGATGCCCAACCTCTGATTCCCCTCCTCTGATTGCCCATATCTGATTCCCCGCCTCTGATTCCCCATATCTTATTCTCCGCCTCTGATTCCCAAACTCAGATTCCCCGCCTCTGATTCCCCAGCTCTGATTCCCCACATCTGATTCTCTGCCTCTGATCCCCACCTCTGATTCCCCGCCTCTGTTTCCCCATATCTGATTACCCACCTCTGATTCCCCAACTCTGATTCCCCGCCTCTGATTCCCCAGCTCTGATTCCCCGCCTCTGATTCCCCGTGTCTGATTCCCTGCCTCTGATTCCCCGCCTCTGATTCCACATCTCTGATTCACCGCCTCTGATTCCCCACCTCTGATTCCCCATATCTGATAAGCCATCTCTGTTTCCCCGCCTCTGATTCCCCACCTCTGATTCCCCATATCTGATTCCCCGCCTCTGATTCCCCATCTCTGATTCCCGGACTCAGATTCCCCACCTCTGATTCCCCGCCTCTGATTCCCTGCCTCTGATTCCCCATCTCTGATTTCCCATATCTGATTCCACAGCTCTGATTCCCAACATCTGATTCCCTGCCTCTGATTCCCCACCTCTGATTCCCAATATCTGATTCCCTGCCTCTGTTTCCCCACTTCTGATTCCCCGCCTCTGTTTCCCCATATCTGATTCCCCACCTCTGATTTCCCAACTCTGATTCCCCGCCTCTGATTCCCCAGCTCTGATTCCCCGCCTCTGATTCCCCGTGTCTGATTCCTTGCCTCTGATTCCCCGCCTCTGATTCCCCATCTCTGATTCACCACCACTGATTCCCTGCGTCTGATTCCCTGCCTGTGATTCCCCGCCTCTGATTCACCATCTCTGATTCACTGCCTCTGATTCCCCTTCTCTGATTCCCCATGTCTGATTCCCCAATTCTGATTCCCGCCTCTGATTCCCCACTACTGATTCCCGGCCTCTGATTCCCGGCCTCTGATTCCCCGCCTCTGATTCCCCATCTCTGATTCCCCGCCTCTGATTCCCCGACTCTGATTCCCCGCCTCTGATTCCCCAGCTGTGATTCCCCGCCTCTGATTCCCCGCGTCTGATTCCCCGCCTCTGAATCCACGCCTCTGATTCCCCATCTCTGATTCACCACCGCTAATTCCCGGCCTCTGATTCCCCACTACTGATTCCCGGCCTCTGATTCCCGGCCTCTGATTCCTCGCCTATGATTCCCCATCTCTGATTCCCCGCCTCTGATTCCCCGACTCTGATTCCCTGCCTCTGATTCCCCAGCTCTCATTCCCCACCTCTGATTACCCGCGTCTGATTCCCTGACTCTAATTCCCGGCCTCTGATTCCCCATCACTGATTCACCACCTCTGATTCCCCACCTCTGATTCCCCATATCTGATTCCCCGCCTCAGTTTCCCCAACTCTGATTCCCCGCCTCTGATTCCACAGTTATGATTCCCCACCTCTGATTCCGCGCGTCTGATTCCCTGCTTCTGATTCCCTGCCTCTGATTTCCCATCTGTGATTAACCACCTCTGATTCTCCGCGTCTGATTCCCCGCCTCAGTTTCCCCGCCTCTGATTCCCCATATCTGATTCACCGCCTCTGATTCACCACCTCAGATTCCCCATATCTGATAAGCCATCTCTGTTACCCCTCCTCTGATTCCCCATATCTGATTCCCCGCCTCTGATTCCCCATCTCTGATTCCCAGCCTCTGATTCCCGGAATATGATTCCCCGCTTCTGATTCCCCGCCTCTGATTCCCTGCCTCTGATTCCCCATCTCTGATTCCCCACATCTGATTCCCTGCTTCTGATTCCCCGCCTCTGATTCCCCATATCTGATTCCCTGCCTCTGATTCCCCAACTCTAATTCCCCGCCTCTGATTCCTCAGCTCTGATTCCCCGCCTCTGATTCCCCGCGTCTGATTCCCTGCTTCTGATTCCCTGCCTCTGATTTCCCATCTGTGATTAACCACCTCTAATTCTCCACGTCTGAGTCCGCGCCTCTGATTCCCCATATCATATTCCCCGACTCTGATTCCCAAACTCAGATTCCCCGCCTCTGATTCCCCAGCTCTGATTCCCCACATCTGATTCCCTGCCTCTGATTCCCCACCTCTGATTCCCAATATCTGATTCCCTGCCTCTGTTTCCCCACCTCTGATTCCCCGCCTCTGTTTCCCCATATCTGATTCCCCACCTCTGATTCCCCAACTCTGATTCCCCGCCTCTGAATCCCCAGCTTTGATTCCCCGCCTCTGATTCCCCGTGTCTGATTCCCTGCCTCTGATTCCCCGCCTCTGATTCCCCATCTCTGATTCACCGCCTCTGATTCACCACCTCAGATTCCCCATATCTGATAAGCCTCTCTGTTACCCCGCCTCTGATTCCCCGCTTCTGATTCCCCATATCTGATTCCCCGCCTCTGATACCCCATCTCTGATTCCCGGACTCAGATTCCCCACCTCTGATTCCCAGCATCTGATTCCCGGAATATGATTCCCCGCTTCTGATTCCCCGCCTCTGATTCCCTGCCTCTGATTCCCCATCTCTGATTCCCCACATCTGATTCCCTGCCTCTGATTCCCCGCCTCTGATTCCCCATATCTGATTCCCTGCCTCTGATTCCCCATCTCTGATTCCCGCCCTCCGATTCCCCACCTCTGGTTCCCCATATCTGATACCCCTCCTCTCTTTCCCCGCCTCTGATTCCCCGCCTCTGATTCTCCATATCTGATACCCCGACTCTGATACCCCAACTCTCATTCCCCGCCTCTGATTCCTCAGCTCTGATTCCCCGCCTCTGATTCCCCGCGTCTGATTCCCTGCTTCTGATTCCCTGCCTCTGATTCCCCATCTGTGATTAACCACCTCTGATTCTCCACGTCTGATTCCGCGCCTCTGATTCCCCATCTCTGATTCCCCATCTCTGATTCACAAATTCTGATTCCCTGCCTCTGATTCCCCATCTCTGATTCCCCACATCAGATTCCCTGCCTCTGATTCCCCGCCTCTGATTCCCCATATCTGATTCCCTGCCTATGATTCCCCATCTCTGATTCCCGCCCTCCGTTTACCCACCTCTGGTTCCCCATATCTGATACCCCTCCTCTCTTTCCCCGCCTCTGATTCCCCGCCTCTGATTCTCCATATCTGATAACCCGCCTCTGATTCCCCAACTCTGATTCCCCGCCTCTGATTCCTCAGCTCTGATTCCCCGCCTCTGATTCCCCGCGTCTGATTCCCTGCTTCTGATTCCCTGCCTCTGATTCCCCATCTGTGATTAACCACCTCTGATTCTCCACGTCTGATTCCGCGCCTCTGATTCCCCATCTCTGATTCCCCATCTCTGATTCCCAAATTCTGATTCCCCGCCTCTGATTCCCCACCTCTGATTCCCCATCTCTGATTCCCAAATTCTGATACCCTGCCTCTGATTCCCCACCTCTGATTCCCAATATCTGATTCCCCGCCTCTGTTTCCCCGCCTCTGATTCCCCATATCTGATTCCCCACCTCTGATTCCCCAACTCTGATTCCCCGCCTCTGATTCCCCAGCTCTGATTCCCCGCCTCTGATTCCACGTTTCTGATGCCCTGCCTCTGATTCCCCGTCTCTGATTTCCCATCTCTGATTCACTGCCTCTGATTCCCCACCTCTGATTCCCCATATCTGATTAGTCACCTCTGTTTCCCCGCCTCTGATTCCCAGCCTCTGATTCCCCATATCTGATTCCCAGCCTCTGATTCCCCATCTCTGATTCCCGGACTCTGAATCCCCACCTCTGATTCCCGGCCTCTCATTCCCGGCCTTTGATTCCCGCTTCTGATTCCCCGCCTCTGATTCCCTGCCTCTGATTCCCCATGTCTGATTCCCCACATCTGATTCCCTGCCTCTGATATCCCGCCTCTGATTCCCCGCCTCTGATTCCCTGCCACTAATTCCCCGCCTCTGATTCCCCTATCTGATTCCCTGCCTCTGATGCCCCATATCTGATTCCCAGCCTCTGATTCCCCAACTCTGATTCCCCGCCTCTGATTCCTCAGCTCTGATTCCCCACCTCTGATTCCCCGTGTCTAATTCCCTGCCTCTGATTCCCCGCCTCTGATTCCCCATCTTGGATTCACCACCACTGATTCCCTTCGTCTGATTCCCTGCCTGTGATTCCCCGCCTCTGATTCACCATCTCTGATTCACTGCCTCTGATTCCCCTTCTCTGATTCCCCATGTCTGATTCCCAAATTCTGATTCCCCGCCTCTGATTCCCCATATCTTATTCTCCGCCTCTGATTCCCAAACTCAGATTCCCCGCCTCTGATTCCCTAGCTCTGATTCCCCACATCTGATTCTCTGCCTCTGATTCCCCACCTCTGATTCCCCGCCTCTGATTCCCCGTGTCTGATTCCCTGCCTCTGATTCCCCGCCTCTGATTCCACATCTCTGATTCACCGCCTCTGATTCCCCACCTCTGATTCCCCATATCTGATAAGCCATCTCTGTTTCCCCGCCTCTGATTCCCCACCTCTGATTACCCATATCTGATTCCCCGCCTCTGATTCCCCATCTCTGATTCCCGGACTCAGATTCCCCACCTCTGATTCCCCGCCTCTGATTCCCTGCCTCTGATTCCTCATCTCTGATCTCCCATATCTGATCCCCCAGCTCTGATTCCCGACATCTGATTCCCTGCCTCTGATTCCCAACCTCAGATTCCCAATATCTGATTCCCTGCCTCTGTTTCCCCACTTCTGATTCCCCGCCTCTGTTTCCCCATATCTGATTCCCCACCTCTGATTCCCCAACTCTGATTCCCCGCCTCTGATTCCTCAGCTCTGATTCCCAGCCTCTGATTCCCCGTGTCTGATTCCTTGCCTCTGATTCCCCGCCTCTGATTCCCCATCTCTGATTCACCACCACTGATTCCCTGCGTCTGATTCCCTGCCTGTGATTCCCCGCCTCTGATTCAACATCTCTGATTCACTGCCTCTGATTGCCCTTCTCTGATTCCCCATGTCTGATTCCCCAATTCTGATTCCCGCCTCTGATTCCCCACTACTGATTCCCGGCCTCTGATTCCCGGCCTCTGATTCCCCGCCTCTGATTCCCCACCTCTGATTCCCCGCCTCTGATTCCACGTGTCTGATGCCCTGCCTCTGATTCCCCGCCTCTGATTTCCCATCTCTGATTCACTGCCTCTGATTCCCCACCTCTGATTCCCCATATCTGATTAGCCACCTCTGTTTCCCCGCCTCTGATTCCCAGCCTCTGATTCCCCATATCTGATTCCCAGCCTCTGATTCCCCATCTCTGATTCCCGGACTCTGAATCCCCACCTCTGATTCCCGGCCTCTCATTCCCGGCCTTTGATTCCCGCTTCTGATTCCCCGCCTCTGATTCCCTGCCTCTGATTCCCCATGTCTGATTCCCCACATCTGATTCCCTGCCTCTGATATCCCGCCTCTGATTCCCCGCCTCTGATTCCCTGCCACTAATTCCCCGCCTCTGATTACCCTATCTGATTCCCTGCCTCTGATGCCCCATATCTGATTCCCTGCCTCTGATTCCCCAACTCTGATTCCCCGCCTCTGATTCCTCAGCTCTGATTCCCCACCTCTGATTCCCCGTGTCTAATTCCCTGCCTCTGATTCCCCGCCTCTGATTCCCCATCTTGGATTCACCACCACTGATTCCCTGCGTCTGATTCCCTGCCTGTGATTCCCCGCCTCTGATTCACCATCTCTGATTCACTGCCGTTGATTCCCCTTCTCTGATTCCCCATGTCTGATTCCCCAATTCTGATTCCCGCCTCTGATGCCCAACCTCTGATTCCCCTCCTCTGATTGCCCATATCTGATTCCCCGCCTCTGATTCCCCATATCTTATTCTCCGCCTCTGATTCCCAAACTCAGATTCCCCGCCTCTGATTCCCCAGCTCTGATCCCCACATCTGATTCTCTGCCTCTGATCCCCACCTCTGATTCCCCGCCTCTGTTTCCCCATATCTGATTACCCACCTCTGATTCCCCAACTCTGATTCCCCGCCTCTGATTCCCCAGCTCTGATTCCCCGCCTCTGATTCCCCGTGTCTGATTCCCTGCCTCTGATTCCCCGCCTCTGATTCCACATCTCTGATTCACCGCCTCTGATTCCCCACCTCTGATTCCCCATATCTGATAAGCCATCTCTGTTTCCCCGCCTCTGATTCCCCACCTCTGATTCCCCATATCTGATTCCCCGCCTCTGATTCCCCATCTCTGATTCCCGGACTCAGATTCCCCACCTCTGATTCCCCGCCTCTGATTCCCTGCCTCTGATTCCCCATCTCTGATTTCCCATATCTGATTCCACAGCTCCGATTCCCAACATCTGATTCCCTGCCTCTGATTCCCCACCTCTGATTCCCAATATCTGATTCCCTGCCTCTGTTTCCCCACTTCTGATTCCCCGCCTCTGTTTCCCCATATCTGATTCCCCACCTCTGATTTCCCAACTCTGATTCCCCGCCTCTGATTCCCCAGCTCTGATTCCCCGCCTCTGATTCCCCGTGTCTGATTCCTTGCCTCTGATTCCCCGCCTCTGATTCCCCATCTCTGATTCACCACCACTGATTCCCTGCGTCTGATTCCCTGCCTGTGATTCCCCGCCTCTGATTCACCATCTCTGATTCACTGCCTCTGATTCCCCTTCTCTGATTCCCCATGTCTGATTCCCCAATTCTGATTCCCGCCTCTGATTCCCCACTACTGATTCCCGGCCTCTGATTCCCGGCCTCTGATTCCCCGCCTCTGATTCCCCATCTCTGATTCCCCGCCTCTGATTCCCCGACTCTGATTCCCCGCCTCTGATTCCCCAGCTGTGATTCCCCGCCTCTGATTCCCCGCGTCTGATTCCCCGCCTCTGAATCCCCGCCTCTGATTCCCCATCTCTGATTCACCACCGCTAATTCCCGGCCTCTGATTCCCCACTACTGATTCCCGGCCTCTGATTCCCGGCCTCTGATTCCTCGCCTATGATTCCCCATCTCTGATTCCCCGCCTCTGATTCCCCGACTCTGATTCCCTGCCTCTGATTCCCCAGCTCTCATTCCCCACCTCTGATTACCCGCGTCTGATTCCCTGACTCTAATTCCCGGCCTCTGATTCCCCATCACTGATTCACCGCCTCTGATTCCCCACCTCTGATTCCCCATATCTGATTCCCCGCCTCAGTTTCCCCAACTCTGATTCCCCGCCTCTGATTCCACAGTTATGATTCCCCACCTCTGATTCCGCGCGTCTGATTCCCTGCTTCTGATTCCCTGCCTCTGATTTCCCATCTGTGATTAACCACCTCTGATTCTCCGCGTCTGATTCCCCGCCTCAGTTTCCCCGCCTCTGATTCCCCATATCTGATTCACCGCCTCTGATTCACCACCTCAGATTCCCCATATCTGATAAGCCATCTCTGTTACCCCTCCTCTGATTCCCCATATCTGATTCCCCGCCTCTGATTCCCCATCTCTGATTCCCAGCCTCTGATTCCCGGAATATGATTCCCCGCTTCTGATTCCCCGCCTCTGATTCCCTGCCTCTGATTCCCCATCTCTGATTCCCCACATCTGATTCCCTGCTTCTGATTCCCCGCCTCTGATTCCCCATATCTGATTCCCTGCCTCTGATTCCCCAACTCTAATTCCCCGCCTCTGATTCCTCAGCTCTGATTCCCCGCCTCTGATTCCCCGCGTCTGATTCCCTGCTTCTGATTCCCTGCCTCTGATTTCCCATCTGTGATTAACCACCTCTAATTCTCCACGTCTGAGTCCGCGCCTCTGATTCCCCATATCTTATTCCCCGACTCTGATTCCCAAACTCAGATTCCCCGCCTCTGATTCCCCAGCTCTGATTCCCCACATCTGATTCCCTGCCTCTGATTCCCCACCTCTGATTCCCAATATCTGATTCCCTGCCTCTGTTTCCCCACCTCTGATTCCGCGCCTCTGTTTCCCCATATCTGATTCCCCACCTCTGATTCCCCAACTCTGATTCCCCGCCTCTGAATCCCCAGCTTTGATTCCCCGCCTCTGATTCCCCGTGTCTGATTCCCTGCCTCTGATTCCCCGCCTCTGATTCCCCATCTCTGATTCACCGCCTCTGATTCACCACCTCAGATTCCCCATATCTGATAAGCCTCTCTGTTACCCCGCCTCTGATTCCCCGCTTCTGATTCCCCATATCTGATTCCCCGCCTCTGATACCCCATCTCTGATTCCCGGACTCAGATTCCCCACCTCTGATTCCCAGCATCTGATTCCCGGAATATGATTCCCCGCTTCTGATTCCCCGCCTCTGATTCCCTGCCTCTGATTCCCCATCTCTGATTCCCCACATCTGATTCCCTGCCTCTGATTCCCCGCCTCTGATTCCCCATATCTGATTCCCTGCCTCTGATTCCCCATCTCTGATTCCCGCCCTCCGATTCCCCACCTCTGGTTCCCCATATCTGATACCCCTCCTCTCTTTCCCCGCCTCTGATTCCCCGCCTCTGATTCTCCATATCTGATACCCCGACTCTGATACCCCAACTCTCATTCCCCGCCTCTGATTCCTCAGTTCTGATTCCCCGCCTCTGATTCCCCGCGTCTGATTCCCTGCTTCTGATTCCCTGCCTCTGATTCCCCATCTGTGATTAACCACCTCTGATTCTCCACGTCTGATTCCGCGCCTCTGATTCCCCATCTCTGATTCCCCATCTCTGATTCACAAATTCTGATTCCCCGCCTCAGATTCCCCAGCTCTGATTCCCCATCTCTGATTCCCAAATTCTGATTCCCTGCCTCTGATTCCCCACCTCTGATTCCCAATATCTGATTCCCCGCCTCTGTTTCCCCGCCTCTGATTCCCCACCTCTGTTTCCCCATATCTGATTCCCCACCTCTGATTCCCCAACTCTGATTCCCCGCCTCTGATTCCCCAGCTCTGATTCCCCGACTCTGATTCCACGTTTCTGATGCCCTGCCTCTGATTCCCCGCCTCTGATTTCCCATCTCTGATTCACTGCCTCTGATTCCCCACCTCTGATTCCCCATATCTGATTAGCCACCTCTGTTTCCCCGCCTCTGATTCCCAGCCTCTGATTCCCCATATCTGATTCCCAGCCTCTGATTCCCCATCTCTGATTCCCGGACTCTGAATCCCCACCTCTGATTCCCGGCCTCTCATTCCCGGCCTTTGATTCCCGCTTCTGATTCCCCGCCTCTGATTCCCTGCCTCTGATTCCCCATGTCTGATTCCCCACATCTGATTCCCTGCCTCTGATATCCCGCCTCTGATTCCCCGCCTCTGATTCCCTGCCACTAATTCCCCGCCTCTGATTCCCCTATCTGATTCCCTGCCTCTGATGCCCCATATCTGATTCCCAGCCTCTGATTCCCCAACTCTGATTCCCCGCCTCTGATTCCTCAGCTCTGATTCCCCACCTCTGATTCCCCGTGTCTAATTCCCTGCCTCTGATTCCCCGCCTCTGATTCCCCATCTTGGATTCACCACCACTGATTCCCTGCGTCTGATTCCCTGCCTGTGATTCCCCGCCTCTGATTCACCATCTCTGATTCACTGCCTCTGATTCCCCTTCTCTGATTCCCCATGTCTGATTCCCCAATTCTGATTCCCGCCTCTTATGCCCCACCTCTGATTCCCCGCTTCTGATTCCCCATATCTTATTCCCCAACTCTGATTCCCAAACTCAGATTCCCCGCCTCTGATTCCCCAGCTCTGATTCCCCACATCTGATTCCCTGCCTCTGATTCCCCACCTCTGATTCCCAATATCTGATTCCCTGCCTCTGTTTCCCCACCTCTGATTCCCCGCCTCTGTTTCCCCATATCTGATTCCCCACCTCTGATTCCCCAACTCTGATTCCCCGCCTCTGAATCCCCAGCTTTGATTCCCCGCCTCTGATTCCCCGTGTCTGATTCCCTGCCTCTGATTCCCCGCCTCTGATTCCCCATCTCTGATTCACCGCCTCTGATTCACCACCTCACATTCCCCATATCTGATAAGCCATCTCTGTTACCCCGCCTCTGATTCCCCGCCTCTGATTCCCCATATCTGATTCCCCGCCTCTGATTCCCCATCTCTGATTCCCGGACTCAGATTCCCCACCTCTGATTCCCAGCCTCTGATTCCCGGAATATGATTCCCCGCTTCTGATTCCCAGCCTCTGATTCCCTGCCTCTGATTCCCCATCTCTGATTCCCCACATCAGATTCCCTGCCTCTGATTCCCCGCTTCTGATTCCCCATATCTGATTCCCTGCCTCTGATTCCCCATCTCTGATTCCCGCCCTCCGATTCCCTACCTCTGGTTCCCCATATCTGATACCCCTCCTCTCTTTCCCCGCCTCTGATTCCCCGCCTCTGATTCTCCATATCTGATAACCCGCCTCTGATTCCCCAACTCTGATTCCCCGCCTCTGATTCCTCAGCTCTGATTCCCCGCCTCTGATTCCCCGCGTCTGATTCCCTGCTTCTGATTCCCTGCCTCTGATTCCCCATCTGTGATTAACCACCTCTGATTCTCCACGTCTGATTCCGGGCCTCTGATTCCCCATCTCTGATTCCCCATCTCTGATTCCCAAATTCTGATTCCCCGCCTCTGATTCCCCACCTCTGATTCCCCGCCTCTGTTTCCCCATATCTGATTCCCCACCTCTGATTCCCCGCCTCAGATTCCCCAGCTCTGATTCCCCATCTCTGATTCCCAAATTCTGATTCCCTGCCTCTGATTCCCCACCTCTGATTCCCAATATCTGATTCCCCGCCTCTGTTTCCCCGCCTCTGATTCCCCACCTCTGTTTCCCCATATCTGATTCCCCACCTCTGATTCCCCAACTCTGATTCCCCGCCTCTGATTCCCCAGCTCTGATTCCCCGACTCTGATTCCACGTTTCTGATGCCCTGCCTCTGATTCCCCGCCTCTGATTTCCCATCTCTGATTCACTGCCTCTGATTCCCCACCTCTGATTCCCCATATCTGATTAGCCACCTCTGTTTCCCCGCCTCTGATTCCCAGCCTCTGATTCCCCATATCTGATTCCCAGCCTCTGATTCCCCATCTCTGATTCCCGGACTCTGAATCCCCACCTCTGATTCCCGGCCTCTCATTCCCGGCCTTTGATTCCCGCTTCTGATTCCCCGCCTCTGATTCCCTGCCTCTGATTCCCCATGTCTGATTCCCCACATCTGATTCCCTGCCTCTGATATCCCGCCTCTGATTCCACGCCTCTGATTCCCTGCCACTAATTCCCCGCCTCTGATTCCCCTATCTGATTCCCTGCCTCTGATGCCCCATATCTGATTCCCAGCCTCTGATTCCCCAACTCTGATTCCCCGCCTCTGATTCCTCAGCTCTGATTCCCCACCTCTGATTCCCCGTGTCTAATTCCCTGCCTCTGATTCCCCGCCTCTGATTCCCCATCTTGGATTCACCACCACTGATTCCCTGCGTCTGATTCCCTGCCTGTGATTCCCCGCCTCTGATTCACCATCTCTGATTCACTGCCTCTGATTCCCCTTCTCTGATTCCCCATGTCTGATTCCCCAATTCTGATTCCCGCCTCTTATGCCCCACCTCTGATTCCCCGCTTCTGATTCCCCATATCTTATTCCCCAACTCTGATTCCCAAACTCAGATTCCCCGCCTCTGATTCCCCAGCTCTGATTCCCCACATCTGATTCCCTGCCTCTGATTCCCCACCTCTGATTCCCAATATCTGATTCCCTGCCTCTGTTTCCCCACCTCTGATTCCCCGCCTCTGTTTCCCCATATCTGATTCCCCACCTCTGATTCCCCAACTCTGATTCCCCGCCTCTGAATCCCCAGCTTTGATTCCCCGCCTCTGATTCCCCGTGTCTGATTCCCTGCCTCTGATTCCCCGCCTCTGATTCCCCATCTCTGATTCACCGCCTCTGATTCACCACCTCACATTCCCCATATCTGATAAGCCATCTCTGTTACCCCGCCTCTGATTCCCCGCCTCTGATTCCCCATATCTGATTCCCCGCCTCTGATTCCCCATCTCTGATTCCCGGACTCAGATTCCCCACCTCTGATTCCCAGCCTCTGATTCCCGGAATATGATTCCCCGCTTCTGATTCCCAGCCTCTGATTCCCTGCCTCTGATTCCCCATCTCTGATTCCCCACATCAGATTCCCTGCCTCTGATTCCCCGCTTCTGATTCCCCATATCTGATTCCCTGCCTCTGATTCCCCATCTCTGATTCCCGCCCTCCGATTCCCTACCTCTGGTTCCCCATATCTGATACCCCTCCTCTCTTTCCCCGCCTCTGATTCCCCGCCTCTGATTCTCCATATCTGATAACCCGCCTCTGATTCCCCAACTCTGATTCCCCGCCTCTGATTCCTCAGCTCTGATTCCCCGCCTCTGATTCCCCGCGTCTGATTCCCTGCTTCTGATTCCCTGCCTCTGATTCCCCATCTGTGATTAACCACCTCTGATTCTCCACGTCTGATTCCGGGCCTCTGATTCCCCATCTCTGATTCCCCATCTCTGATTCCCAAATTCTGATTCCCCGCCTCTGATTCCCCACCTCTGATTCCCCGCCTCTGTTTCCCCATATCTGATTCCCCACCTCTGATTCCCCAACTCTGATTCCCCGCCTCTGATTCCCCAGCTCTGATTCCCCGCCTCTGATTCCACGTTTCTGATGCCCTGCCTCTGATTCCCCGCCTCTGATTTCCCATCTCTGATTCACTGCCTCTGATTCCCCACCTCTGATTCCCCATATCTGATTAGCCACCTCTGTTTCCCCGCCTCTGATTCCCAGCCTCTGATTCCCCATATCTGATTCCCAGCCTCTGATTCCCCATCTCTGATTCCCGGACTCTGAATCCCCACCTCTGATTCCCGGCCTCTCATTCCCGGCCTTTGATTCCCGCTTCTGAATCCCCGCCTCTGATTCCCTGCCTCTGATTCCCCATGTCTGATTCCCCACATCTGATTCCCTGCCTCTGATATCCCGCCTCTGATTCCCCGCCTCTGATTCCCTGCCACTAATTCCCCGCCTCTGATTCCCCTATCTGATTCCCTGCCTCTGATGCCCCATATCTGATTCCCAGCCTCTGATTCCCCAACTCTGATTCCCCATATCTGATTCCCCACCTCTGATTCCCCAACTCTGATTCCCCGTGTCTAATTCCCTGTCTCTGATTCCCCGCCTCTGATTCCCCATCTTGGATTCACCACCACTGATTCCCTGCGTCTGATTCCCTGCCGGTGATTCCCCGCCTCTGATTCACCATCTCTGATTCACTGCCTCTGATTCCCCTTCTCTGATTCCCCATGTCTGATTCCCCAATTCTGATTCCCGCCTCTGATACCCCACCTCTGATTCCCCTCCTCTGATTGCCCATATCTGATTCCACGCCTCTGATTCCCCATATCTTATTCCCCGACTCTGATTCCCAAACTCAGATTCCCCGCCTCTGATTCCCCAGCTCTGATTCCCCACATCTGATTCCCTGCCTCTGATTCCCCACCTCTGATTCCCAATATCTGATTCCCTGCCTCTGTTTCCCCACCTCTGATTCCCCGCCTCTGTTTCCCCATATCTGATTCCCCACCTCTGATTCCCCAACTCTGATTCCCCGCCTCTGCTTCCTCAGCTCTGATTCCCACCTCTGATTCCCCGTGTCTAATTCCCTGCCTCTGATTCCCCGCCTCTGATTCCCCATCTTGGATTCACCACCACTGATTCCCTGCGTCTGATTCCCTGCCTGTGATTCCCCGCCTCTGATTCACCATCTCTGATTCACTGCCTCTGATTCCCCTTCTCTGATTCCCCATGTCTGATTCCCCAATTCTGATTCCCGCCTCTGATGCCCAACCTCTGATTCCCCTCCTCTGATTGCCCATATCTGATTGCCCGCCTCTGATTCCCCATATCTTATTCTCCGCCTCTGATTCCCAAACTCAGATTCCCCGCCTCTGATTCCCCAGCTCTGATTCCCCACATCTGATTCTCTGCCTCTGATTCCCCACCTCTGATTCCCCGCCTCTGTTTCCCCATATCTGATTACCCACCTCTGATTCCCCAACTCCGATTCCCCGCCTCTGATTCCCCAGCTCTGATTCCCCACCTCTGATTCCCCAACTCCGATTCCCCGCCTCTGATTCCACATCTCTGATTCACCGCCTCTGATTCCCCACCTCTGATTCCCCATATTTGATAAGCCATCTCTGTTTCCCCGCCTCTGATTCCCCACCTCTGATTCCCCGTATCTGATTCCCCACCTCTGATTCCCCATCTCTGGTTCCCGGACTCAGATTCCCCACCTCTGATTCCCCGCCTCTGATTCCCTGCCTCTGATTCCCCATCTCTGATTCCCCATATCTGATTCCCCAGCTCTGATTCCCAACATCTGATTCCCTGCCTCTGTTTCCCCACTTCTGATTCCCCGCCTCTGTTTCCCCATATCTGATTCCCCACCTCTGATTCCCCAACTCTGATGCCCCGCCTCTGATTCCCCAGCTCTGATTCCCCGCCTCTGATTCCCCGTGTCTGATTCCTTGCCTCTGATTCCCCGCCTCTGATTCCCCATCTCTGATTCACCACCACTGATTCCCTGCGTCTGATTCCCTGCCTGTGATTCCCCGCCTCTGATTCACCATCTCTGATTCACTGCCTCTGATTCCCCTTCTCTGATTCCCCATGTCTGATTCCCCAATTCTGATTCCCGCCTCTGATGCCCCAACTCTGATTCCCCATATCTGATTCCCCATATCTTATTCCCCGCCTCTGATTCCCAAACTCACATTCCCCGCCTCTGATTCCCCAGCTCTGATTCCCCGCCTCTGATTCCCCGCGTCTGATTCCCCGCCTCTGAATCCCCGCCTCTGATTCCACATCTCTGATTCACCACCGCTAATTCCCGGCCTCTGATTCCCCACAAATGATTCCCGGCCTCTGATTCCCGGCCTCTGATTCCCCGCCTCTGATTCCCCATCTCTGATTCCCCGCCTCTGATTCCCCGACTCTGATTCCCCGCCTCTGATTCCCCAGCTCTGATTCCCCACCTCTGATTACCCGCATCTGATTCACTGACTCTAATTCCCGGCCTCCGATTCCCCATCTCTGATTCACCGCCTCTGATTCCCCACCTCTGATTCCCCATATCTGATTCCCCGCCTCAGTTTCCCCGCCTCTGATTCCCCGCCTCTGATTCCCCATATCTGATACCCTGCCTCTGATTCCCCAACTCTGATTCCCCGCCTCTGATTCCCCAGTTATGATTCCCCACCTCTGATTCCGCGCGTCTGATTCCCTGCTTCTGATTCCCTGCCTATGATTCCCCATCTGTTATTAGCCACCTCTGATTCTCCGCGTCTGATTCCCCGCCTCAGTTTCCCCGCCTCTGATTCCCCATATCTGATTCACCGCCTCTGATTCACCACCTCAGATTCCCCATATCTGATAAGCCATCTCTGTTACCCCGCCTCTGATTCCCCATATCTGATTCCCCGCCTCTGATTCCCCATCTCTGATTCCCGGACTCAGATTCCCCACCTCTGATTCCCAGCCTCTGATTCCCGGAATATGATTCCCCGCTTCTGATTCCCCGCCTCTGATTCCCTGCCTCTGATTCCCCATCTCTGATTCCCCACATCTGATTCCCTGCTTCTGATTCCCCGCCTCTGATTCCCCATATCTGATTCCCTGCCTCTGATTCCCCAAATCTGATTCCCCGCCTCTGATTCCTCAGCTCTGATTCCCCGCCTCTGATTCCCCGCGTCTGATTCCCTGCTTCTGATTCCCTGCCTCTGATTCCCCATCTGTGATTAACCACCTCTGATTCTCCACGTCTGATTCCGCGCCTCTGATTCCCCATCTCTGATTCCCCATCTCTGATTCCCAAATTCTGATTCCCCGCCTCTGATTCCCCAGTTCTGATTCCCCATCTCTGATTCCCAAATTCTGATTCCCTGCCTCTGATTCCCCACCTCTGATTCCCCACCTCTGATTCCCAATATCTGATTCCCCGCCTCTGTTTCCCCGCCTCTGATTCCCCGCCTCTGTTTCCCCATATCTGATTCCCCACCTCTGATTCCCCAACTCTGATTCCCCGCCTCTGATTTCCCATCTCTGATTCACTGCCTCTGATTCCCCACCTCTGATTCCCCATATCTGATTAGCCACCTCTGTTTCCCCACCTCTGATTCCCAGCCTCAGATTCCCCATATCTGATTCCCAGCCTCTGATTCCCCACCTCTGATTCCCGGACTCTCATTCCCGGCCTTTGATTCCCGCTTCTGATTCCCCGCCTCTGATTCCCTGCCTCTGATTCCCCATGTCTGATTCCCCACATCTGATTCCCTGCCACTAATTCCCCGCTTCTGATTCCCCTATCTGATTCCCTGCCTCTGATGCCCCATATCTGATTCCCAGCCTCTGATTCCCCAACTCTGATTCCCCGCCTCTGATTCCTCAGCTCTGATTCCCCACCTCTGATTCCCCGTGTCTAATTCCCTGCCATTGATTCCCCGCCTCTGATTCCCCATCTTGTATTCACCACCACTGATTCCCTGCGTCTGATTCCCTGCCTGTGATTCCCCGCCTCTGATTCACCATCTCTGATTCACTGCCTCTGATTCCCCTTCTCTGATTCCCCATTGTCTGATTCCCCAATTCTGATTCCCGCCTCTGATGCCCAACCTCTGATTCCCATCCTCTGATTGCCCATATCTGATTCCCCGCCTCTGATTCCCCATATCTTATTCTCCGCCTCTGATCCCCAAACTCAGATTCCCCGCCTCTGATTCCCCACATCTGATTCTCTGCCTCTGATTCCCCACCTCTGATTCCCCGCCTCTGTTTCCACATATCTGATTACGCACCTCTGATTCCCCACCTCTGATTCCCCGCCTCTGATTCCCCAGCTCTGATTCCCCGCCTCTGATTCCCCGTGTCTGATTCCCTGCCTCTGATTCCCCGCCTCTGATTCCACATCTCTGATTCACCGCCTCTGATTCCCCACCTCTGATTCCCCATATCTGATAAGCCATCTCTGTTTCCCCGCCTCTGATTCCCCACCTCTGATTCCCCATATCTGATTCCCTGCCTCTGATTCCCCATCTCTGATTCCCGGACTCAGATTCCCCACCTCTGATTCCCCGCCTCTGATTCCCTGCCTCTGATTCCCCATCTCTGATTCCCCATATCTGATTCCCCAGCTCTGATTCCCAACATCTGATTCCCTGCCTCTGATTCCCCACCTCTGATTCCCAATATCTGATTCCCTGCCTCTGTTTCCCCACTTCTGATTCCCCGCCTCTGTTTCCCCATATCTGATTCCCCACCTCTGATTCCCCAACTCTGATTCCCCGCCTCTGATTCCCCAGCTCTGATTCCCCGCCTCTGATTCCCCGTGTCTGATTCCTTGCCTCTGATTCCCCGCCTCTGATTCCCCATCTCTGATTCACCACCACTGATTCCCTGCGTCTGATTTCCTGCCTGTGATTCCCCGCCTCTGATTCACCATCTCTGATTCACTGCCTCTGATTCCCCTTCTCTGATTCCCCATGTCTGATTCCCCAATTCTGATTCCCGCCTCTGATGCCCCACCTCTGATTCCCCTCCTCTGATTCCCCATATCTGATTCCCCGCCTCTGATTCCCCATATCTTATTCCCCGCCTCTGATTCCCAAACTCAGATTCCCCGCCTCTGATTCCCCAGCTCTGATTCCCCGCCTCTGATTCCCTGCGTCTGATTCCCCGCCTCTGAATCCCCGCCTCTGAATCCCCATCTCTGATTCACCACCGCTAATTCCCGGCCTCTGATTCCCCACAACTGATTCCCGGCCTCTGATTACCCGCGTCTGATTCCCTGACTCTAATTCCCCGCCTCTGATTCCCCAGCTCTGATTCCCCACCTCTGATTACCCGCGTCTGATTCCCTGACTCTAATTCCCGGCCTCTGATTCCCCATCTCTGATTCACCGCATCTGATTCCCCACCTCTGATTCCCATATCTGATTCACCGCCTCAGTTTCCCCGCCTCTGATTCCCCGCCTCTGATTCCCCATATCTGATACCCCACCTCTGATTCCCCAACTCTGATTCCCCGCCTCTGATTCCCCAGTTATGATTACCCACCTCTGATTCCCCGCGTCTGATTCCCTGCTTCTGATTCCCTGCCTCTGATTCCCCATCTGTGATTAACCACCTCCGCGTCTGATTCCCCGCCTCAGTTTCCCCGCCGCTGATTCCCTATATCTGATTCCCGGCCTCTGATTCCCGGCCTATGATTCCCCGCTTGTAATTCCCCGCCTCTGATTCCCTGCCTCTGATTCCCCATGTCTGATTCCCAATATCTGATTCCCAGCCTCTGATTCCCCATCTCTGATTCCCCGCCTCTGATTCCCCATCTCTGATTCCCAGCCTCTGATTCCCGGAATATGATTCCCCGCTTCTGATTCCCCGCCTCTGATTCCCTGCCTCTGATTCCCCATCTCTGATTCCCCACATCTGATTCCCTGCTTCTGATTCCCCGCCTCTGATTCCCCATATCTGATTCCCTGCCTCTGATTCACCAACTCTAATTCCCCGCCTCTGATTCCTCAGCTCTGATTCCCCGCCTCTGATTCCCCGCGTCTGATTCCCTGCTTCTGATTCCCTGCCTCTGATTCCCCATCTGTGATTAACCACCTCTAATTCTCCACGTCTGAGTCCGCGCCTCTGATTCCCCATATCTTATTCCCCGACTCTGATTCCCAAACTCAGATTCCCCGCCTCTGATTCCCCAGCTCTGATTCCCCACATCTGATTCCCTGCCTCTGATTCCCCACCTCTGATTCCCAATATCTGATTCCCTGCCTCTGTTTCCCCACCTCTGATTCCCCGCCTCTGTTTCCCCATATCTGATTCCCCACCTCTGATTCCCCAACTCAGATTCCCCGCCTCTGAATCCCCAGCTTTGATTCCCCGCCTCTGATTCCCCGTGTCTGATTCCCTGCCTCTGATTCCCCGCCTCTGATTCCCCATCTCTGATTCACCGCCTCTGATTCACCACCTCAGATTCCCCATATCTGATAAGCCTCTCTGTTACCCCGCCTCTGATTCCCCGCTTCTGATTCCCCATATCTGATTCCCCGCCTCTGATACCCCATCTCTGATTCCCGGACTCAGATTCCCCACCTCTGATTCCCAGCATCTGATTCCCGGAATATGATTCCCCGCTTCTGATTCCCCGCCTCTGATTCCCTGCCTCTGATTCCCCATCTCTGATTCCCCACATCTGATTCCCTGCCTCTGATTCCCCGCCTCTGATTCCCCATATCTGATTCCCTGCCTCTGATTCCCCATCTCTGATTCCCGCCCTCCGATTCCCCACCTCTGGTTCCCCATATCTGATACCCCTCCTCTCTTTCCCCGCCTCTGATTCCCCGCCTCTGATTCTCCATATCTGATACCCCGACTCTGATACCCCAACTCTGATTCCCCGCCTCTGATTCCTCAGCTCTGATTCCCCGCCTCTGATTCCCCGCGTCTGATTCCCTGCTTCTGATTCCCTGCCTCTGATTCCCCATCTGTGATTAACCACCTCTGATTCTCCACGTCTGATTCCGCGCCTCTGATTCCCCATCTCTGATTCCCCATCTCTGATTCACAAATTCTGATTCCCCGCCTCAGATTCCCCAGCTCTGATTCCCCATCTCTGATTCCCAAATTCTGATTCCCTGCCTCTGATTCCCCACCTCTGATTCCCAATATCTGATTCCCCGCCTCTGTTTCCCCGCCTCTGATTCCCCACCTCTGTTTCCCCATATCTGATTCCCCACCTCTGATTCCCCAACTCTGATTCCCCGCCTCTGATTCCCCAGCTCTGATTCCCCGACTCTGATTCCACGTTTCTGATGCCCTGCCTCTGATTCCCCGCCTCTGATTTCCCATCTCTGATTCACTGCCTCTGATTCCCCACCTCTGATTCCCCATATCTGATTAGCCACCTCTGTTTCCCCGCCTCTGATTCCCAGCCTCTGATTCCCCATATCTGATTCCCAGCCTCTGATTCCCCATCTCTGATTCCCGGACTCTGAATCCCCACCTCTGATTCCCGGCCTCTCATTCCCGGCCTTTGATTCCCGCTTCTGATTCCCCGCCTCTGATTCCCTGCCTCTGATTCCCCATGTCTGATTCCCCACATCTGATTCCCTGCCTCTGATATCCCGCCTCTGATTCCCCGCCTCTGATTCCCTGCCACTAATTCCCCGCCTCTGATTCCCCTATCTGATTCCCTGCCTCTGATGCCCCATATCTGATTCCCAGCCTCTGATTCCCCAACTCTGATTCCCCGCCTCTGATTCCTCAGCTCTGATTCCCCACCTCTGATTCCCCGTGTCTAATTCCCTGCCTCTGATTCCCCGCCTCTGATTCCCCATCTTGGATTCACCACCACTGATACCCTGCGTCTGATTCCCTGCCTGTGATTCCCCGCCTCTGATTCACCATCTCTGATTCACTGCCTCTGATTCCCCTTCTCTGATTCCCCATGTCTGATTCCCCAATTCTGATTCCCGCCTCTGATGCCCCACCTCTGATCCCCGCTTCTGATTCCCCATATCTTATTCCCCGACTCTGATTCCCAAACTCAGATTCCCCGCCTCTGATTCCCCAGCTCTGATTCCCCACATCTGATTCCCTGCCTCTGATTCCCCACCTCTGATTCCCAATATCTGATTCCCTGCCTCTGTTTCCCCACCTCTGATTCCCCGCCTCTGTTTCCCCATATCTGATTCCCCACCTCTGATTCCCCAACTCTGATTCCCCGCCTCTGAATCCCCAGCTTTGATTCCCCGCCTCTGATTCCCCGTGTCTGATTCCCTGCCTCTGATTCCCCGCCTCTGATTCCCCATCTCTGATTCACCGCCTCTGATTCACCACCTCACATTCCCCATATCTGATAAGCCATCTCTGTTACCCCGCCTCTGATTCCCCGCCTCTGATTCCCCATATCTGATTCCCCGCCTCTGATTCCCCATCTCTGATTCCCGGACTCAGATTCCCCACCTCTGATTCCCAGCCTCTGATTCCCGGAATATGATTCCCCGCTTCTGATTCCCAGCCTCTGATTCCCTGCCTCTGATTCCCCATCTCTGATTCCCCACATCAGATTCCCTGCCTCTGATTCCCCGCTTCTGATTCCCCATATCTGATTCCCTGCCTCTGATTCCCCATCTCTGATTCCCGCGCTCCGATTCCCTACCTCTGGTTCCCCATATCTGATACCCCTCCTCTCTTTCCCCGCCTCTGATTCCCCGCCTCTGATTCTCCATATCTGATAACCCGCCTCTGATTCCCCAACTCTGATTCCCCGCCTCTGATTCCTCAGCTCTGATTCCCCGCCTCTGATTCCCCGCGTCTGATTCCCTGCTTCTGATTCCCTGCCTCTGATTCCCCATCTGTGATTAACCACCTCTGATTCTCCACGTCTGATTCCGGGCCTCTGATTCCCCATCTCTGATTCCCCATCTCTGATTCCCAAATTCTGATTCCCCGCCTCTGATTCCCCACCTCTGATTCCCCGCCTCTGTTTCCCCATATCTGATTCCCCACCTCTGATTCCCCAACTCTGATTCCCCGCCTCTGATTCCCCAGCTCTGATTCCCCGCCTCTGATTCCACGTTTCTGATGCCCTGCCTCTGATTCCCCGCCTCTGATTTCCCATCTCTGATTCACTGCCTCTGATTCCCCACCTCTGATTCCCCATATCTGATTAGCCACCTCTGTTTCCCCGCCTCTGATTCCCAGCCTCTGATTCCCCATATCTGATTCCCAGCCTCTGATTCCCCATCTCTGATTCCCGGACTCTGAATCCCCACCTCTGATTCCCGGCCTCTCATTCCCGGCCTTTGATTCCCGCTTCTGAATCCCCGCCTCTGATTCCCTGCCTCTGATTCCCCATGTCTGATTCCCCACATCTGATTCCCTGCCTCTGATATCCCGCCTCTGATTCCCCGCCTCTGATTCCCTGCCACTAATTCCCCGCCTCTGATTCCCCTATCTGATTCCCTGCCTCTGATGCCCCATATCTGATTCCCAGCCTCTGATTCCCCAACTCTGATTCCCCATATCTGATTCCCCACCTCTGATTCCCCAACTCTGATTCCCCGTGTCTAATTCCCTGTCTCTGATTCCCCGCCTCTGATTCCCCATCTTGGATTCACCACCACTGATTCCCTGCGTCTGATTCCCTGCCGGTGATTCCCCGCCTCTGATTCACCATCTCTGATTCACTGCCTCTGATTCCCCTTCTCTGATTCCCCATGTCTGATTCCCCAATTCTGATTCCCGCCTCTGATACCCCACCTCTGATTCCCCTCCTCTGATTGCCCATATCTGATTCCACGCCTCTGATTCCCCATATCTTATTCCCCGACTCTGATTCCCAAACTCAGATTCCCCGCCTCTGATTCCCCAGCTCTGATTCCCCACATCTGATTCCCTGCCTCTGATTCCCCACCTCTGATTCCCAATATCTGATTCCCTGCCTCTGTTTCCCCACCTCTGATTCCCCGCCTCTGTTTCCCCATATCTGATTCCCCACCTCTGATTCACCAACTCTGATTCCCCGCCTCTGCTTCCTCAGCTCTGATTCCCACCTCTGATTCCCCGTGTCTAATTCCCTGCCTCTGATTCCCCGCCTCTGATTCCCCATCTTGGATTCACCACCACTGATTCCCTGCGTCTGATTCCCTGCCTGTGATTCCCCGCCTCTGATTCACCATCTCTGATTCACTGCCTCTGATTCCCCTTCTCTGATTCCCCATGTCTGATTCCCCAATTCTGATTCCCGCCTCTGAGGCCCAACCTCTGATTCCCCTCCTCTGATTGCCCATATCTGATTGCCCGCCTCTGATTCCCCATATCTTATTCTCCTCCTCTGATTCCCAAACTCAGATTCCCCGCCTCTGATTCCCCAGCTCTGATTCCCCACATCTGATTCTCTGCCTCTGATTACCCACCTCTGATTCCCCGCCTCTGATTCCCCAGCTCTGATTCCCCACCTCTGATTCCCCAACTCCGATTCCCCGCCTCTGATTCCACATCTCTGATTCACCGCCTCTGATTCCCCACCTCTGATTCCCCATATTTGATAAGCCATCTCTGTTTCCCCGCCTCTGATTCCCCACCTCTGATTCCCCGTATCTGATTCCCCACCTCTGATTCCCCATCTCTGGTTCCCGGACTCAGATTCCCCACCTCTGATTCCCCGCCTCTGATTCCCTGCCTCTGATTCCCCATCTCTGATTCCCCATATCTGATTCCCCAGCTCTGATTCCCAACATCTGATTCCCTGCCTCTGATTCCCCACCTCTGATTCCCAATATCTGATTCCCTGCCTCTGTTTCCCCACTTCTGATTCCCCGCCTCTGTTTCCCCATATCTGATTCCCCACCTCTGATTCCCAACTCTGATGCCCCGCCTCTGATTCCCCAGCTCTGATTCCCCGCCTCTGATTCCCCGTGTCTGATTCCTTGCCTCTGATTCCCCGCCTCTGATTCCCCATCTCTGATTCACCACCACTGATTCCCTGCGTCTGATTCCCTGCCTGTGATTCCCCGCCTCTGATTCACCATCTCTGATTCACTGCCTCTGATTCCCCTTCTCTGATTCCCCATGTCTGATTCCCCAATTCTGATTCCCGCCTCTGATGCCCCAACTCTGATTCCCCATATCTGATTCCCCATATCTTATTCCCCGCCTCTGATTCCCAAACTCACATTCCCCGCCTCTGATTCCCCAGCTCTGATTCCCCGCCTCTGATTCCCCGCGTCTGATTCCCCGCCTCTGAATCCCCGCCTCTGATTCCACATCTCTGATTCACCACCGCTAATTCCCGGCCTCTGATTCCCCACAAATGATTCCCGGCCTCTGATTCCCGGCCTCTGATTCCCCGCCTCTGATTCCCCATCTCTGATTCCCCGCCTCTGATTCCCCGACTCTGATTCCCCGCCTCTGATTCCCCAGCTCTGATTCCCCACCTCTGATTACCCGCATCTGATTCACTGACTCTAATTCCCGGCCTCCGATTCCCCATCTCTGATTCACCGCCTCTGATTCCCCACCTCTGATTCCCCATATCTGATTCCCCGCCTCAGTTTCCCCGCCTCTGATTCCCCGCCTCTGATTCCCCATATCTGATACCCTGCCTCTGATTCCCCAACTCTGATTCCCCGCCTCTGATTCCCCAGTTATGATTCCCCACCTCTGATTCCGCGCGTCTGATTCCCTGCTTCTGATTCCCTGCCTATGATTCCCCATCTGTGATTAGCCACCTCTGATTCTCCGCGTCTGATTCCCCGCCTCAGTTTCCCCGCCTCTGATTCCCCATATCTGATTCACCGCCTCTGATTCACCACCTCAGATTCCCCATATCTGATAAGCCATCTCTGTTACCCCGCCTCTGATTCCCCATATCTGATTCCCCGCCTCTGATTCCCCATCTCTGATTCCCGGACTCAGATTCCCCACCTCTGATTCCCAGCCTCTGATTCCCGGAATATGATTCCCCGCTTCTGATTCCCCGCCTCTGATTCCCTGCCTCTGATTCCCCATCTCTGATTCCCCACATCTGATTCCCTGCTTCTGATTCCCCGCCTCTGATTCCCCATATCTGATTCCCTGCCTCTGATTCCCCAAATCTGATTCCCCGCCTCTGATTCCTCAGCTCTGATTCCCCGCCTCTGATTCCCCGCGTCTGATTCCCTGCTTCTGATTCCCTGCCTCTGATTCCCCATCTGTGATTAACCACCTCTGATTCTCCACGTCTGATTCCGCGCCTCTGATTCCCCATCTCTGATTCCCCATCTCTGATTCCCAAATTCTGATTCCCCGCCTCTGATTCCCCAGTTCTGATTCCCCATCTCTGATTCCCAAATTCTGATTCCCTGCCTCTGATTCCCCACCTCTGATTCCCCACCTCTGATTCCCAATATCTGATTCCCCGCCTCTGTTTCCCCGCCTCTGATTCCCCGCCTCTGTTTCCCCATATCTGATTCCCCACCTCTGATTCCCCAACTCTGATTCCCCGCCTCTGATTTCCCATCTCTGATTCACTGCCTCTGATTCCCCACCTCTGATTCCCCATATCTGATTAGCCACCTCTGTTTCCCCACCTCTGATTCCCAGCCTCAGATTCCCCATATCTGATTCCCAGCCTCTGATTCCCCACCTCTGATTCCCGGACTCTCATTCCCGGCCTTTGATTCCCGCTTCTGATTCCCCGCCTCTGATTCCCTGCCTCTGATTCCCCATGTCTGATTCCCCACATCTGATTCCCTGCCACTAATTCCCCGCCTCTGTTTCCCCTATCTGATTCCCTGCCTCTGATGCCCCATATCTGATTCCCAGCCTCTGATTCCCCAACTCTGATTCCCCGCCTCTGATTCCTCAGCTCTGATTCCCCACCTCTGATTCCCCGTGTCTAATTCCCTGCCTCTGATTCCCCGCCTCTGATTCCCCATCTTGTATTCACCACCACTGATTCCCTGCGTCTGATTCCCTGCCTGTGATTCCCCGCCTCTGATTCACCATCTCTGATTCACTGCCTCTGATTCCCCTTCTCTGATTCCCCATGTCTGATTCCCCAATTCTGATTCCCGCCTCTGATGCCCAACCTCTGATTCCCCTCCTCTGATTGCCCATATCTGATTCCCCGCCTCTGATTCCCCATATCTTATTCTCCGCCTCTGATCCCCAAACTCAGATTCCCCGCCTCTGATTCCCCACATCTGATTCTCTGCCTCTGATTCCCCACCTCTGATTCCCCGCCTCTGTTTCCACATATCTGATTACGCACCTCTGATTCCCCAACTCTGATTCCCCGCCTCTGATTCCCCAGCTCTGATTCCCCGCCTCTGATTCCCCGTGTCTGATTCCCTGCCTCTGATTCCCCGCCTCTGATTCCACATCTCTGATTCACCGCCTCTGATTCCCCACCTCTGATTCCCCATATCTGATAAGCCATCTCTGTTTCCCCGCCTCTGATTCCCCACCTCTGATTCCCCATATCTGACTCCCTGCCTCTGATTCCCCATCTCTGATTCCCGGACTCAGATTCCCCACCTCTGATTCCCCGCCTCTGATTCCCTGCCTCTGATTCCCCATCTCTGATTCCCCATATCTGATTCCCCAGCTCTGATTCCCAACATCTGATTCCCTGCCTCTGATTCCCCACCTCTGATTCCCAATATCTGATTCCCTGCCTCTGTTTCCCCACTTCTGATTCCCCGCCTCTGTTTCCCCATATCTGATTCCCCACCTCTGATTCCCCAACTCTGATTCCCCGCCTCTGATTCCCCAGCTCTGATTCCCCGCCTCTGATTCCCCGTGTCTGATTCCTCGCCTCTGATTCCCCGCCTCTGATTCCCCATCTCTGATTCACCACCACTGATTCCCTGCGTCTGATTTCCTGCCTGTGATTCCCCGCCTCTGATTCATCATCTCTGATTCACTGCCTCTGATTCCCCTTCTCTGATTCCCCATGTCTGATTCCCCAATTCTGATTCCCGCCTCTGATGCCCCACCTCTGATTCCCCTCCTCTGATTCCCCATATCTGATTCCCCGCCTCTGATTCCCCATATCTTATTCCCCGCCTCTGATTCCCAAACTCAGATTCCCCGCCTCTGATTCCCCAGCTCTGATTCCCCGCCTCTGATTCCCTGCGTCTGATTCCCCGCCTCTGAATCCCCGCCTCTGATTCCCCATCTCTGATTCACCACCGCTAATTCCCGGCCTCTGATTCCCCACAACTGATTCCCGGCCTCTGATTACCCGCGTCTGATTCCCTGACTCTAATTCCCCGCCTCTGATTCCCCAGCTCTGATTCCCCACCTCTGATTACCCGCGTCTGATTCCCTGACTCTAATTCCAGGCCTCTGATTCCCCATCTCTGATTCACCGCCTCTGATTCCCCACCTCTGATTCCCATATCTGATTCACCGCCTCAGTTTCCCCGCCTCTGATTCCCCGCCTCTGATTCCCCATATCTGATACCCCACCTCTGATTCCCCAACTCTGATTCCCCGCCTCTGATTCCCCAGTTATGATTACCCACCTCTGATTCCCCGCGTCTGATTCCCTGCTTCTGATTCCCTGCCTCTGATTCCCCATCTGTGATTAACCACCTCCGCGTCTGATTCCCCGCCTCAGTTTCCCCGCCGCTGATTCCCCATATCTGATTCCCGGCCTCTGATTCCCGGCCTATGATTCCCCGCTTGTAATTCCCCGCCTCTGATTCCCTGCCTCTGATTCCCCATGTCTGATTCCCCACATCTGATTCCCTGCCTCTGATACCCCGCCTCTGATTCCCTGCCTCTGATTCCATGCCACTAATTCCCCGCCTCTGATTCCCCATATCTGATTCCCTGCCTCTGATGTCCCATATCTGATTCCCTGCCTCTGATTCCCCAACTCTGATTCCCCGCCTCTGATTCCTCAGCTCTGATTCCCCACCTCTGATTCCCCGTGTCTAATTCCCTGCCTCTGATTCCCCGCCTCTGATTCCCCATCTTGGATTCACCACCACTGATTCCCTGCGTCTGATTCCCTGCCTGTGATTCCCCGCCTCTGATTCACCATCTCTGATTCACTGCCTCTGATTCCCCTTCTCTGATTCCCCATGTCTGATTCCCCAATTCTGATTCCCGCCTCTGATGCCCCACCTCTGATTCCCCTCCTCTGATTCCCCATATCTGATTCCCCGCCTCTGATTCCCCATATCTTATTCCCCGACTCTGATTCCCAAACTCAGATTCCCCGCCTCTGATTCCCCAGCTCTGATTCCCCACATCTGATTCCCTGCCTCTGATTCCCCACCTTTGATTCCCAATATCTGATTCCTGCCTCTGTTTCCCCACCTCTGATTCCCCGCCTCTGTTTCCCCATATCTGATTCCCCACCTCTGATTCCCCAACTCTGATTTCCCGCCTCTGAATCCCCAGCTTTGATTCCCCGCCTCTGATTCCCCGTGTCTGATTCCCTGCATCTGATTCCCCGCCTCTGATTCCCCATCTCTGATTCACCGCCTCTCATTCACCACCTCAGATTCCCCATATCTGATAAGCCTCTCTGTTACCCCGCCTCTGATTCCCCGCTTCTGATTCCCCATATCTGATTCCCCGCCTCTGATTCCCCATCTCTGATTCCCGGACTCAGATTCCCCACCTCTGATTCCCAGCATCTGATTCCCGGAATATGATTCCCCGCTTCTGATTCCCCGCCTCTGATTCCCTGCCTCTGATTCCCCATCTCTGATTCCCCACATCTGATTCCCTGCCTCTGATTCCCCGCCTCTGATTCCCCATATCTGATTCCCTGCCTCTGATTCCCCATCTCTGATTCCCGCCCTCCGATTCCCCACCTCTGGTTCCCCATATCTGATACCCCTCCTCTCTTTCCCCGCCTCTGATTCCCCGCCTCTGATTCTCCATATCTGATACCCCGACTCTGATTCCCCAACTCTGATTCCCCGCCTCTGATTCCTCAGCTCTGATTCCCCGCCTCTGATTCCCCGCGTATGATTCCCTGCTTCTGATTCCCTGCCTCTGATTCCCCATCTGTGATTAACCACCACTGATTCTCCACGTCTGATTCCGCGCCTCTGATTCCCCATCTCTGATTCCCAAATTCTGATTCCCCGCCTCAGATACCCCAGCTCTGATTCCCCATCTCTGTTTCCCAAATTCTGATTCCCTGCCTCTGATTCCCCACCTCTGATTCCCAATATCTGATTCCCCGCCTCTGTTTCCCCGCCTCTGATTCCCCGCCTCTGTTTCCCCATATCTGATTCCCCACCTCTGATTCCCCAACTCTGATTCCCCGCCTCTGATTCCCCAGCTCTGATTCCCCGACTCTGATTCCACGTTTCTGATGCCCTGCCTCTGATTCCCCGCCTCTGATTTCCCATCTCTGATTCACTGCCTCTGATTCACCACCTCTGATTCCCCATATCTGATTAGCCACCTCTGTTTCCCCGCCTCTGATTCCCAGCCTCTGATTCCCCATATCTGATTCCCAGCCTCTGATTCCCCATCTCTGATTCCCGGACTCTGAATCCCCACCTCTGATTCCCGGCCTCTCATTCCCGGCCTTTGATTCCCGCTTCTGATTCCCCGCCTCTGATTCCCTGCCTCTGATTCCCCATGTCTGATTCCCCACATCTGATTCCCTGCCTCTGATATCCCACCTCTGATTCCCCGCCTCTGATTCCCTGCCACTAATTGCCCGCCTCTGATTCCCCTATCTGATTCCCTGCCTCTGATGCCCCATATCTGATTCCCAGCCTCTGATTCCCCAACTCTGATTCCCCGCCTCTGATTCCTCAGCTCTGATTCCCCACCTCTGATTCCCCGTGTCTAATTCCCTGCCTCTGATTCCCCGCCTCTGATTCCCCATCTTGGATTCACCACCACTGATTCCCTGCGTCTGATTCCCTGCCTGTGATTCCCCGCCTCTGATTCACCATCTCTGATTCACTGCCTCTGATTCCCCTTCTCTGATTCCCCATGTCTGATTCCCCAATTCTGATTCCCGCCTCTGATGCCCCACCTCTGATTCCCCTCCTCTGATGGCCCATATCTGATTCCCCGCCTCTGATTCCCCATATCTTATTCCCCGACTCTGATTCCCCGCCTCTGATTCCCCACCTCTGATTCCCCATCTCTGATTCCCAAATTCTGATTCCCTGCCTCTGATTCCCCACCTCTGATTCCCAATATCTGATTCCCCGCCTCTGTTTCCCCGCCTCTGATTCCCCGCCTCTGTTTCCCCATATCTGATTCCCCACCTCTGATTCCCCAACTCTGATTCCCCGCCTCTGATTCCCCAGCTCTGATTCCCCGCCTCTGATTCCACGTTTCTGATGCCCTGCCTCTGATTCCCCGTCTCTGATTTCCCATCTCTGATTCACTGCCTCTGATTCCCCACCTCTGATTCCCCATATCTGATTAGTCACCTCTGTTTCCCCGCCTCTGATTCCCAGCCTCTGATTCCCCATATCTGATTCCCAGCCTCTGATTCCCCATCTCTGATTCCCGGACTCTGAATCCCCACCGCTGATTCCCGGCCTCTCATTCCCGGCCTTTGATTCCCGCTTCTGATTCCCCGCCTCTGATTCCCCGCCTCTGATTCCCTGCCACTAATTCCCCGCCTCTGATTCCCCTATCTGATTCCCTGCCTCTGATGCCCCATATCTGATTCCCAGCCTCTGATTCCCCAACTTTGATTCCCCGCCTCTGATTCCTCAGCTCTGATTCCCCACCTCTGATTCCCCGTGTCTAATTCCCTGCCTCTGATTCCCCGCCTCTGATTCCCCATCTTGGATTCACCACCACTGATTCCCTTCGTCTGATTCCTTGCATGTGATTCCCCGCCTCTGATTCACCATCTCTGATTCACTGCCTCTGATTCCCCTTCTCTGATTCCCCATGTCTGATTCCCAAATTCTGATTCCCGCCTCTGATGCCCAACCTCTGATTCCCCTCCTCTGATTGCCCATATCTGATTCCCCGCCTCTTATTCCCCATATCTTATTCCCAAACTCAGATTCCCCGCCTCTGATTCCCTAGCTCTGATTCCCCACATCTGATTCTCTGCCTCTGATTCCCCACCTCTGATTCCCCGCCTCTGATTCCCCGTGTCTGATTCCCTGCCTCTGATTCCCCGCCTCTGATTCCACATCTCTGATTCACCGCCTCTGATTCCCCACCTCTGATTCCCCATATCTGATAAGCCATCTCTGTTTCCCCGCCTCTGATTCCCCACCTCTGATTACCCATATCTGATTCCCCGCCTCTGATTCCCCATCTCTGATTCCCGGACTCAGATTCCCCACCTCTGATTCCCCGCCTCTGATTCCCTGCCTCTGATTCCTCATCTCTGATTTCCCATATCTGATTCCCCAGCTCTGATTCCCAACATCTGATTCCCTGCCTCTGATTCCCAACCTCTGATTCCCAATATCTGATTCCCTGCCTCTGTTTCCCCACTTCTGATTCCCCGCCTCTGTTTCCCCATATCTGATTCCCCACCTCTGATTCCCCAACTCTGATTCCCCGCCTCTGATTCCCCAGCTCTGATTCCCCGCCTCTGATTCCCCGTGTCTGATTCCTTGCCTCTGATTCCCCGCCTCTGATTCCCCATCTCTGATTCACCACCACTGATTCCCTGCGTCTGATTCCCTGCCTGTGATTCCCCGCCTCTGATTCAACATCTCTGATTCACTGCCTCTGATTGCCCTTCTCTGATTCCCTATGTCTGATTCCCCAATTCTGATTCCCGCCTCTGATTCCCCACTACTGATTCCCGGCCTCTGATTCCCGGCCTCTGATTCCCCGCCTCTGATTCCCCACCTCTGATTCCCAATATCTGATTCCCCGCCTCTGTTTCCCCGCCTCTGATTCCCCACCTCTGTTTCCCTATATCTGATTCCCCACCTCTGATTCCCCAACTCTGATTCCCCGCCTCTGATTCCCCAGCTCTGATTCCCCGCCTCTGATTCCACGTGTCTGATGCCCTGCCTCTGATTCCCCGCCTCTGATTTCCCATCTCTGATTCACTGCCTCTGATTCCCCACCTCTGATTCCCCATATCTGATTAGCCACCTCTGTTTCCCCGCCTCTGATTCCCAGCCTCTGATTCCCCATATCTGATTCCCCAATTCTGATTCCCGCCTCTGATGCCCCACCTCTGATTCCCCTCCTCTGATTGCCCATATCTGATTCCCCGCCTCTGATTCCCCATATCTTATTCCCCGACTCTGATTCCCAAACTCAGATTCCCCGCCTCTGATTCCCCAGCTCTGATTCCCCACATCTGATTCCCTTCCTCTGATTCCCCACCTCTGATTCCCAATATCTGATTCCCTGCCTCTGTTTCCCCACCTCTGATTCCCCGCCTCTGTTTCCCCATATCTGATTCCCCACCTCTGATTCCCCAACTCTGATTCCCCGCCTCTGAATCCCCAGCTTTGATTCCCCGCCTCTGATTCCCCGTGTCTGATTCCCTGCCTCTGATTCCCCGCCTCTGATTCCCCATCTCTGATTCACCGCCTCTGATTCACCACCTCACATTCCCCATATCTGATAAGCCATCTCTGTTACCCCGCCTCTGATTACCCGCCTCTGATTCCCCATATCTGATTCCCCGCCTCTGATTCCCCATCTCTGATTCCCGGACTCAGATTCCCCACCTCTGATTCCCAGCCTCTGATTCCCGGAATATGATTCCCCGCTTCTGATTCCCCGCCTCTGATTCCCTGCCTCTGATTCCCCATCTCTGATTCCCCACATCAGATTCCCTGCCTCTGATTCCCCGCCTCTGATTCCCCATATCTGATTCCCTGCCAATGATTCCCCATCTCTGATTCCCGCCCTCCGATTCCCCACCTCTGGTTCCCCATATCTGATACCCCTCCTCTCTTTCCCCGCCTCTGATTCCCCGCCTCTGATTCTCCATATCTGATAACCCGCCTCTGATTCCCCAACTCTGATTCCCCGCCTCTGATTCCTCAGCTCTGATTCCCCGCCTCTGATTCCCCGCGTCTGATTCCCTGCTTCTGATTCCCTGCCTCTGATTCCCCATCTGTGATTAACCACCTCTGATTCTCCACGTCTGATTCCGCGCCTCTGATTCCCCATCTCTGATTCCCCATCTCTGATTCCCAAATTCTGATTCCCCGCCTCTGATTCCCCACCTCTGATTCCCCATCTCTGATTCCCAAATTCTGATTCCCTGCCTCTGATTCCCCACCTCTGATTCCCAATATCTGATTCCCCGCCTCTGTTTCCCCGCCTCTGATTCCCCGCCTCTGTTTCCCCATATCTGATTCCCCACCTCTGATTCCCCAACTCTGATTCCCCGCCTCTGATTCCCCAGCTCTGATTCCCCGCCTCTGATTCCACGTTTCTGATGCCCTGCCTCTGATTCCCCGTCTCTGATTTCCCATCTCTGATTCACTGCCTCTGATTCCCCACCTCTGATTCCCCATATCTGATTAGTCACCTCTGTTTCCCCGCCTCTGATTCCCAGCCTCTGATTCCCCATATCTGATTCCCAGCCTCTGATTCCCCATCTCTGATTCCCGGACTCTGAATCCCCACCGCTGATTCCCGGCCTCTCATTCCCGGCCTTTGATTCCCGCTTCTGATTCCCCGCCTCTGATTCCCTGCCTCTGATTCCCCATGTCTGATTCCCCACATCTGATTCCCTGCCTCTGATATCCCGCCTCTGATTCCCCGCCTCTGATTCCCTGCCACTAATTCCCCGCCTCTGATTCCCCTATCTGATTCCCTGCCTCTGATGCCCCATATCTGATTCCCAGCCTCTGATTCCCCAACTCTGATTCCCCGCCTCTGATTCCTCAGCTCTGATTCCCCACCTCTGATTCCCCGTGTCTAATTCCCTGCCTCTGATTCCCCGCCTCTGATTCCCCATCTTGGATTCACCACCACTGATTCCCTTCGTCTGATTCCCTGCCTGTGATTCCCCGCCTCTGATTCACCATCTCTGATTCACTGCCTCTGATTCCCCTTCTCTGATTCCCCATGTCTGATTCCCAAATTCTGATTCCCGCCTCTGATGCCCAACCTCTGATTCCCCTCCTCTGATTGCCCATATCTGATTCCCCGCCTCTGATTCCCCATATCTTATTCCCAAACTCAGATTCCCCGCCTCTGATTCCCTAGCTCTGATTCCCCACATCTGATTCTCTGCCTCTGATTCCCCACCTCTGATTCCCCGCCTCTGATTCCCCGTGTCTGATTCCCTGCCTCTGATTCCCCGCCTCTGATTCCACATCTCTGATTCACCGCCTCAGATTCCCCACCTCTGATTCCCCATATCTGATAAGCCATCTCTGTTTCCCCGCCTCTGATTCCCCACCTCTGATTACCCATATCTGATTCCCCGCCTCTGATTCCCCATCTCTGATTCCCGGACTCAGATTCCCCACCTCTGATTCCCCGCCTCTGATTCCCTGCCTCTGATTCCTCATCTCTGATTTCCCATATCTGATTCCCCAGCTCTGATTCCCAACATCTGATTCCTGGCCTCTGATTCCCAACCTCTGATTCCCAATATCTGATTCCCTGCCTCTGTTTCCCCACTTCTGATTCCCCGCCTCTGTTTCCCCATATCTGATTCCCCACCTCTGATTCCCCAACTCTGATTCCCCGCCTCTGATTCCCCAGCTCTGATTCCCCGCCTCTGATTCCCCGTGTCTGATTCCTTGCCTCTGATTCCCCGCCTCTGATTCCCCATCTCTGATTCACCACCACTGATTCCCTGCGTCTGATTCCCTGCCTGTGATTCCCCGCCTCTGATTCAACATCTCTGATTCACTGCCTCTGATTGCCCTTCTCTGATTCCCCATGTCTGATTCCCCAATTCTGATTCCCGCCTCTGATTCCCCACTACTGATTCCCGGCCTCTGATTCCCGGCCTCTGATTCCCCGCCTCTGATTCCCCACCTCTGATTCCCAATATCTGATTCCCCGCCTCTGTTTCCCCGCCTCTGATTCCCCGCCTCTGTTTCCCTATATCTGATTCCCCACCTCTGATTCCCCAACTCTGATTCCCCGCCTCTGATTCCCCAGCTCTGATTCCCCGCCTCTGATTCCACGTGTCTGATGCCCTGCCTCTGATTCCCCGCCTCTGATTTCCCATCTCTGATTCACTGCCTCTGATTCCCCACCTCTGATTCCCCATATCTGATTAGCCACCTCTGTTTCCCCGCCTCTGATTCCCAGCCTCTGATTCCCCATATCTGATTCCCAGCCTCTGATTCCCCATCTCTGATTCCCTGCCTCTGATTCCCCATGTCTGATTCCCCACATCTGATTCCCTGCCTCTGATATCCCACCTCTGATTCCCCGCCTCTGATTCCCTGCCACTAATTCCCCGCCTCTGATTACCCTATCTGATTCCCTGCCTCTGATGCCCCATATCTGATTCCCTGCCTCTGATTCCCCAACTCTGATTCCCCGCCTCTGATTCCTCAGCTCTGATTCCCCACCTCTGATTCCCCGTGTCTAATTCCCTGCCTCTGATTCCCCGCCTCTGATTCCCCATCTTGGATTCACCACCACTGATTCCCTGCGTCTGATTCCCTGCCTGTGATTCCCCGCCTCTGATTCACCATCTCTGATTCACTGCCGTTGATTCCCCTTCTCTGATTCCCCATGTCTGATTCCCCAATTCTGATTCCCGCCTCTGATGCCCAACCTCTGATTCCCCTCCTCTGATTGCCCATATCTGATTCCCCGCCTCTGATTCCCCATATCTTATTCTCCGCCTCTGATTCCCAAACTCAGATTCCCCGCCTCTGATTACCCAGCTCTGATTCCCCACATCTGATTCTCTGCCTCTGATTCCCCACCTCTGATTCCCCGCCTCTGTTTCCCCATATCTGATTACCCACCTCTGATTCCCCAACTCTGATTCCCCGCCTCTGATTCCCCAGCTCTGATTCCCCGCCTCTGATTCCCCGTGTCTGATTCCCTGCCTCTGATTCCCCGCCTCTGATTCCACATCTCTGATTCACCGCCTCTGATTCCCCACCTCTGATTCCCCATATCTGATAAGCCATCTCTGTTTCCCCGCCTCTGATTCCCCACCTCTGATTCCCCATATCTGATTCCCCGCCTCTGATTCCCCATCTCTGATTCCCGGACTCAGATTCCCCACCTCTGATTCCCCGCCTCTGATTCCCTGCCTCTGATTCCCCATCTCTGATTTCCCATATCTGATTCCACAGCTCTGATTCCCAACATCTGATTCCCTGCCTCTGATTCCCCACCTCTGATTCCCAATATCTGATTCCCTGCCTCTGTTTCCCCACTTCTGATTCCCCGCCTCTGTTTCCCCATATCTGATTCCCCACCTCTGATTTCCCAACTCTGATTCCCCGCCTCTGATTCCCCAGCTCTGATTCCCCGCCTCTGATTCCCCGTGTCTGATTCCTTGCCTCTGATTCCCCGCCTCTGATTCCCCATCTCTGATTCACCACCACTGATTCCCTGCGTCTGATTCCCTGCCTGTGATTCCCCGCCTCTGATTCACCATCTCTGATTCACTGCCTCTGATTCCCCTTCTCTGATTCCCCATGTCTGATTCCCCAATTCTGATTCCCGCCTCTGATTCCCCACTACTGATTCCCGGCCTCTGATTCCCGGCCTCTGATTCCCCACCTCTGATTCACCATCTCTGATTCCCCGCCTCTGATTCCCCGACTCTGATTCCCGCCTCTGATTCCCCAGCTGTGATTCCCCGCCTCTGATTCCCCGCGTCTGATTCCCCGCCTCTGAATCCCCGCCTCTGATTCCCCATCTCTGATTCACCACCGCTAATTCCCGGCCTCTGATTCCCCACTACTGATTCCAGGCCTCTGATTCCCGGCCTCTGATTCCCCGCCTATGATTCCCCATCTCTGATTCCCCGCCTCTGATTCCCCGACTCTGATTCCCTGCCTCTGATTCCCCAGCTCTGATTCCCCACCTCTGATTACCCGCGTCTGATTCCCTGACTCTAATTCCCGGCCTCTGATTCCCCATCACTGATTCACCGCCTCTGATTCCCCACCTCTGATTCCCCATATCTGATTCCCCGCCTCAGTTTCCCCAACTCTGATTCCCCGCCTCTGATTCCCCAGTTATGATTCCCCACCTCTGATTCCGCGCGTCTGATTCCCTGCTTCTGATTCCCTGCCTCTGATTCCCCATCTGTGATTAACCACCTCTGATTCTCCGCGTCTGATTCCCCGCCTCAGTTTCCCCGCCTCTGATTCCCCATATCTGATTCACCGCCTCTGATTCACCACCTCAGATTCCCCATATCTGATAAGCCATCTCTGTTACCCCTCCTCTGATTCCCCATATCTGATTCCCCGCCTCTGATTCCCCATCTCTGATTCCCAGCCTCTGATTCCCGGAATATGATTCCCCGCTTCTGATTCCCCGCCTCTGATTCCCTGCCTCTGATTCCCCATCTCTGATTCCCCACATCTGATTCCCTGCTTCTGATTCCCCGCCTCTGATTCCCCATATCTGATTCCCTGCCTCTGATTCCCCAACTCTAATTCCCCGCCTCTGATTCCTCAGCTCTGATTCCCCGCCTCTGAATCCCCGAGTCTGATTACCTGCTTCTGATTCCCTGCCTCTGATTCCCCATCTGTGATTAACCACCTCTGATTCTCCACGTCTGAGTCCGCGCCTCTGATTCCCCATATCTTATTCCCCGACTCTGATTCCCAAACTCAGATTCCCCGCCTCTGATTCCCCAGCTCTGATTCCCCACATCTGATTCCCTGCCTCTGATTCCCCACCTCTGATTCCCAATATCTGATTCCCTGCCTCTGTTTCCCCACCTCTGATTCCCCGCCTCTGTTTCCCCATATCTGATTCCCCACAGCTGATTCCCCAACTCTGATTCCCCGCCTCTGATTCCCCAGCTCTGATTCCCCGCCTCTGATTCCCCGTGTCTGAGTCCGCACCTCTGATTCCCCATATCTTATTCCCCGACTCTGATTCCCAAACTCAGATTCCCCGTCTCTGATTCCCCACCTCTGATTCCCAATATCTGATTCCCTGCCTCTGTTTCCCCAACTCTGATTCCCCGCCTCTGAATCCCCAGCTTTGATTCCCCGCCTCTGATTCCCCGTGTCTGATTCCCTGCCTCTGATTCCCCGCCTCTGATTCCCCATCTCTGATTCACCGCCTCTGATTCACCACCTCAGATTCCCCATATCTGATAAGCCTCTCTGTTACCCCGCCTCTGATTCCCCGCTTCTGATTCCCCATATCGGATTCCCCGCCTCTGATTCCCCATCTCTGATTCCCGGACTCAGATTCCCCACCTCTGATTCCCAGCATCTGATTCCCGGAATATGATTCCCCGCTTCTGATTCCCCGCCTCTGATTCCCTGCCTCTGATTCCCCATCTCTGATTCCCCACATCTGATTCCCTGCCTCTGATTCCCCGCCTCTGATTCCCCATATCTGATTCCCTGCCTCTGATTCCCCATCTCTGATTCCCGCCCTCCGATTCCCCACCTCTGGTTCCCCATATCTGATACCCCTCCTCTCTTTCCCCGCCTCTGATTCCCCGCCTCTGATTCTCCATATCTGATACCCCGACTCTGATACCCCAACTCTGATTCCCCGCCTCTGATTCCTCTGCTCTGATTCCCCGCCTCTGATTCCCCGCGTCTGATTCCCTGCTTCTGATTCCCTGCCTCTGATTCCCCATCTGTGATTAACCACCTCTGATTCTCCACGTCTGATTCCGCGCCTCTGATTCCCCATCTCTGATTCCCCATCTCTGATTCACAAATTCTGATTCCCCGCCTCAGATTCCCCAGCTCTGATTCCCCATCTCTGATTCCCAAATTCTGATTCCCTGCCTCTGATTCCCCACCTCTGATTCCCAATATCTGATTCCCCGCCTCTGTTTCCCCGCCTCTGATTCCCCGCCTCTGTTTCCCCATATCTGATTCCCCACCTCTGATTCCCCAACTCTGATTCCCCGCCTCTGATTCCCCAGCTCTGATTCCCCGACTCTGATTCCACGTTTCTGATGCCCTGCCTCTGATTCCCCGCCTCTGATTTCCCATCTCTGATTCACTGCCTCTGATTCCCCACCTCTGATTCCCCATATCTGATTAGCCACCTCTGTTTCCCCGCCTCTGATTCCCAGCCTCTGATTCCCCATATCTGATTCCCAGCCTCTGATTCCCCACCTCTGATTCCCGGCCTCTCATTCCCGGCCTTTGATTCCCGCTTCTGATTCCCCGCCTCTGATTCCCTGCCTCTGATTCCCCATGTCTGATTCCCCACATCTGATTCCCTGCCTCTGATATCCCGCCTCTGATTCCCCGCCTCTGATTCCCTGCCACTAATTCCCCGCCTCTGATTCCCCTATCTGATTCCCTGCCTCTGATGCCCCATATCCGATTCCCAGCCTCTGATTCCCCAACTCTGATTCCCCGCCTCTGATTCCTCAGCTCTGATTCCCCACCTCTGATTCCCCGTGTCTAATTCCCTGCCTCTGATTCCCCGCCTCTGATTCCCCATCTTGGATTCACCACCACTGATTCCCTGCGTCTGATTCCCTGCCTGTGATTCCCCGCCTCTGATTCACCATCTCTGATTCACTGCCTCTGATTCCCCTTCTCTGATTCCCCATGTCTGATTCCCCAATTCTGATTCCCGCCTCTGATGCCCCACCTCTGATTCCCCGCTTCTGATTCCCCATATCTTATTCCCCGACTCTGATTCCCAAACTCAGATTCCCCGCCTCTGATTCCCCAGCTCTTATTCCCCACATCTGATTCCCTGCCTCTGATTCCCCACCTCTGATTCCCAATATCTGATTCCCTGCCTCTGTTTCCCCACCTCTGATTCCCCGCCTCTGTTTCCCCATATCTGATTCCCCACCTCTGATTCCCCAACTCTGATTCCCCGCCTCTGAATCCCCAGCTTTGATTCCCCGCCTCTGATTCCCCGTGTCTGATTCCCTGCCTCTGATTCCCCGCCTCTGATTCCCCATCTCTGATTCACCGCCTCTGATTCACCACCTCACATTCCCCATATCTGATAAGCCATCTCTGTTACCCCGCCTCTGATTCCCCGCCTCTGATTCCCCATATCTGATTCCCCGCCTCTGATTCCCCATCTCTGATTCCCGGACTCAGATTCCCCACCTCTGATTCCCAGCCTCTGATTCCCGGAATATGATTCCCCGCTTCTGATTCCCAGCCTCTGATTCCCTGCCTCTGATTCCCCATCTCTGATTCCCCACATCAGATTCCCTGCCTCTGATTCCCCGCTTCTGATTCCCCATATCTGATTCCCTGCCTTTGATTCCCCATCTCTGATTCCCGCCCTCCGATTCCCTACCTCTGGTTCCCCATATCTGATACCCCTCCTCTCTTTCCCCGCCTCTGATTCCCCGCCTCTGATTCTCCATATCTGATAACCCGCCTCTGATTCCCCAACTCTGATTCCCCGCCTCTGATTCCTCAGCTCTGATTCCCCGCCTCTGATTCCCCGCGTCTGATTCCCTGCTTCTGATTCCCTGCCTCTGATTCCCCATCTGTGATTAACCACCTCTGATTCTCCACGTCTGATTCCGGGCCTCTGATTCCCCATCTCTGATTCCCCATCTCTGATTCCCAAATTCTGATTCCCCGCCTCTGATTCCCCACCTCTGATTCCCCGCCTCTGTTTCCCCATATCTGATTCCCCACCTCTGATTCCCCAACTCTGAATCCCCGCCTCTGATTCCCCAGCTCTGATTCCCCGCCTCTGATTCCTCGTTTCTGATGCCCTGCCTCTGATTCCCCGCCTCTGATTTCCCATCTCTGATTCACTGCCTCTGATTCCCCACCTCTGATTCCCCATATCTGATTAGCCACCTCTGTTTCCCCGCCTCTGATTCCCAGCCTCTGATTCCCCATATCTGATTCCCAGCCTCTGATTCCCCATCTCTGATTCCCGGACTCTGAATCCCCACCTCTGATTCCCGGCCTCTCATTCCCGGCCTTTGATTCCCGCTTCTGATTCCCCGCCTCTGATTCCCTGCCTCTGATTCCCCATGTCTGATTCCCCACATCTGATTCCCTGCCTCTGATATCCCGCCTCTGATTCCCCGCCTCTGATTCCCTGCCACTAATTCCCCGCCTCTGATTCCCCTATCTGATTCCCTGCCTCTGATGCCCCATATCTGATTCCCAGCCTCTGATTCCCCAACTCTGATTCCCCGCCTCTGATTCCTCAGCTCTGATTCCCCACCTCTGATTCCCCGTGTCTAATTCCCTGCCTCTGATTCCCCGCCTCTGATTCCCCATCTTGGATTCACCACCACTGATTCCCTGCGTCTGATTCCCTGCCTGTGATTCCCCGCCTCTGATTCACCATCTCTGATTCACTGCCACTGATTCCCCTTCTCTGATTCCCCATGTCTGATTCCCCAATTCTGATTCCCACCTCTGATGCCCAACCTTTGATTCCCCTCCTCTGATTGCCCATATCTGATTCCCCGCCTCTGATTCCCCATATCTTATTCTCCGCCTCTGATTCCCAAACTCAGATTCCCCGCCTCTGATTCCCCAGCTCTGATTCCCCACATCTGATTCTCTGCCTCTGATTCCCCAATTCTGATTCCCGCCTCTGATGCCCAACCTCTGATTCCCCTCCTCTGATTGCCCATATCTGATTCCCCGCCTCTGATTCCCCATATCTTATTCTCCGCCTCTGATTCCCAAACTCAGATTCCCCGCCTCTGATTCCCCAGCTCTGATTCCCCACATCTGATTCTCTGCCTCTGATTCCCCACCTCTGATTCCCCGCCTCTGATTCCTCAGCTCTGATTCCCCGCCTCTGATTCCCCGCGTCTGATTCCCTGCTTCTGATTCCCCACCTCTGATTCCCCAACTCTGATTCCCCGCCTCTGAATCCCCAGCTTTGATTCCCCGCCTCTGATTCCCCGTGTCTGATTCCCTGCCTCTGATTCCCCGCCTCTGATTCCCCATCTCTGATTCACCGCCTCTGATTCACCACCTCAGATTCCCCATATCTGATAAGCCTCTCTGTTACCCCGCCTCTGATTCCCCGCTTCTGATTCCCCATATCTGATTCCCCGCCTCTGATTCCCCATCTCTGATTCCCGGACTCAGATTCCCCACCTCTGATTCCCAGCATCTGATTCCCGGAATATGATTCCCCGCTTCTGATTCCCCGCCTCTGATTCCCTGCCTCTGATTCACCATCTCTGATTCCCCACATCTGATTCTCTGCCTCTGATTCCCCGCCTCTGATTCCCCATATCTGATTCCCTGCCTCTGATTCCCCATCTCTGATTCCCGCTCTCCGATTCCCCACCTCTGGTTCCCCATATCTGATACCCCTCCTCTCTTTCCCCGCCTCTGATTCTCCATATCTGATACCCCGACTCTGATACCCCAACTCTGATTCCCCGCCTCTGATTCCTCAGCTCTGATTCCCCGCCTCTGATTCCCCGCGTCTGATTCCCTGCTTCTGATTCCCTGCCTCTGATTCCCCATCTATGATTAACCACCTCTGATTCTCCACGTCTGATTCCGCGCCTCTGATTCCCCATCTCTGATTCCCCATCTCTGATTCACAAATTCTGATTCCCCGCCTCAGATTCCCCAGCTCTGATTCCCCATCTCTGATTCCCAAATTCTGATTCCCTGCCTCTGATTCCCCACCTCTGATTCCCAATATCTGATTCCCCGCCTCTGTTTCCCCGCCTCTGATTCCCCGCCTCTGTTTCCCCATATCTGATTCCCCACCTCTGATTCCCCAACTCTGATTCCCCGCCTCTGATTCCCCAGCTCTGATTCCCCGACTCTGATTCCACGTTTCTGATGCCCTGCCTCTGATTCCCCGCCTCTGATTTCCCATCTCTGATTCACTGCCTCTGATTCCCCACCTCTGATTCCCCATATCTGATTAGCCACCTCTGTTTCCCCGCCTCTGATTCCCAGCCTCTAATTCCCCATATCTGATTCCCAGCCTCTGATTCCACATCTCTGATTCCCGGACTCTGAATCCCCACCTCTGATTCCCGGCCTCTCATTCCCGGCCTTTGATTCCCGCTTCTGATTCCCCGCCTCTGATTCCCTGCCTCTGATTCCCCATGTCTGATTCCCCACATCTGATTCCCTGCCTCTGATATCCCGCCTCTGATTCCCCGCCTCTGATTCCCTGCCACTAATTCCCCGCCTCTGATTCCCCTATCTGATTCCCTGCCCCTGATGCCCCATATCTGATTCCCAGCCTCTGATTCCCCAACTCTGATTCCCCGCCTCTGATTCCTCAGCTCTGATTCCCCACCTCTGATTCCCCGTGTCTAATTCCCTGCCTCTGATTCCCCGCCTCTGATTCCCCATCTTGGATTCACCACCACTGATTCCCTGCGTCTGATTCCCTGCCTGTGATTCCCCGCCTCTGATTCACCATCTCTGATTCACTGCCTCTGATTCCCCTTCTCTGATTCCCCATGTCTGATTCCCCAATTCTGATTCCCGCCTCTGATGCCCCACCTCTGATTCCCCATATCTTATTCCCCGACTCTGATTCCCAAACTCAGATTCCCCGCCTCTGATTCCCCAGCTCTGATTCCCCACATCTGATTCCCTGCCTCTGATTCCCCACCTCTGATTCCCAATATCTGATTCCCTGCCTCTGTTTCCCCACCTCTGATTCCCCGCCTCTGATTCCTCAGCTCTGATTCCCCGCCTCTGATTCCCTGCCTCTGATTCCCCATCTGTGATTAACCACCTCTGATTCTCCACGTCTGATTCCGGGCCTCTGATTCCCCATCTCTGATTCCCCATCTCTGATTCCCAAATTCTGATTCCCCGCCTCTGATTCCCCACCTCTGATTCCCCGCCTCTGTTTCCCCATATCTGATTCCCCACCTCTGATTCCCCATATCTGATTCCCCACCTCTGATTCCCCAACTCTGATTCCCCGCCTCTGATTCCCCAGCTCTGATTCCCCGCCTCTGATTCCACGTTTCTGATGCCCTGCCTCTGATTCCCCGCCTCTGATTTCCCATCTCTGATTCACTGCCTCTGATTCCCCACCTCTGATTCCCCATATCTGATTAGCCACCTCTGTTTCCCCGCCTCTGATTCCCAGCCTCTGATTCCCCATATCTGATTCCCAGCCTCTGATTCCCCATCTCTGATTCCCGGACTCTGAATCCCCACCTCTGATTCCCGGCCTCTCATTCCCGGCCTTTGATTCCCGCTTCTGATTCCCCGCCTCTGATTCCCTGCCTCTGATTCCCCATGTCTGATTCCCCACATCTGATTCCCTGCCTCTGATATCCCGCCTCTGATTCCCCGCCTCTGATTCCCTGCCACTAATTCCCCGCCTCTGATTCCCCTATCTGATTCCCTGCCTCTGATGCCCCATATCTGATTCCCAGCCTCTGATTCCCCAACTCTGATTCCCCGCCTCTGATTCCTCAGCTCTGATTCCCCACCTCTGATTCCCCGTGTCTAATTCCCTGCCTCTGATTCCCCGCCTCTGATTCCCCATCTTGGATTCACCACCACTGATTCCCTGCGTCTGATTCCCTGCCTGTGATTCCCCGCCTCTGATTCACCATCTCTGATTCACTGCCTCTGATTCCCCTTCTCTGATTCCCCATGTCTGATTCCCCAATTCTGATTCCCGCCTCTGATGCCCAACCTCTGATTCCCCTCCTCTGATTGCCCATATCTGATTCCCCGCCTCTGATTCCCCATATCTTATTCTCCGCCTCTGATTCCCAAACTGAGATTCCCCGCCTCTGATTCCCTAGCTCTGATTCCCCACACCTGATTCTCTGCCTCTGATTCCCCACCTCTGATTCCCCGCCTCTGTTTCCCCATATCTGATTACCCACCTCTGATTCCCCAACTCTGATTCCCCGCCTCTTATTCCCCAGCTCTGATTCCCCGCCTCTGATTCCCTGTGTCTGATTCCCTGCCTCTGATTCCCCGCCTCTGATTCCACATCTCTGATTCACCGCCTCTGATTCCCCACCTCTGATTCCCCATATCTGATAAGCCATCTCTGTTTCCCCGCCTCTGATTCCCCACCTCTGATTCCCCATATCTGATTCCCCGCCTCTGATTCCCCATCTCTGATTCCCGGACTCAGATTCCCCACCTCTGATTCCCCGCCTCTGATTCCCTGCCTCTGATTCCTCATCTCTGATTTCCCATATCTGATTCCCCAGCTCTGATTCCCAACATCTGATTCCCTACCTCTGATTCCCCACCTCTGATTCCCAATATCTTATTCCCTGCCTCTGTTTCCCCACTCTGATTCCCCGCCTCTGTTTCCCCATATCTGATTCCCCACCTCTGATTCCCCAACTCTGATTCCCCGCCTCTGATTCCCCAGCTCTGATTCCCCGCCTCTGATTCCCCGTGTCTGATTCCTTGCCTCTGATTCCCCGCCTCTGATTCCCCATCTCTGATTCACCACCACTGATTCCCTGCGTCTGATTCCCTGCCTGTGATTCCCCGCCTCTGATTCACCATCTCTGATTCACTGCCTCTGATTGCCCTTCTCTGATTCCCCATGTCTGATTCCCCAATTCTGATTCCCGCCTCTGATTCCCCACTACTGATTCCCGGCCTCTGATTCCCGGCCTCTGATTCCCCGCCTCTGATTCCCCACCTCTGATTCCCAATATCTGATTCCCCGCCTCTGTTTCCCCGCCTCTGATTCCCCGCCTCTGTTTCCCTATATCTGATTCCCCACCTCTGATTCCCCAAATCTGATTCCCCGCCTCTGATTCCCCAGCTCTGATTCCCCGCCTCTGATTCCACGTGTCTGATGTCCTGCCTCTGATTCCCCGCCTCTGATTTCCCATCTCTGATTCACTGCCTCTGATTCCCCACCTCTGATTCCCCATATCTGATTAGCCACCTCTGTTTCCCCGCCACTGATTCCCAGCCTCTGATTCCCCATATCTGATTCCCAGCCTCTGATTCCCCATCTCTGATTCCCGGACTCTGAATCCCCACCTCTGATTCCCGGCCTCTCATTCCCGGCCTTTGATTCCCGCTTCTGATTCCCCGCCTCTGATTCCCTGCCTCTGATTCCCCATGTCTGATTCCCCACATCTGATTCCCTGCCTCTGATATCCCGCCTCTGATTCCCCGCCTCTGATTCCCTGCCACTAATTCCCCGCCTCTGATTACCCTTTCTGATTCCCTGCCTCTGATGCCCCATATCTGATTCCCTGCCTCTGATTCCCCAACTCTGATTCCCCGCCTCTGATTCCTCAGCTCTGATTCCCCACCTCTGATTCCCCGTGTCTAATTCCCTGCCTCTGATTCCCCGCCTCTGATTCCCCATCTTGGATTCACCACCACTGATTCCCTGCGTCTGATTCCCTGCCTGTGATTCCCCGCCTCTGATTCACCATCTCTGATTCACTGCCTCTGATTCCCCTTCTCTGATTCCCCATATCTTATTCCCCGACTCTGATTCCCAAACTCAGATTCCCCAATTCTGATTCCCGCCTCTGATGCCCAACCTCTGATTCCCCTCCTCTGATTGCCCATATCTGATTCCCCGCCTCTGATTCCCCATATCTTATTCTCCGCCTCTGATTCCCAAACTCAGATTCCCCGCCTCTGATTCCCCAGCTCTGATTCCCCACATCTGATTCTCTGCCTCTGATTCCCCACCTCTGATTCCCCGCCTCTGTTTCCCCATATCTGACTACCCACCTCTGATTCCCCAACTCTGATTCCCCGCCTCTGATTCCCCAGCTCTGATTCCCCGCCTCTGATTCCCCGTGTCTGATTCCCTGCCTCTGATTCCCCGCCTCTGATTCCACATCTCTGATTCACCGCCTCTGATTCCCCACCTCTGATTCCCCATATCTGATAAGCCATCTCTGTTTCCCCGCCTCTGATTCCCCACCTCTGATTCCCCATATCTGATTCCCCGCCTCTGATTCCCCATCTCTGATTCCCGGACTCAGATTCCCCACCTCTGATACCCCGCCTCTGATTCCCTGCCTCTGATTCCCCATCTCTGATTTCCCATATCTGATTCCCCAGCTCTGATTCCCAACATCTGATTCCCTGCCTCTGATTCCCCACCTCTGATTCCCAATATCTGATTCCCTGCCTCTGTTACCCCACTTCTGATTCCCCGCCTCTGTTTCCCCATATCTGATTCCCCACCTCTGATTCCCCAACTCTGATTCCCCGCCTCTGATTCCCCAGCTCTGATTCCCCGCCTCTGATTCCCCGTGTCTGATTCCTTGCCTCTGATTCCCCGCCTCTGATTCCCCATCTCTGATTCACCACCACTGATTCCCTGCGTCTGATTCCCTGCTTGTGGTTACCCGCCTCTGATTCAACATCTCTGATTCACTGCCTCTGATTCCCCTTCTCTGATTCCCCATGTCTGATTCCCCAATTCTGATTCCCGCCTCTGATTCCCCACTACTGATTCCCGGCCTCTGATTCCCGGCCTCTGATTCCCCACCTCTGATTCCCCATCTCTGATTCCCCGCCTCTGATTCCCCGACTCTGATTCCCCGCCTCTGATTCCCCAGCTCTGATTCCCCGCCTCTGATTCTCCGCGTCTGATTCCCCGCCTCTGAATCCCCGCATCTGATTCCCCATCTCTGATTCACCACCGCTAATTCCCGGCCTCTGATTCCCCACTACTGATTCCCGGCCTCTGATTCCCTGCCTCTGATTCCCCGCCTATGATTCCCCATCTCTGATTCCCCGCCTCTGATTCCCCGACTCTGATTCCCTGCCTCTGATTCCCCAGCTCTGATTCCCCACCTCTGATTACCCGCGTCTGATTCCCTGACTCTAATTCCCGGCCTCTGATTCCCCATCACTGATTCACCGCCTCTGATTCCCCACCTCTGATTCCCCATATCTGATTCCCCGCCTCAGTTTCCCCGCCTCTGATTCCCCGCCTCTGATTCCCCATTACTGATACCCTGCCTCTGATTCCCCAACTCTGATTCCCCGCCTCTGATTCCCCAGTTATGATTCCCCACCTCTGATTCCCCGCCTCTGATTCCCCATTACTGATACCCTGCCTCTGATTCCCCAACTCTGATTCCCCGCCTCTGATTCCCCAGTTATGATTCCCCACTTCTGATTCCCCGCGTCTGATTCCCTGCTTCTGATTCCCTGCCTCTGATTCCCCATCTGTGATTAACCACCTCTGATTCTCCGCGTCTGATTCCCCGCCTCAGTTTCCCCGCCTCTGATTCCCCATATCTGATTCACCGCCTCTGATTCACCACCTCAGATTCCCCATATCTAATAAGCCATCTCTGTTACCCCGCCTCTGATTCCCCATATCTGATTCCCCGCCTCTGATTCCCCATCTCTGATTCCCGGACTCAGATTCCCCACCTCTGATTCCCAGCCTCTGATTCCCGGAATATGATTCCCCGCTTCTGATTCCCCGCCTCTGATTCCCTGCCTCTGATTCCCCATCTCTGATTCCCCACATCTGATTCCCTGCTTCTGATTCCCCGCCTCTGATTCCCCATATCTGATTCCCTGCCTCTGATTCCCCAACTCTAATTCCCCGCCTCTGATTCCTCAGCTCTGATTCCCCGCCTCTGATTCCCCGCGTCTGATTCCCTGCTTCTGATTCCCTGCCTCTGATTCCCCATCTGTGATTAACCACCTCTGATTCTCCACGTCTGATTCCGCGCCTCTGATTCCCCATCTCTGATTCCCCATCTCTGATTCCCAAATTCTGATTCCCCGCCTCTGATTCCCCAGTTCTGATTCCCCATCTCTGATTCTCAAATTCTTATTCCCTGCCTCTGATTCCCCACCTCTGATTCCCCACCTCTGATTCCCAATATCTGATTCCCCGCCTCTGTTTCCCCGCCTCTGATTCCCCGCCTCTGTTTCCCCATATCTGATTCCCCACCTCTGATTCCCCAACTCTGATTCCCCGCCTCTGATTCCCCAGCTCTGATTCCCCGCCTCTGATTCCACGTGTCTGATGCCCTGCCTCTGATTCCCCGCCTCTGATTTCCCATCTCTGATTCACTGCCTCTGATTCCCCAACTCTGATTCCCCATATCTGATTAGCCACCTCTGTTTCCCCGCCTCTGATTCCCAGCCTCTGATTCCCCATATCTGATTCCCAGCCTCTGATTCCCCACCTCTGATTCCCGGACTCTCATTCCCGGCCTTTGATTCCCGCTTCTGATTCCCCGCCTCTGATTCCCTGCCTCTGATTCCCCATGTCTGATTCCCCACATCTGATTCCCTGCCTCTGATATCCCGCCTCTGATTCCCTGCCTCTGATTCCCTGCCACTAATTCCCCGCCTCTGATTCCCCTGTCTGATTCCCTGCCTCTGATGCCCCATACTGATTCCCAGCCTCTGATTCCCCAACTCTGATTCCCCGCCTCTGATTCCTCAGCTCTGATTCCCCACCTCTGATTCCCCGTGTCTAATTCCCTGCCTACGATTCCCCGCCTCTGATTCCCCATCTTGTATTCACCACCACTGATTCCCTGCGTCTGATTCCCTGCCTGTGATTCCCCGCCTCTGATTCACCATATCTGATTCACTGCCTCTGATTCCCCTTCTCTGATTCCCCATGTCTGATTCCCCATTTCTGATTCCCGCCTCTGATGCCCAACCTCTGATTCCCCTCCTCTGATTGCCCATATCTGATTCCCCGCCTCTGATTCCCCATATCTTATTCTCCGCCTCTGATCCCCAAACTCAGATTCCCCGCCTCTGATTCCCCACATCTGATTCTCTGCCTCTGATTCCCCACCTCTGATTCCCCGCCTCTGTTTACCCATATCTGATTACCCACCTCTGATTCCCCAACTCTGATTCCCCGCCTCTGATTCCCCAGCTCTGATTCCCCGCCTCTGATTCCCCGTGTCTGATTCCCTGCCTCTGATTCCCCACCTCTGATTCCCCATATCTGATAAGCCATCTCTGTTTCCCCGCCTCTGATTCCCCACCTCTGATTCCCCATATCTGATTCCCCGCCTCTGATTCCCCATCTCTGATTCCCGGACTCAGATTCCCCACCTCTGATTCCCCGCCTCTGATTCCCTGCCTCTGATTCCCCATCTCTGATTCCCCATATCTGATTCCCCAGCTCTGATTCCCAACATCTGATTCCCTGCCTCTGATTCCCCACCTCTGATTCCCAATATCTGATTCCCTGCCTCTGTTTCCCCACTTCTGATTCCCCGCCTCTGTTTCCCCATATCTGATTCCCCACCTCTGATTCCCCAAGTCTGATTCCCCACCTCTGATTCCCCAGCTCTGATTCCCCGCCTCTGATTCCCCGTGTCTGATTCCTTGCCTCTGATTCCCCGCCTCTGATTCCCCATCTCTGATTCACAACCACTGATTCCCTGCGTCTGATTTCCTGCCTGTGATTCCCCGCCTCTGATTCACCATGTCTGATTCCCCAATTCTGATTCCCGCCTCTGATGCCCCACCTCTGATTCCCCTCCTCTGATTGCCCATATCTGATTCCCCGCCTCTGATTCCCCATATCTTATTCCCCGACTCTGATTCCCAAACTCAGATTCCCCGCCTCTGATTCCCCAGCTCTGATTCCCCACATCTGATTCCCTGCCTCTGATTCCCCACCTCTGATTCCCAATATCTGATTCCCTGCCTCTGTTTCCCCACCTCTGATTCCCCGCCTCTGTTTCCCCATATCTGATTCCCCACCTCTGATTCCCCAACTCTGATTCCCCGCCTCTGAATCCCAAGCTTTGATTCCCCGCCTCTGATTCCCCGTGTCTGATTCCCTGCCTCTGATTCCCCGCCTCTGATTCCCCATCTCTGATTCACCGCCTCTGATTCACCACCTCACATTCCCCATATCTGATAAGCCATCTCTGTTACCCCGCCTCTGATTCCCCGCCTCTGATTCCCCATATCTGATTCCCCGCCTCTGATTCCCCATCTCTGATTCCCGGACTCAGATTCCCCACCTCTGATTCCCAGCCTCTGATTCCCGGAATATGATTCCCCGCTTCTGATTCCCCGCCTCTGATTCCCTGCCTCTGATTCCCCATCTCTGATTCCCCACATCAGATTCCCTGCCTCTGATTCCCCGCCTCTGATTCCCCATATCTGATTCCCTGCCTCTGATTCCCCATCTCTGATTCCCGCCCTCCGATTACCCACCTCTGGTTCCCCATATCTGATACCCCTCCTCTCTTTCCGCGCCTCTGATTCCCCACCTCTGATTCCTCAGCTCTGATTCCCCGCCTCTGATTCCCCGCGTCTGATTCCCTGCTTCTGATTCCCTGCCTCTGATTCCCCATTTGTGATTAACCACCTCTGATTCTCCACGTCTGATTCCGCGCCTCTGATTCCCCATCTCTGATTCCCCATCTCTGATTCCCAAATTCTGATTCCCCGCCTCTGATTCGCCACCTCTGATTCCCAATCTCTGATTCCCAAATTCTGATTCCCTGCCTCTGATTCCCCACCTCTGATTCCCAATATCTGACTCCCCGCCTCTGTTTCCCCGCCTCTGATTCGCCGCCTCTGTTTCCCCATATCTGATTCCCCACCTCTGATTCCCCAACTCTGATTCCCCGCCTCTGATTCCCCAGCTCTGATTCCCCGCCTCTGATTCCACGTTTCTGATGCCCTGCCTCTGATTCCCCGCCTCTGATTTCCCATCTCTGATTCACTGCCTCTGATTCCCCACCTCTGATTCCCGGACTCTGAATCCCCACCTCTGATTCCCGGCCTCTCATTCCCGGCCTTTGATTCCCGCTTCTGATTCCCCGCCTCTGATTCCCTGCCTCTGATTCCCCATGTCTGATTCCCCACATCTGATTCCCTGCCTCTGATATCCCGCCTCTGATTCCCCGCCTCTGATTCCCTGCTACTAATTCCCCGCCTCTGATTCCCCTATCTGATTCCCTGCCTCTGATGCCCCATATCTGATTCCCAGCCTCTGATTCCCCAACTCTGATTCCCCGCCTCTGATTCCTCAGCTCTGATTCCCCACCTCTGATTCCCCGTGTCTAATTCCCTGCCTCTGATTCCCCGCCTCTGATTCCCCATCTTGGATTCACCAGCAGTGATTCCCTGCGTCTGATTCCCTGCCTGTGATTCCCCGCCTCTGATTCACCATCTCTGATTCACTGCCTCTGATTCCCCTTCTCTGATTCCCCATGTCTGATTCCCCAATTCTGATTCCCGCCTCTGATGCCCAACCTCTGATTCCCCTCCTCTGATTGCCCATATCTGATTCCCCGCCTCTGATTCCCCATATCTTATTCTCCGCCTCTGATTCCAAACTCAGATTCCCCGCCTCTGATTCCCCAGCTCTGATTCCCCACATCTGATTCTCTGCCTCTGATTCCCCACCTCTGATTCCCCGCCTCTGTTTCCCCATATCTGATTACCCACCTCTGATTCCCCAACTCTGATTCCCTGCCTCTGATTCCCCAGCTCTGATTCCCCGCCTCTGTTTCCCCGTGTCTGATTCCCTGCCTCTGATTCCCCGCCTCTGATTCCACATCTCTGATTCACTGCCTCTGATTCCCCTTCTCTGATTCCCCATGTCTGATTCCCCAATTCTGATTCCCGCCTCTGATGCCCCACCTCTGATTCCCCTCCTCTGATTGCCCATATCTGATTCCCCGCCTCTGATTCCCCATATCTTATTCCCCGACTCTGATTCCCAAACTCAGATTCCCCGCCTCTGATTCCCCAGCTCTGATTCCCCACATCTGATTCCCTGCCTCTGATTCCCCACCTCTGATTCCCAATATCTGATTCCCTGCCTCTGTTTCCCCACCTCTGATTCCCCGCCTCTGTTTCCCCATATCTGATTCCCCACCTCTGATTCCCCAACTCTGGTTCCCCGCCTCTGATTCCCCAGCTCTGATTCCACGCCTCTGATTCCCCGTGTCTGATTCCCTGCCTCTGATTCCCCGCCTCTGATTCCCCATCTCTGATTCACCGCCTCTGATTCACCACCTCAGATTCCCCATATCTGATAAGCCATCTCTGTTACCCCGCCTCTGATTCCCCGCCTCTGATTCCCCATATCTGATTCCCCGCCTCTGATTCCCCATCTCTGATTCCCGGACTCAGATTCCCCACCTCTGATTCCCAGCCTCAGATTGCCGGAATATGATTCCCCGCTTCTGATTCCCCGCCTCTGATTCCCTGCCTCTGATTCCCCATCTCTGATTCCCCACATCTGATTCCCTGCCTCTGATTCCCCGCCTCTGATTCCCCATATCTGATTCCCTGCCTCTGATTCCCCATCTCTGATTCCCGCCCTCCGATTCCCCACCTCTGGTTCCCCATATCTGATACCCCTCCTCTCTTTCCCCGCCTCTGATTCCCCGCCTCTGATTCTCCATATCTGATACCCCGCCTCTGATTCCCCAACTCTGATTCCCCGCCTCTGATTCCTCAGCTCTGATTCCCCGCCTCTGATTCCCCGCGTCTGATTCCCTGCTTCTGATTCCCTGCCTCTGATTCCCCATCTGTGATTAACCACCTCTGATTCTCCACGTCTGATTCCGCTCCTCTGATTCCCCATCTCTGATTCCCAAATTCTGATTCCCCGCCTCTGATTCCCCAGTTCCGATTCCCCATTTCTGATTCCCAAATTTTGATTCCCTGCCTCTGATTCCCCACCTCTGATTCCCAATATCTGATTCCCCGCCTCTGTTTCCCCGCCTCTGATTCCCCGCCTCTGTTTCCCTATATCTGATTCCCCACCTCTGATTCCCCAACTCTGATTCCCCGCCTCTGATTCCCCAGCTCTGATTCCCCGCCTCTGATTCCACGTGTCTGATGCCCTGCCTCTGATACCCCGCCTCTGATTTCCCATCTCTGATTCACTGCCTCTGATTCCCCACCTCTGATTCCCCATATCTGATTAGCCACCTCTGTTTCCCCGCCTCTGATTCCCAGCCTCTGATTCCCCATATCTGATTCCCAGCCTCTGATTCCCCATCTCTGATTCCTGGACTCTGAATCCCCACCTCTGATTCCCGGCCTCTCATTCCCGGCCTTTGATTCCCGCTTGTGATTCCCCGCCTCTGATTCCCTGCCTCTGATTCCCCATGTCTGATTCCCCACATCTGATTCCCTGCCTCTGATATCCCGCATCTGATTCCCCGCCTCTGATTCCCTGCCACTAATTCCCTGCCTCTGATTACCCTATCTGATTCCCTGCCTCTGATGCCCCATATCTGATTCCCTGCCTCTGATTCCCCAACTCTGATTCCCCGCCTCTGATTCCTCAGCTCTGATTCCCCACCTCTGATTCCCCGTGTCTAATTCCCTGCCTCTGATTCCCCTCCTCTGATTCCCCATCTTGGATTCACCACCACTGATTCCCTGCGTCTGATTCCCTGCCTGTGATTCCCCGCCTCTGATTCACCATCTCTGATTCACTGCCGTTGATTCCCCTTCTCTGATTCCCCATGTCTGATTCCCCAATTCTGATTCCCGCCTCTGATGCCCAACCTCTGATTCCCCTCCTCTGATTGCCCATATCTGATTCCCCGCCTCTGATTCCCCATATCTTATTCTCCGCCTCTGATTCCCAAACTCAGATTCCCCGCCTCTGATTCCCCAGCTCTGATTCCCCACATCTGATTCTCTGCCTCTGATTCCCCACCTCTGATTCCCCGCCTCTGTTTCCCCATATCTGACTACCCACCTCTGATTCCCCAACTCTGATTCCCCGCCTCTGATTCCCCAGCTCTGATTCCCCGCCTCTGATTCCCCGTGTCTGATTCCCTGCCTCTGATTCCCCGCCTCTGATTCCACATCTCTGATTCACCGCCTCTGATTCCCCACCTCTGATTCCCCATATCTGATAAGCCATCTCTGTTTCCCCGCCTCTGATTCCCCACCTCTGATTCCCCATATCTGATTCCCCGCCTCTGATTCCCCATCTCTGATTCCCGGACTCAGATTCCCCACCTCTGATTCCCCGCCTCTGATTCCCTGCCTCTGATTCCCCATCTCTGATTTCCCATATCTGATTCCCCAGCTCTGATTCCCAACATCTGATTCCCTGCCTCTGATTCCCCACCTCTGATTCCCAATATCTGATTCCCTGCCTCTGTTTCCCCACTTCTGATTCCCCGCCTCTGTTTCCCCATATCTGATTCCCCACCTCTGATTCCCCAACTCTGATTCCCCGCCTCTGATTCCCCAGCTCTGATTCCCCGCCTCTGATTCCCCGTGTCTGATTCCTTGCCTCTGATTCCCCGCCTCTGATTCCCCATCTCTGATTCACCACCACTGATTCCCTGCGTCTGATTCCCTGCTTGTGGTTACCCGCCTCTGATTCAACATCTCTGATTCACTGCCTCTGATTCCCCTTCTCTGATTCCCCATGTCTGATTCCCCAATTCTGATTCCCGCCTCTGATTCCCCACTACTGATTCCCGGCCTCTGATTCCCGGCCTCTGATTCCCCACCTCTGATTCCCCATCTCTGATTCCCCGCCTCTGATTCCCCGACTCTGATTCCCCGCCTCTGATTCCCCAGCTCTGATTCCCCGCCTCTGATTCTCCGCGTCTGATTCCCCGCCTCTGAATCCCCGCATCTGATTCCCCATCTCTGATTCACCACCGCTAATTCCCGGCCTCTGATTCCCCACTACTGATTCCCGGCCTCTGATTCCCTGCCTCTGATTCCCCGCCTATGATTCCCCATCTCTGATTCCCCGCCTCTGATTCCCCGACTCTGATTCCCTGCCTCTGATTCCCCAGCTCTGATTCCCCACCTCTGATTACCCGCGTCTGATTCCCTGACTCTAATTCCCGGCCTCTGATTCCCCATCACTGATTCACCGCCTCTGATTCCCCACCTCTGATTCCCCATATCTGATTCCCCGCCTCAGTTTCCCCGCCTCTGATTCCCCGCCTCTGATTCCCCATTACTGATACCCTGCCTCTGATTCCCCAACTCTGATTCCCCGCCTCTGATTCCCCAGTTATGATTCCCCACCTCTGATTCCGCGCGTCTGATTCCCTGCTTCTGATTCCCTGCCTCTGATTCCCCATCTGTGATTAACCACCTCTGATTCTCCGCGTCTGATTCCCCGCCTCAGCTTCCCCGCCTCTGATTCCCCATATCTGATTCACCGCCTCTGATTCACCACCTCAGATTCCCCATATCTAATAAGCCATCTCTGTTACCCCGCCTCTGATTCCCCATATCTGATTCCCCGCCTCTGATTCCCCATCTCTGATTCCCGGACTCAGATTCCCCACCTCTGATTCCCAGCCTCTGATTCCCGGAATATGATTCCCCGCTTCTGATTCCCCGCCTCTGATTCCCTGCCTCTGATTCCCCATCTCTGATTCCCCACATCTGATTCCCTGCTTCTGATTCCCCGCCTCTGATTCCCCATATCTGATTCCCTGCCTCTGATTCCCCAACTCTAATTCCCCGCCTCTGATTCCTCAGCTCTGATTCCCCGCCTCTGATTCCCCGCGTCTGATTCCCTGCTTCTGATTCCCTGCCTCTGATTCCCCATCTGTGATTAACCACCTCTGATTCTCCACGTCTGATTCCGCGCCTCTGATTCCCCATCTCTGATTCCCCATCTCTGATTCCCAAATTCTGATTCCCCGCCTCTGATTCCCCAGTTCTGATTCCCCATCTCTGATTCTCAAATTCTTATTCCCTGCCTCTGATTCCCCACCTCTGATTCCCCACCTCTGATTCCCAATATCTGATTCCCCGCCTCTGTTTCCCTGCCTCTGATTCCCCGCCTCTGTTTCCCCATATCTGATTCCCCACCTCTGATTCCCCAACTCTGATTCCCCGCCTCTGATTCCCCAGCTCTGATTCCCCGCCTCTGATTCCACGTGTCTGATGCCCTGCCTCTGATTCCCCGCCTCTGATTTCCCATCTCTGATTCACTGCCTCTGATTCCCCACCTCTGATTCCCCATATCTGATTAGCCACCTCTGTTTCCCCGCCTCTGATTCCCAGCCTCTGATTCCCCATATCTGATTCCCAGCCTCTGATTCCCCACCTCTGATTCCCGGACTCTCATTCCCGGCCTTTGATTCCCGCTTCTGATTCCCCGCCTCTGATTCCCTGCCTCTGATTCCCCATGTCTGATTCCCCACATCTGATTCCCTGCCTCTGATATCCCGCCTCTGATTCCCTGCCTCTGATTCCCTGCCACTAATTCCCCGCCTCTGATTCCCCTGTCTGATTCCCTGCCTCTGATGCCCCATACTGATTCCCAGCCTCTGATTCCCCAACTCTGATTCCCCGCCTCTGATTCCTCAGCTCTGATTCCCCACCTCTGATTCCCCGTGTCTAATTCCCTGCCTACGATTCCCCGCCTCTGATTCCCCATCTTGTATTCACCACCACTGATTCCCTGCGTCTGATTCCCTGCCTGTGATTCCCCGCCTCTGATTCACCATCTCTGATTCACTGCCTCTGATTCCCCTTCTCTGATTCCCCATGTCTGATTCCCCATTTCTGATTCCCGCCTCTGATGCCCAACCTCTGATTCCCCTCCTCTGATTGCCCATATCTGATTCCCCGCCTCTGATTCCCCATATCTTATTCTCCGCCTCTGATCCCCAAACTCAGATTCCCCGCCTCTGATTCCCCACATCTGATTCTCTGCCTCTGATTCCCCACCTCTGATTCCCCGCCTCTGTTTACCCATATCTGATTACCCACCTCTGATTCCCCAACTCTGATTCCCCGCCTCTGATTCCCCAGCTCTGATTCCCCGCCTCTGATTCCCCGTGTCTGATTCCCTGCCTCTGATTCCCCACCTCTGATTCCCCATATCTGATAAGCCATCTCTGTTTCCCCGCCTCTGATTCCCCACCTCTGATTCCCCATATCTGATTCCCCGCCTCTGATTCCCCATCTCTGATTCCCGGACTCAGATTCCCCACCTCTGATTCCCCGCCTCTGATTCCCTGCCTCTGATTCCCCATCTCTGATTCCCCATATCTGATTCCCCAGCTCTGATTCCCAACATCTGATTCCCTGCCTCTGATTCCCCACCTCTGATTCCCAATATCTGATTCCCTGCCTCTGTTTCCCCACTTCTGATTCCCCGCCTCTGTTTCCCCATATCTGATTCCCCACCTCTGATTCCCCAAGTCTGATTCCCCAGCTCTGATTCCCCAGCTCTGATTCCCCGCCTCTGATTCCCCGTGTCTGATTCCTTGCCTCTGATTCCCCGCCTCTGATTCCCCATCTCTGATTCACCACCACTGATTCCCTGCGTCTGATTTCCTGCCTGTGATTCCCCGCCTCTGATTCACCATCTCTGATTCACTGCCTCTGATTCCCCTTCTCTGATTCCCCATGTCTGATTCCCCAATTCTGATTCCCGCCTCTGATGCCCCACCTCTGATTCCCCTCCTCTGATTGCCCATATCTGATTCCCCGCCTCTGATTCCCCATATCTTATTCCCCGACTCTGATTCCCAAACTCAGATTCCCCGCCTCTGATTCCCCAGCTCTGATTCCCCACATCTGATTCCCTGCCTCTGATTCCCCACCTCTGATTCCCAATATCTGATTCCCTGCCTCTGTTTCCCCACCTCTGATTCCCCGCCTCTGTTTCCCCATATCTGATTCCCCACCTCTGATTCCCCAACTCTGATTCCCCGCCTCTGAATCCCAAGCTTTGATTCCCCGCCTCTGATTCCCCGTGTCTGATTCCCTGCCTCTGATTCCCCGCCTCTGATTCCCCATCTCTGATTCACCGCCTCTGATTCACCACCTCACATTCCCCATATCTGATAAGCCATCTCTGTTACCCCGCCTCTGATTCCCCGCCTCTGATTCCCCATATCTGATTCCCCGCCTCTGATTCCCCATCTCTGATTCCCGGACTCAGATTCCCCACCTCTGATTCCCAGCCTCTGATTCCCGGAATATGATTCCCCGCTTCTGATTCCCCGCCTCTGATTCCCTGCCTCTGATTCCCCATCTCTGATTCCCCACATCAGATTCCCTGCGTCTGATTCCCCGCCTCTGATTCCCCATATCTGATTCCCTGCCTCTGATTCCCCATCTCTGATTCCCGCCCTCCGATTACCCACCTCTGGTTCCCCATATCTGATACCCCTCCTCTCTTTCCGCGCCTCTGATTCCCCACCTCTGATTCCTCAGCTCTGATTCCCCGCCTCTGATTCCCCGCGTCTGATTCCCTGCTTCTGATTCCCTGCCTCTGATTCCCCATTTGTGATTAACCACCTCTGATTCTCCACGTCTGATTCCGCGCCTCTGATTCCCCATCTCTGATTCCCCATCTCTGATTCCCAAATTCTGATTCCCCGCCTCTGATTCGCCACCTCTGATTCCCCATCTCTGATTCCCAAATTCTGATTCCCTGCCTCTGATTCCCCACCTCTGATTCCCAATATCTGACTCCCCGCCTCTGTTTCCCCGCCTCTGATTCGCCGCCTCTGTTTCCCCATATCTGATTCCCCACCTCTGATTCCCCAACTCTGATTCCCCGCCTCTGATTCCCCAGCTCTGATTCCCCGCCTCTGATTCCACGTTTCTGATGCCCTGCCTCTGATTCCCCGCCTCTGATTTCCCATCTCTGATTCACTGCCTCTGATTCCCCACCTCTGATTCCCGGACTCTGAATCCCCACCTCTGATTCCCGGCCTCTCATTCCCGGCCTTTGATTCCCGCTTCTGATTCCCCGCCTCTGATTCCCTGCCTCTGATTCCCCATGTCTGATTCCCCACATCTGATTCCCTGCCTCTGATATCCCGCCTCTGATTCCCCGCCTCTGATTCCCTGCTACTAATTCCCCGCCTCTGATTCCCCTATCTGATTCCATGCCTATGATGCCCCATATCTGATTCCCAGCCTCTGATTCCCCAACTCTGATTCCCCGCCTCTGATTCCTCAGCTCTGATTCCCCACCTCTGATTCCCCGTGTCTAATTCCCTGCCTCTGATTCCCCGCCTCTGATTCCCCATCTTGGATTCACCAGCAGTGATTCCCTGCGTCTGATTCCCTGCCTGTGATTCCCCGCCTCTGATTCACCATCTCTGATTCACTGCCTCTGATTCCCCTTCTCTGATTCCCCATGTCTGATTCCCCAATTCTGATTCCCGCCTCTGATGCCCAACCTCTGATTCCCCTCCTCTGATTGCCCATATCTGATTCCCCGCCTCTGATTCCCCATATCTTATTCTCCGCCTCTGATTCCAAACTCAGATTCCCCGCCTCTGATTCCCCAGCTCTGATTCCCCACATCTGATTCTCTGCCTCTGATTCCCCACCTCTGATTCCCCGCCTCTGTTTCCCCATATCTGATTACCCACCTCTGATTCCCCAACTCTGATTCCCTGCCTCTGATTCCCCATCTCTGATTCCCCGCCTCTGTTTCCCCGTGTCTGATTCCCTGCCTCTGATTCCCCGCCTCTGATTCCACATCTCTGATTCACTGCCTCTGATTCCCCTTCTCTGATTCCCCATGTCTGATTCCCCAATTCTGATTCCCGCCTCTGATGCCCCACCTCTGATTCCCCTCCTCTGATTGCCCATATCTGATTCCCCGCCTCTGATTCCCCATATCTTATTCCCCGACTCTGATTCCCAAACTCAGATTCCCCGCCTCTGATTCCCCAGCTCTGATTCCCCACATCTGATTCCCTGCCTCTGATTCCCCACCTCTGATTCCCAATATCTGATTCCCTGCCTCTGTTTCCCCACCTCTGATTCCCCGCCTCTGTTTCCCCATATCTGATTCCCCACCTCTGATTCCCCAACTCTGGTTCCCCGCCTCTGATTCCCCAGCTCTGATTCCACGCCTCTGATTCCCCGTGTCTGATTCCCTGCCTCTGATTCCCCGCCTCTGATTCCCCATCTCTGATTCACCGCCTCTGATTCACCACCTCAGATTCCCCATATCTGATAAGCCATCTCTGTTACCCCGCCTCTGATTCCCCGCCTCTGATTCCCCATATCTGATTCCCCGCCTCTGATTCCCCATCTCTGATTCCCGGACTCAGATTCCCCACCTCTGATTCCCAGCCTCAGATTCCCGGAATATGATTCCCCGCTTCTGATTCCCCGCCTCTGATTCCCTGCCTCTGATTCCCCATCTCTGATTCCCCACATCTGATTCCCTGCCTCTGATTCCCCGCCTCTGATTCCCCATATCTGATTCCCTGCCTCTGATTCCCCATCTCTGATTCCCGCCCTCCGATTCCCCACCTCTGGTTCCCCATATCTGATACCCCTCCTCTCTTTCCCCGCCTCTGATTCCCCGCCTCTGATTCTCCATATCTGATACCCCGCCTCTGATTCCCCAACTCTGATTCCCCGCCTCTGATTCCTCAGCTCCGATTCCCCGCCTCTGATTCCCCGCGTCTGATTCCCTGCTTCTGATTCCCTGCCTCTGATTCCCCATCTGTGATTAACCACCTCTGATTCTCCACGTCTGATTCCGCTCCTCTGATTCCCCATCTCTGATTCCCAAATTCTGATTCCCCGCCTCTGATTCCCCAGTTCTGATTCCCCATTTCTGATTCCCAAATTTTGATTCCCTGCCTCTGATTCCCCACTTCTGATTCCCAATATCTGATTCCCCGCCTCTGTTTCCCCGCCTCTGATTCCCCGCCTCTGTTTCCCTATATCTGATTCCCCACCTCTGATTCCCCAACTCTGATTCCCCGCCTCTGATTCCCCAGCTCTGATTCCCCGCCTCTGATTCCACGTGTCTGATGCCCTGCCTCTGATACCCCGCCTCTGATTTCCCATCTCTGATTCACTGCCTCTGATTCCCCACCTCTGATTCCCCATATCTGATTAGCCACCTCTGTTTCCCCGCCTCTGATTCCCAGCCTCTGATTCCCCATATCTGATTCCCAGCCTCTGATTCCCCATCTCTGATTCCTGGACTCTGAATCCCCACCTCTGATTCCCGGCCTCTCATTCCCGGCCTTTGATTCCCGCTTGTGATTCCCCGCCTCTGATTCCCTGCCTCTGATTCCCCATGTCTGATTCCCCACATCTGATTCCCTGCCTCTGATATCCCGCATCTGATTCCCCGCCTCTGATTCCCTGCCACTAATTCCCTGCCTCTGATTACCCTATCTGATTCCCTGCCTCTGATGCCCCATATCTGATTCCCTGCCTCTGATTCCCCAACTCTGATTCCCCGCCTCTGATTCCTCAGCTCTGATTCCCCACCTCTGATTCCCCGTGTCTAATTCCCTGCCTCTGATTCCCCTCCTCTGATTCCCCATCTTGGATTCACCACCACTGATTCCCTGCGTCTGATTCCCTGCCTGTGATTCCCCGCCTCTGATTCACCATCTCTGATTCACTGCCGTTGATTCCCCTTCTCTGATTCCCCATGTCTGATTCCCCAATTCTGATTCCCGCCTCTGATGCCCAACCTCTGATTTCCCTCCTCTGATTGCCCATATCTGATTCCCCGCCTCTGATTCCCCATATCTTATTCTCTGCCTCTGATTCCCAAACTCAGATTCCCCGCCTCTGATTCCCCAGCTCTGATTCCCCACATCTGATTCTCTGCCTCTGATTCCCCACCTCTGATTCCCCGCCTCTGTTTCCCCATATCTGATTACCCACCTCTGATTCCCCAACTCTGATTCCCCGCCTCTGATTCCCCAGCTCTGATTCCCCGCCTCTGATTCCCCGTGTCTGATTCCCTGCCTCTGATTCCCGCCTCTGATTCCACATCTCTGATTCACCACCTCTGATTCCCCACCTCTGATTCCCAATATCTGATAAGCCATCTCTGTTTCCCCGCCTCTGATTCCCCACCTCTGATTCCCCATATCTGATTCCCCGCCTCTGATTCCCCATCTCTGATTTCCCATATCTGATTCCCCAGCTCTGATTCCCAACATCTGATTCCCTGCCTCTGATTCCCCACCTCTGATTCCCAATATCTGATTCCCTGCCTCTGATTCCCCACTTCTGATTCCCCGCCTCTGTTTCCCCATATCTGATTCCCCACCTCTGATTCCCCAACTCTGATTCCCCGCCTCTGATTCCCCAGCTCTGATTCCCCGCCTCTGATTCCCCGTGTCTGATTCCTTGCCTCTGATTCCCCGCCTCTGATTCCCCATCTCTGATTCACCACCACTGATTCCCTGCGTCTGATTCCCTGCCTGTGATTCCCCGCCTCTGATTCACCATCTCTGATTCACTGCCTCTGATTCCCCTTCTCTGATTCCCCATGTCTGATTCCCCAATTCTGATTCCCGCCTCTGATTCCCCACTACTGATTCCCGGCCTCTGATTCCCGGCCTCTGATTCCACGCCTCTGATTCCCCATCTCTGATTCCCCACCTCTGATTCCCCGACTCTGATTCCCCGCCTCTGATTCCCCAGCTCTGATTCCCCATCTCTGATTCACCACCGCTAATTCCCGGCCTCTGATTCCCCACTACTGATTCCCGGCCTCTGATTCCCGGCCTCTGATTCCCCGCCTATGATTCCCCATCTCTGATTCCCCGCCTCTGATTCCCTGCCTCTGATTCCCCAGCTCTGATTCCCCACCTCTGATTACCCGCGTCTGATTCCCTGATTCTAATTCCCGGCCTCTGATTCCCCATCTCTGATTCACTGCCTCTGATTCCCCACCTCTGATTCCCCATATCTGATTCCCCGCCTCAGTTTCCCCGCCTCTGATTCCCCGCCTCTGTGTCCCCATATCTGATACCCCGCCTCTGATTCCCCAACTCTGATTCCCCGCCTCTGATTCCCCAGTTATGATTCCCCACTTCTGATTCCCCGCGTCTGATTCCCTGCTTCTGATTCCCTGCCTCTGATTCCCCATCTGTGATTAACCACCTCTGATTCTCCGCGTCTGATTCCCCGCCTCAGTTTCCCCGCCTCTGATTCCCCATCTCTGATTCACCAACACTGATTCCATGCGTCTGATTCCCTGCCTGTGATTCCCCGCCTCTGATTCACCATCTCTGATTCACTGCCTCTGATTCCCCTTCTCTGATTCCCCATGTCTGATTCACCACCGCTAATTCCCGGCCTCTGATTCCCCACTACTGATTCCCGGCCTCTGATTCCCGGCCTCTGATTCCCCGCCTCTGATTCCCAATCTCTGATTCCCCGCCTCTGATTCCACATCTCTGATTCACCGCCTCTGATTCCCCACCTCTGATTCCCCATATCTGATAAGCCATCTCTGTTTCCCCGCCTCTGATTCCCCACCTCTGATTCACCATCTCTGATTCACTGCCTCTGATTCCGCTTCATGATTCCCCATGTCTGATTCCCCAATTCTGATTCCCGCCTCTGATGCCCCACCTCTGATTCCCCTCCTCTGATTCCCCATATCTTATTCCCCGCCTCTGATTCCCCAACTCAGATTCCCCGCCTCTAATTCCCCAGCTCTGATTCCCCGCCTCTGATTCCCCGCGTCTGATTCTCCGCCTCTGAATCCCCGCCTCTGATTCCCCATCTCTGATTCACCACCGCTAATTCCCGGCCTCTGATTCCCCACTACTGATTCCCGGCCTCTGATTCCCGGCCTCTGATTCCCCGCCTCTGATTCCCCATCTCTGATTCCCCGCCTTTGATTCCCCGACTCTGATTCCCTGCCTCTGATTCCCCAGCTCTGATTCCCCACCTCTGATTACCCGCGTCTGATTCCCTGACTCTAATTCCCGGACTCTGAATCCCCACCTCTGATTCCCGGCCTCTCATTCCCGGCCTTTGATTCCCGCTTCTGATTCCCCGCCTCTGATTCCCTGCCTCTGATTCCCCGTGTCTGATTCCCCATATCTGATACCCCGCCTCTGATTCCCCAACTCTGATTCCCCGCCTCTGATTCCCCAGTTATGATTCCCCACTTCTGATTCCCCGCGTCTGATTCCCTGCTTCTGATTCCCTGCCTCTGATTCCCCATCTGTGATTAACCACCTCTGATTCTCCGCGTCTGATTCCCCGCCTCAGTTTCCCGGCCTCTGATTCCCGGCCTACGATTCCCCGCTTCTAATTCCCCGCCTCTGATTCCCTGCCTCTGATTCCCCATCTCTGATTCACGAGCTCTGATTCCCCACCTCTGATTACCCACGTCTGATTCCCTGAATCAAATTCCCCGTCTCTGATTCCCCATCTCTGATTCACCGCCTCTGATTCCCCACCTCTGATTCCTCATATCTGATACCCCGCCTCGGATTCCCCAACTCTGATTCCCCAACTCTGATTCCCCGCCTCTGATTCCCCAGCTATGATTCCCCACCTCTGATTCCCCGCGTCTGATTCCCTGCTTCTGATTCCCTGCCTCTGATTCCCCATCTGTGATTAACCACCTCTGATTCTCCACGTCTGATTCCGCGCCTCTGATTCCCCATCTCTGATTCCCCATCTCTGATTCCCAAATTCTGATTCCCCACCTCTGATTCCCCAGCTCTGATTCCCCATCTCTGATTCCCAAATTCTGATTCCCTGCCTCTGATTCCCCACCTCTGATTCCCAATATCTGATTCCCCGCCTCTGTTTCCCCGCCTCTGATTCCCCACCTCTGTTTCCCCATATCTGATTCACCACCTCTGATTCCCCAACTCTGATTCCCCGCCTCTGATTCCCCAGCTCTGATTCCCCGCCTCTGATTCCACGTGTCTGATGGCCTGCCTCTGATTCCCCTCCTCTGATTTCCCATCTCTGATTCACTGCCTCTGATTCCCCACCTCTGATTCCCCATATCTGATTAGCCACCTCTGTTTCCCCGCCTCTGATTCCCAGCCTCTGATTCCCCATATCTGATTCCCAGCCTCTGATTCCCCATCTCTGATTCCCGGACTCTGAATCCCCACCTCTGATTCCCGGCCTCTCATTCCCGGCCTTTGATTCCCGCTTCTGATTCCCCGCCTCTGATTCCCTGCCTCTGATTCCCCGTGTCTGATTCCCCATATCTGATACCCCGCCTCGGATTCCCCATCTCTGATTCCCCAACTCTGATTCCCCGCCTCTGATTCCCCAGCTATGATTCCCCACCTCTGATTCCCCGCGTCTGATTCCCTGCTTCTGATTCCCTGCCTCTGATTCCCCATCTGTGATTAACCACCTCTGATTCTCCACGTCTTATTCCGCGCCTCTGATTCCCCATCTCTGAATCCCCATCTCTGATTCCCAAATTCTGATTCCCCGCCTCTGATTCCCCAGCTCTGATTCCCCATCTCTGATTCCCAAATTCTGATTGCCTGCCTCTGATTCCCCACCTCTGATTCCCAATATCTGATTCCCCGCCTCTGTTTCCCCGCCTCTGAATCCCCACCTCTGTTTCCCCATATCTGATTCCCCACCTCTGATTCCCCAATCTGATTCCCCGCCTCTGATTCCCCAGCTCTGATTCCCCGCCTCTGATTCCACGTGTCTGATGCCCTGCCTCTGATTCCCCGCCTCTGATTTCCCATCTCTGATTCACTGCCTCTGATTCCCCACCTCTGATTCCCCATATCTGATTAGCCACCTCTGTTTCCCCGCCTCTGATTCCCAGCCTCTGATTCCCCATATCTGATTCCCAGCCTCTGCTTCCCCACCTCTGATTCCCGGACTCTCATTCCCGGCCTTTGATTCCCGATTCTGATTCCCCGCCTCTGATTCCCTGCCTCTGATTCCCCATGTCTGATTCCCCACATCTGATTCCCTGCCTCTGACATCCTGCCTCTGATTCCCTGCCTCTGATTCCCTGCCACTAATTCCCCGCCTCTGATTCCCCTATCTGATTCCCTGCCTCTGATGCCCCATATCTGATTCCCAGCCTCTGATTCCCCAACTCTGATTCCCCGCCTCTGATTCCTCAGCTCTGATTCCCCACCTCTGATTCCCCGTGTCTAATTCCCTGCCTCTGATTCCCCGCCTCTGATTCCCCATCTTGTATTCACCACCACTGATTCCCTGCGTCTGATTCCCTGCCTGTGATTCCCCACATCTGATTCACCATCTCTGATTCACTGCCTCTGATTCCCCTTCTCTGATTCCCATGTCTGATTCCCCAATTCTGATTCCCGCCTCTGATGCCCAACCTCTGATTCCCCTCTTCTGATTGCCCATATCTGATTCCCCGCCTCTGATTCCCCATATCTTATTCTCCGCCTCTGATCCCCAAACTCAGATTCCCCGCCTCTGATTCCCCACATCTGATTCTCTGCCTCTGATTCCCCACCTCTGATTCCCCGCCTCTGTTTCACCATATCTGATTACCCACCTCTGATTCCACAACTCTGATTCCCCGCCTCTGATTCCCCAGCTCTGATTCCCCGCCTCTGATTCCCCGTGTCTGATTCCCTGCCTCTGATTCGCCGCCTCTGATTCCACATCTCTGATTCACCGCCTCTGATTCCCCACCTCTGATTCCCCATATCTGATAAGCCATCTCTGTTTCCCCGCCTCTGATTCCCCACCTCTGATTCCCCATATCTGATTCCCCGCCTCTGATTCCCCATCTCTGATTCCCGGACTCAGATTCCCCACCTCTGATTCCCCGCCTCTGATTCCCTGCCTCTGATTCCCCATCTCTGATTCCCCATATCTGATTCCCCAACTCTGATTCCCAACATCTGATTCCCTGCCTCTGATTCCCCACCTCTGATTCCCAATATCTGATTCCCTGCCTCTGTTTCCTCACTTCTGATTCCCCGCCTCTGTTTCCCCATATCTGATTCCCCACCTCTGATTCCCCAACTCTGATTCCCCGCCTCTGATTCCCCAGCTCTGATTCCCCGCCTCTGATTCCCCGTGTCTGATTCCTTGCCTCTGATTCCCCGCCTCTGATTCCCCATCTCTGATTCACCACCACTGATTCCCTGCGTCTGATTTCCTGCCTGTGATTCCCCGCCTCTGATTCACCATCTCTGATTCACTGCCTCTGATTCCCCTTCTCTGATTCCCCATGTCTGATTCCCCAATTCTGATTCCCGCCTCTGATGCCCCACCTCTGATTCCCCTCCTCTGATTCCCCATATCTGATTCCCCGCCTCTGATTCCCCATATCTTATTCCCCGCCTCTGATTCCCAAACTCAGATTCCCCGCCTCTGATTCCCCAGCTCTGATTCCCCGCCTCTGATTCCCCGCGTATGATTCCCCGCCTCTGAATCCCCGCCTCTGATTCCCCATCTCTGATTCACCACCGCTAATTCCCGGCCTCTGATTCCCCACAACCGATTCCCGGCCTCTGATTCCCGGCCTCTGATTCCCCGCCTCTGATTCCCCATCTCTGATTCCCCGCCTCTGAATCCCCGACTCTGATTCCCCGCCTCTGATTCCCCAGCTCTGATTCCCCACCTCTGATTACCCGCGTCTGATTCCCTGACTCTAATTCCCGGCCTCTGATTCCCCATCTCTGATTCACCGCCTCTGATTCCCCACCTCTGATTCCCCATATCTGATTCCCCACCTCAGTTTCCCCGCCTCTGATTCCCCGCCTCTGATTCCCCATATCTGATACCCAGCCTCTGATTCCCCAACTCTGATTCCCCGCCTCTGATTCCCCAGTTATGATTCCCCGCCTCTGATTCCCCATATCTGATTCCCTGCCTCTGATGCCCCATATCTGATTCCCTGCCTCTGATTCCCCAACTCTGATTCCCCGCCTCTGATTCCTCAGCTCTGATTCCCCACCTCTGATTCCCCGTCTCTAATTCCCTGCCTCTGATTCCCCGCCTCTGATTCCCCATCTTGGATTCACCACCACTGATTCCCTGCGTCTGATTCCCTGCCTGTGATTCCCCGCCTCTGATTCACCATCTCTGATTCACTGCCTCTGATTCCCCTTCTCTGATTCCCCATGTCTGATTCCCCAATTCTGATTCCCGCCTCTGATGCCCCACCTCTGATTCCCCTCCTCTGATTGCCCATATCTGATTCCCCGCCTCTGATTCCCCATATCTTATTCCCCGACTCTGATTCCCAAACTCAGATTCCCCGCCTCTGATTCCCCAACTCTGATTCCCCTCCTCTGATTCCCCAGTTATGATACCCCACCTCTGATTCCCCGCGTCTGATTCCCTGCTTCTGATTCCCTGCCTCTGATTCCCCATCTGTGATTAACCACCTCTGATTCTCCGCGTCTGAATCCCCGCCTCAGTTTCCCCGCCTCTGATTCCCCGCCTCTGATTCCCCATATCTGATTCCCCAACTCTGATTCCCCGCCTCTGATTCCCCAGTTATGATTCCTCGCCTCTGATTCCCCATATCTGATTTCCTGCCTCTGATGCCCCATATCTGATTCCCTGCCTCTGATTCCCCAACTCTGATTCCCCGCCTCTGATTCCTCAGCTCTGATACCCCACCTCTGATTCCCCGTGTCTAATTCCCTGCCTCTGATTCCCCGCCTCTGATTCCCCATCTTGGATTCACCACCACTGATTCCCTGTGTCTGATTCCCTGCCTGTGATTCCCCGCCTCTGATTCACCATCTCTGATTCACTGCCTCTGATTCCCCTTCTCTGATTCCCCATGTCTGATTCCCCAATTCTGATTCCCGCCTCTGATGCCCCACCTCTGATTCCCCTCCTCTGATTGCCCATATCTGATTCCCCGCCTCTGATTCCCCATATCTTATTCCCCGACTCTGATTCCCAAACTCAGATTCCCCGCCTCTGATTCCCCAACTCTGATTCCCCTCCTCTGATTCCCCAGTTATGATTCCCCACCTCTGATTCCCCGCGTCTGATTCCCTGCTTCTGATTCCCTGCCTCTGATTCCCCATCTGTGATTAACCACCTCTGATTCTCCGCGTCTGATTCCCCGCCTCAGTTTCCCAGCCGCTGATTCCCCATATCTGATTCCCGGCATCTGATTCCCGGCCTATGATTCCCCGCTTGTAATTCCCCGCCTCTGATTCCCTGCCTCTGATTCCCCATGTCTGATTCCCCACATCTGATTCCCTGCCTCTGATACCCCGCCTCTGATTCCCCGCCTCTGATTCCATGCCACTAATTCCCCGCCTCTGATTCCCCATATCTGATTCCCTGCCTCTGATGCCCCATATCTGATTCCCTGCCTCTGATTCCCCAACTCTGATTCCCCGCCTCTGATTCCTCAGCTCTGATTCCCCACCTCTGATTCCCCGTGTCTAATTCCCTGCCTCTGATTCCCCGCCTCTGATTCCCCATCTTGGATTCACCACCACTGATTCCCTGCGTCTGATTCCCTGCCTGTGATTCCCCGCCTCTGATTCACCATCTCTGATTCACTGCCTCTGATTCCCCTTCTCTGATTCCCCATGTCTGATTCCCCAATTCTTATTCCCGCCTCTGATGCCCCACCTCTGATTCCCCTCCTCTGATTGCCCATATCTGATTCCCCGCCTCTGATTCCCCATATCTTATTCCCCGACTCTGATTCCCAAACTCAGATTCCCCGCCTCTGATTCCCCAGCTCTGATTCCCCAACTCTGATTCCCCGCCTCTGTTTCCCCACTTCTGATTCCCCGCCTCTGTTTCCCCATATCTGATTCCCCACCTCTGATTCCCCAACTCTGATTCCCCGCCTCTGATTCCCCAGCTCTGATTCCCCGCCTCTGTTTCCCCGTGTCTGATTCCTTGCCTCTGATTCCCCGCCTCTGATTCCCCATCTCTGATTCACCACCACTGATTCCCTGCGTCTGATTCCCTGCCTGTGATTCCCCGCCTCTGATTCACCATCTCTGATTCACTGTCTCTGATTCCCCTTCTCTGATTCCCCATGTCTGATTCCCCAATTCTGATTCCCGCCTCTGATTCCCCACTACTGATTCCCGGCCTCTGATTCCCGGCCTCTGATTCCACGCCTCTGATTCCCCATCTCTGATTCCCCACCTCTGATTCCCCGACTCTGATTCCCCGCCTCTGATTCCCCAGCTCTGATTCCCCATCTCTGATTCACCACCGCTAATTCCCGGCCTCTGATTCCCCACTACTGATTCCCGGCCTCTGATTCCCGGCCTCTGATTCCCCGCCTATGATTCCCCATCTCTGATTCCCCGCCTCTGATTCCCTGCCTCTGATTCCCCAGCTCTGATTCCCCACCTCTGATTACCCGCGTCTGATTCCCTGATTCTAATTCCCGGCCTCTGATTCCCCATCTCTGATTCACTGCCTCTGATTCCCCACCTCTGATTCCCCATATCTGATTCCCCGCCTCAGTTTCCCCGCCTCTGATTCCCCGCCTCTGTGTCCCCATATCTGATACCCCGCCTCTGATTCCCCAACTCTGATTCCCCGCCTCTGATTCCCCAGTTATGATTCCCCACTTCTGATTCCCCGCGTCTGATTCCCTGCTTCTGATTCCCTGCCTCTGATTCCCCATCTGTGATTAACCACCTCTGATTCTCCGCGTCTGATTCCCCGCCTCAGTTTCCCCGCCTCTGATTCCCCATCTCTGATTCACCAACACTGATTCCATGCGTCTGATTCCCTGCCTGTGATTCCCCGCCTCTGATTCACCATCTCTGATTCACTGCCTCTGATTCCCCTTCTCTGATTCCCCATGTCTGATTCACCACCGCTAATTCCCGGCCTCTGATTCCCCACTACTGATTCCCGGCCTCTGATTCCCGGCCTCTGATTCCCCGCCTCTGATTCCCAATCTCTGATTCCCCGCCTCTGATTCCACATCTCTGATTCACCGCCTCTGTTTCCCCGCCTCTGATTCCCCACCTCTGATTCACCATCTCTGATTCACTGCCTCTGATTCCGCTTCATGATTCCCCATGTCTGATTCCCCAATTCTGATTCCCGCCTCTGATGCCCCACCTCTGATTCCCCTCCTCTGATTCCCCATATCTTATTCCCCGCCTCTGATTCCCCAACTCAGATTCCCCACCTCTAATTCCCCAGCTCTGATTCCCCGCCTCTGATTCCCCGCGTCTGATTCTCCGCCTCTGAATCCCCGCCTCTGATTCCCCATCTCTGATTCACCACCGCTAATTCCCGGCCTCTGATTCCCCACTACTGATTCCCGGCCTCTGATTCCCGGCCTCTGATTCCCCGCCTCTGATTCCCCATCTCTGATTCCCCGCCTTTGATTCCCCGACTCTGATTCCCTGCCTCTGATTCCCCAGCTCTGATTCCCCACCTCTGATTACCCGCGTCTGATTCCCTGACTCTAATTCCCGGACTCTGAATCCCCACCTCTGATTCCCGGCCTCTCATTCCCGGCCTTTGATTCCCGCTTCTGATTCCCCGCCTCTGATTCCCTGCCTCTGATTCCCCGTGTCTGATTCCCCATATCTGATACCCCGCCTCTGATTCCCCAACTCTGATTCCCCGCCTCTGATTCCCCAGTTATGATTCCCCACTTCTGATTCCCCGCGTCTGATTCCCTGCTTCTGATTCCCTGCCTCTGATTCCCCATCTGTGATTAACCACCTCTGATTCTCCGCGTCTGATTCCCCGCCTCAGTTTCCCGGCCTCTGATTCCCGGCCTACGATTCCCCGCTTCTAATTCCCCGCCTCTGATTCCCTGCCTCTGATTCCCCATCTCTGATTCACGAGCTCTGATTCCCCACCTCTGATTACCCACGTCTGATTCCCTGAATCAAATTCCCCGTCTCTGATTCCCCATCTCTGATTCACCGCCTCTGATTCCCCACCTCTGATTCCTCATATCTGATACCCCGCCTCGGATTCCCCAACTCTGATTCCCCAACTCTGATTCCCCGCCTCTGATTCCCCAGCTATGATTCCCCACCTCTGATTCCCCGCGTCTGATTCCCTGCTTCTGATTCCCTGCCTCTGATTCCCCATCTGTGATTAACCACCTCTGATTCTCCACGTCTGATTCCGCGCCTCTGATTCCCCATCTCTGATTCCCCATCTCTGATTCCCAAATTCTGATTCCCCACCTCTGATTCCCCAGCTCTGATTCCCCATCTCTGATTCCCAAATTCTGATTCCCTGCCTCTGATTCCCCACCTCTGATTCCCAATATCTGATTCCCCGCCTCTGTTTCCCCGCCTCTGATTCCCCACCTCTGTTTCCCCATATCTGATTCACCACCTCTGATTCCCCAACTCTGATTCCCCGCCTCTGATTCCCCAGCTCTGATTCCCCGCCTCTGATTCCACGTGTCTGATGGCCTGCCTCTGATTCCCCTCCTCTGATTTCCCATCTCTGATTCACTGCCTCTGATTCCCCACCTCTGATTCCCCATATCTGATTAGCCACCTCTGTTTCCCCGCCTCTGATTCCCAGCCTCTGATTCCCCATATCTGATTCCCAGCCTCTGATTCCCCATCTCTGATTCCCGGACTCTGAATCCCCACCTCTGATTCCCGGCCTCTCATTCCCGGCCTTTGATTCCCGCTTCTGATTCCCCGCCTCTGATTCCCTGCCTCTGATTCCCCGTGTCTGATTCCCCATATCTGATACCCCGCCTCGGATTCCCCATCTCTGATTCCCCAACTCTGATTCCCCGCCTCTGATTCCCCAGCTATGATTCCCCACCTCTGATTCCCCGCGTCTGATTCCCTGCTTCTGATTCCCTGCCTCTGATTCCCCATCTGTGATTAACCACCTCTGATTCTCCACGTCTTATTCCGCGCCTCTGATTCCCCATCTCTGAATCCCCATCTCTGATTCCCAAATTCTGATTCCCCGCCTCTGATTCCCCAGCTCTGATTCCCCATCTCTGATTCCCAAATTCTGATTGCCTGCCTCTGATTCCCCACCTCTGATTCCCAATATCTGATTCCCCGCCTCTGTTTCCCCGCCTCTGAATCCCCACCTCTGTTTCCCCATATCTGATTCCCCACCTCTGATTCCCCAATCTGATTCCCCGCCTCTGATTCCCCAGCTCTGATTCCCCGCCTCTGATTCCACGTGTCTGATGCCCTGCCTCTGATTCCCCGCCTCTGATTTCCCATCTCTGATTCACTGCCTCTGATTCCCCACCTCTGATTCCCCATATCTGATTAGCCACCTCTGTTTCCCCGCCTCTGATTCCCAGCCTCTGATTCCCCATATCTGATTCCCAGCCTCTGCTTCCCCACCTCTGATTCCCGGACTCTCATTCCCGGCCTTTGATTCCCGATTCTGATTCCCCGCCTCTGATTCCCTGCCTCTGATTCCCCATGTCTGATTCCCCTATCTGATTCCCTGCCTCTGATGCCCCATATCTGATTCCCAGCCTCTGATTCCCCAACTCTGATTCCCCGCCTCTGATTCCTCAGCTCTGATTCCCCACCTCTGATTCCCCGTGTCTAATTCCCTGCCTCTGATTCCCCGCCTCTGATTCCCCATCTTGTATTCACCACCACTGATTCCCTGCGTCTGATTCCCTGCCTGTGATTCCCCACCTCTGATTCACCATCTCTGATTCACTGCCTCTGATTCCCCTTCTCTGATTCCCATGTCTGATTCCCCAATTCTGATTCCCGCCTCTGATGCCCAACCTCTGATTCCCCTCCTCTGATTGCCCATATCTGATTCCCCGCCTCTGATTCCCCATATCTTATTCTCCGCCTCTGATCCCCAAACTCAGATTCCCCGCCTCTGATTCCCCACATCTGATTCTCTGCCTCTGATTCCCCACCTCTGATTCCCCGCCTCTGTTTCCCCATATCTGATTACCCACCTCTGATTCCACAACTCTGATTCCCCGCCTCTGATTCCCCAGCTCTGATTCCCCGCCTCTGATTCCCCGTGTCTGATTCCCTGCCTCTGATTCGCCGCCTCTGATTCCACATCTCTGATTCACCGCCTCTGATTCCCCACCTCTGATTCCCCATATCTGATAAGCCATCTCTGTTTCCCCGCCTCTGATTCCCCACCTCTGATTCCCCATATCTGATTCCCCGCCTCTGATTCCCCATCTCTGATTCCCGGACTCAGATTCCCCACCTCTGATTCCCCGCCTCTGATTCCCTGCCTCTGATTCCCCATCTCTGATTCCCCATATCTGATTCCCCAGCTCTGATTCCCAACATCTGATTCCCTGCCTCTGATTCCCCACCTCTGATTCCCAATATCTGATTCCCTGCCTCTGTTTCCTCACTTCTGATTCTCCGCCTCTGTTTCCCCATATCTGATTCCCCACCTCTGATTCCCCAACTCTGATTCCCCGCCTCTGATTCCCCAGCTCTGATTCCCCGCCTCTGATTCCCCGTGTCTGATTCCTTGCCTCTGATTCCCCGCCTCTGATTCCCCATCTCTGATTCACCACCACTGATTCCCTGCGTCTGATTTCCTGCCTGTGATTCCCCGCCTCTGATTCACCATCTCTGATTCACTGCCTCTGATTCCCCTTCTCTGATTCCCCATGTCTGATTCCCCAATTCTGATTCCCGCCTCTGATGCCCCACCTCTGATTCCCCTCCTCTGATTCCCCATATCTGATTCCCCGCCTCTGATTCCCCATATCTTATTCCCCGCCTCTGATTCCCAAACTCAGATTCCCCGCCTCTGATTCCCCAGCTCTGATTCCCCGCCTCTGATTCCCCGCGTATGATTCCCCGCCTCTGAATCCCCGCCTCTGATTCCCCATCTCTGATTCACCACCGCTAATTCCCGGCCTCTGATTCCCCACAACCGATTCCCGGCCTCTGATTCCCGGCCTCTGATTCCCCGCCTCTGATTCCCCATCTCTGATTCCCCGCCTCTGAATCCCCGACTCTGATTCCCCGCCTCTGATTCCCCAGCTCTGATTCCCCACCTCTGATTACCCGCGTCTGATTCCCTGACTCTAATTCCCGGCCTCTGATTCCCCATCTCTGATTCACCGCCTCTGATTCCCCACCTCTGATTCCCCATATCTGATTCCCCACCTCAGTTTCCCCGCCTCTGATTCCCCGCCTCTGATTCCCCATATCTGATACCCAGCCTCTGATTCCCCAACTCTGATTCCCCGCCTCTGATTCCCCAGTTATGATTCCCCGCCTCTGATTCCCCATATCTGATTCCCTGCCTCTGATGCCCCATATCTGATTCCCTGCCTCTGATTCCCCAACTCTGATTCCCCGCCTCTGATTCCTCAGCTCTGATTCCCCACCTCTGATTCCCCGTGTCTAATTCCCTGCCTCTGATTCCCCGCCTCTGATTCCCCATCTTGGATTCACCACCACTGATTCCCTGCGTCTGATTCCCTGCCTGTGATTCCCCGCCTCTGATTCACCATCTCTGATTCACTGCCTCTGATTCCCCTTCTCTGATTCCCCATGTCTGATTCCCCAATTCTGATTCCCGCCTCTGATGCCCCACCTCTGATTCCCCTCCTCTGATTGCCCATATCTGATTCCCCGCCTCTGATTCCCCATATCTTATTCCCCGACTCTGATTCCCAAACTCAGATTCCCCGCCTCTGATTCCCCAACTCTGATTCCCCTCCTCTGATTCCCCAGTTATGATTCCCCACCTCTGATTCCCCGCGTCTGATTCCCTGCTTCTGATTCCCTGCCTCTGATTCCCCATCTGTGATTAACCACCTCTGATTCTCCGCGTCTGAATCCCCGCCTCAGTTTCCCCGCCTCTGATTCCCCGCCTCTGATTCCCCATATCTGATTCCCCAACTCTGATTCCCCGCCTCTGATTCCCCAGTTATGATTCCCCGCCTCTGATTCCCCATATCTGATTTCCTGCCTCTGATGCCCCATATCTGATTCCCTGCCTCTGATTCCCCAACTCTGATTCCCCGCCTCTGATTCCTCAGCTCTGATACCCCACCTCTGATTCCCCGTGTCTAATTCCCTGCCTCTGATTCCCCGCCTCTGATTCCCCATCTTGGATTCACCACCACTGATTCCCTGCGTCTGATTCCCTGCCTGTGATTCCCCGCCTCTGATTCACCATCTCTGATTCACTGCCTCTGATTCCCCTTCTCTGATTCCCCATGTCTGATTCCCCAATTCTGTTTCCCGCCTCTGATGCCCCACCTCTGATTCCCCTCCTCTGATTGCCCATATCTGATTCCCCGCCTCTGATTCCCCATATCTTATTCCCCGACTCTGATTCCCAAACTCAGATTCCCCGCCTCTGATTCCCCAACTCTGATTCCCCTCCTCTGATTCCCCAGTTATGATTCCCCACCTCTGATTCCCCGCGTCTGATTCCCTGCTTCTGATTCCCTGCCTCTGATTCCCCATCTGTGATTAACCACCTCTGATTCTCCGCGTCTGATTCCCCGCCTCAGTTTCCCAGCCGCTGATTCCCCATATCTGATTCCCGGCATCTGATTCCCGGCCTATGATTCCCCGCTTGTAATTCCCCGCCTCTGATTCCCTGCCTCTGATTCCCCATGTCTGATTCCCCACATCTGATTCCCTGCCTCTGATACCCCGCCTCTGATTCCCCGCCTCTGATTCCATGCCACTAATTCCCCGCCTCTGATTCCCCATATCTGATTCCCTGCCTCTGATGCCCCATATCTGATTCCCTGCCTCTGATTCCCCAACTCTGATTCCCCGCCTCTGATTCCTCAGCTCTGATTCCCCACCTCTGATTCCCCGTGTCTAATTCCCTGCCTCTGATTCCCCGCCTCTGATTCCCCATCTTGGATTCACCACCACTGATTCCCTGCGTCTGATTCCCTGCCTGTGATTCCCCGCCTCTGATTCACCATCTCTGATTCACTGCCTCTGATTCCCCTTCTCTGATTCCCCATGTCTGATTCCCCAATTCTTATTCCCGCCTCTGATGCCCCACCTCTGATTCCCCTCCTCTGATTGCCCATATCTGATTCCCCGCCTCTGATTCCCCATTCTTATTCCCCGACTCTGATTCCCAAACTCAGATTCCCCGCCTCTGATTCCCCAGCTCTGATTCCCCACATCTGATTCCCTGCCTCTGATTCCCCACCTCTGATTCCCAATATCTGATTCCCTGCCTCTGTTTCCCCACCTCTGATTCCCCGCCTCTGTTTCCCCATATCTGATTCCCCACCTCTGATTCCCCAAATCTGATTCCCCGCATCTGAATCCCCAGCTTTGTTTCCCCGCCTCTGATTCCCCGTGTCTGATTCCCTGCCTCTGATTCCCCGCCTCTGATTCCCCATCTCTGATTCACCGCCTCTGATTCACCACCTCAGATTCCCCATATCTGATAAGCCTTCTCTGTTACCCCGCCTCTGATTCCCCGCTTCTGATTCCCCATATCTGATTCCCCGCCTCTGATTCCCCATCTCTGATTCCCGGACTCAGATTCTCCACCTCTGATTCCCAGCATCTGATTCCCGGAATATAATTCCCCGCTTCTGATTCCCCGCCTCTGATTCCCTGCCTCTGATTCCCCATCTCTGATTCCCCACATCTGATTCCCTGCCTCTGATTCCCCGCCTCTGATTCCCCATATCTGATTCCCTGCCTCTGATTCCCCATCTCTGATTCCCGCCCTCCGATTCCCCACCTCTGGTTCCCCATATCTGATACCCCTCCTCTCTTTCCCCGCCTCTGATTCCCCGCCTCTGATTCTCCATATCTGATACCCCGACTCTGATTCCCCAACTCTGATTCCCCGCCTCTGATTCCTCAGCTCTGATTCCCCGCCTCTGATTCCCCGCGTCTGATTCCCTGCTTCTGATTCCCTGCCTCTGATTCCCCATCTGTGATTAACCACCTCTGATTCTCCACGTCTGATTCCGCGCCTCTGATTCCCCATCTCTGATTCCCCATCTCTGATTCCCAAATTCTGATTCCCCGCCTCTGATTCCCCAGCTCTGATTCCCCATCTCTGATTCCCAAATTCTGATTCCCTGCCTCTGATTCCCCACCTCTGATTCCCAATATCTGATTCCCCGCCTCTGTTTCCCCGCCCCTGATTCCCCGCATCTGTTTCCCCATATCTGATTCCCCACCTCTGATTCCCCAACTCTGATTCCCAGCCTCTGATACCCCAGCTCTGATTCCCCGCATCTGATTCCACGTGTCTGATGCCCTGCCTCTGATTCCCCGCCTCTGATTTCCCATCTCTGATTCACTGCCTCTGATTCCCCACCTCTGATTCCCCATATCTGATTAGCCACCTCTGTTTCCCCGCCTCTGATTCCCAGCCTCTGATTCCCCATATCTGATTCCCAGCCTCTGATTCCCCATCTCTGATTCCCGGACTCTGAATCCCCACCTCTGATTCCCGGCCACTCATTCCCGGCCTTTGATTCCCGCTTCTGATTCCCCGCCTCTGATTCACTGCCTCTGATTCCCCATGTCTGATTCCCCACATCTGATTCCCTGCCTCTGATATCCCGCCTCTGATTCCCCGCCTCTGATTCCCTGCCACTAATTCCCCGCCTCTGATTCCCCTATCTGATTCCCTGCCTCTGATGCCCCATATCTGATTCCCACCTCTGATTCCCCAACTCTGATTCCCCGCCTCTGATTCCCCTCCTCTCTTTCCCCGCCTCTGATTCCCCGCCTCTGATTCTCCATATCTGATACCCCGACTCTGATTCCCCAACTCTGATTCCCCGCCTCTGATTCCTCAGCTCTGATTCCCCGCCTCTGATTCCCCGCGTCTGATTCCCTGCTTCTGATTCCCTGCCTCTGATTCCCCATCTGTGATTAACCGCCTCTGATTCTCCACGTCTGATTGCGCGCCTCTGATTCCCCATCTCTGATTCCCCATCTCTGATTCCCAAATTCTGATTCCCCGCCTCTGATTCCCCAGCTCTGATTCCCCATCTCTGATTCCCAAATTCTGATTCCCTGCCTCTGATTCCCCACCTATGATTCCCAATATCTGATTCCCCGCCTCTGTTTCCCCGCCCCTGATTCCCCGCCTCTGTTTCCCCAGATCTGATTCCCCACCTCTGATTCCCCAACTCTGATTCCCCGCCTCTGATTCCCCAGCTCTGATTCCCCGCATCTGATTCCACGTGTCTGATGCCCTTCCTCTGATTCCCCGCCTCTGATTTCCCATCTCTGATTCACTGCCTCTGATTCCCCACCTCTGATTCCCCATATCTGATTAGCCACCTCTGTTTCCCCGCCTCTGATTCCCAGCCTCTGATTCCCCATATCTGATTCCCAGCCTCTGATTCCCCATCTCTGATTCCCGGACTCTGAATCCCCACCTCTGATTCCCGGCCTCTCATTCCCGGCCTTTGATTCCCGCTTCTGATTCCCCGCCTCTGATTCACTGCCTCTGATTCCCCATGTCTGATTCCCCACATCTGATTCCCTGCCTCTGATATCCCGCCTCTGATTCCCCGCCTCTGATTCCCTGCCACTAATTCCCCGCCTCTGATTCCCCTATCTGATTCCCTGCCTCTGATGCCCCATATCTGATTCCCAGCCTCTGATTCCCCAACTCAGATTCCCCGCCTCTGCTTCCTCAGCTCTGATTCCCACCTCTGATTCCCCGTGTCTAATTCCCTGCCTCTGATTCCCCGCCTCTGATTCCCCATCTTGGATTCACCACCACTGATTCCCTGCGTCTGATTCCCTGCCTGTGATTCCCCGCCTCTGATTCACCATCTCTGATTCACTGCCTCTGATTCCCCTTCTCTGATTCCCCATGTCTGATTCCCCAATTCTGATTCCCGTCTCTGATGCCCAACCTCTGATTCCCCTCCTCTGATTGCCCATATCTGATTCCCCGCCTCTGATTCCCCATATCTTATTCTCCGCCTCTGATTCCCAAACTCAGATTCCCCGCCTCTGATTCCCCAGCTCTGATTCCCCACATCTGATTCTCTGCCTCTGATTCCCCACCTCTGATTCCCCGCCTCTGTTTCCCCATATCTGATTACCCACCTCTGATTCCCCAACTCTGATTCCCCGCCTCTGCTTCCCCAGCTCTGATTCCCCGCCTCTGATTCCCCGTGTCTTATTCCCTGCCTCTGATTCCCCGCCTCTGATTCCACATCTCTGATTCACCGCCTCTGATTCCCCGCCTCTGATTCCCCATATCTGATAAGCCATCTCTGTTTCCCCGCCTCTGATTCCCCACCTCTGATTCCCCATATCTGATTCCCCACCTCTGATTCCCCATCTCTGGTTCCCGGACTCAGATTCCCCACCTCTGATTCTCCGCCTCTGATTCCCTGCCTCTGATTCCCCATCTCTGATTCCCCATATCTGATTCCCCAGCTCTGATTCCCAACATCTGATTCCCTGCCTCTGATTCCCCACCTCTGATTCCCAATATCTGATTCCCTGCCTCTGTTTCCCCACTTCTGATTCCCCTCCTCTGTTTCCCCATATCTGATTCCCCACCTCTGATTCCCCAACTCTGATACCCCGCCTCTGATTCCCCAGCTCTGATTCCCCGCCTCTGATTCCCCGTGTCTGATTCCTTGCCTCTGATTCCCCGCCTCTGATTCGCCATCTCTGATTCACCACCACTGATTCCCTGCGTCTGATTCCCTGCCTGTGATTCCCCGCCTCTGATTCACCATCTCTGATTCACTGCCTCTGATTCCCCTTCTCTGATTCCCCATGTCTGATTCCCCAATTCTGATTCCCGCCTCTGATGCCCCACCTCTGATTCCCCATATCTGATTCCCCGCCTCTGATTCCCCATATCTTATTCCCCGCCTCTGATTCCCAAACTCAGATTCCCCGCCTCTGATTCCCCAGTTCTGATTCCCCGCCTCTGATTCCCCGCATCTGATTCCCCGCCTCTGAATCCCCGCCTCTGATTCCCCATCTCTGATTCACCACCGCTAATTCCCGTCCTCTGATTCCCGGCCTTTGATTCCCGGCCTCTGATTCCCCGCCTCTGATTCCCCATCTCTGATTCCCCGCCTCTGATTCCCCGACTCTGATTCCCCGCCTCTGATTCCCCAGCTCTGATTCCCCACCTCTGATTACCCGCATCTGATTCCCTGACTCTAATTCCCGGCCTCCGATTCCCCATCTCTGATTCACCGCCTCTGATTCCCCACCTCTGATTCCCCATATCTGATTCCCCGCCTCAGTTTCCCCGCCTCTGATTCCCCGCCTCTGATTCCCCATATCTGATACCCTGCCTCTGATTCCCCAACTCTGATTCCCCGCCTCTGATTCCCCAGTTATGATTCCCCACCTCTGATTCCGCGCGTCTGATTCCCTGCTTCTGATTCCCTGCCTCTGATTCCCCATCTGTGATTAACCACCTCTGATTCTCCGCGTCTGATTCCCCGCCTCAGTTTCCCCGCCTCTGATTCCCCATATCTGATTCACCGCCTCTGATTCACCACCTCAGATTCCCCATATCTGATAAGCCATCTCTGTTACCCCGCCTCTGAATCCCCATATCTGATTCCCCGCCTCTGATTCCCCATCTCTGATTCCCGGACTCAGATTCCCCACCTCTGATTCCCAGCCTCTGATTCCCGGAATATGATTCCCCGCTTCTGATTCCCCGCCTCTGATTCCCTGCCTCTGATTCCCCATCTCTGATTCCCCACATCTGATTCCCTGCTTCTGATTCCCCGCCTCTGATTCCCCATATCTGATTCCCTGCCTCTGATTCCCCAACTCTGATTCCCCGACTCTGATTCCTCAGCTCTGATTCCCCGCCTCTGATTCCCCGCGTCTGATTCCCTGCTTCTAATTCCCTGCCTCTGATTCCCCATCTGTGATTAACCACCTCTGATTCTCCACGTCTGATTACAGCGCCTCTGATTCCCCATCTCTGATTCCCCATCTCTGATTCCCAAATTCTGATTCCCCGCCTCTGATTCCCCAGTTCTGATTCCCCATCTCTGATTCCCAAATTCTGATTCCCTGCCTCTGATTCCCCACCTCTGATTCCCCACCTCTGATTCCCAATATCTGATTCCCCGCCTCTGTTTCCCCGCCTCTGATTCCACGCCTCTGTTTCCCCATATCTGATTCCCCACCTCTGATTCCCCAACTCTGATTCCCCGCCTCTGATTCCCCAGCTCTGATTCCCCGCCTCTGATTCCACGTGTCTGATGCCCTGCCTCTGATTCCCCGCCTCTGATTTCCCATCTCTGATTCACTGCCTCTGATTCCCCACCTCTGATTCCCCATATCTGATTAGCCACCTCTGTTTCCCCGCCTCTGATTCCCAGCCTCTGATTCCCCATATCTGATTCCCAGCCTCTGATTCCCCACCTCTGATTCCCGGACTCTCATTCCCGGCCTTTGATTCCCGCTTCTGATTCCCCGCCTCTGATTCCCTGCCTCTGATTCCCCAAGTCTGATTCCCCACATCTGATTCCCTGCCTCTGATATCCCGCCTCTGATTCCCTGCCTCTGATTCCCTGCCAATAATTCCCCGCCTCTGATTCCCCTATCTGATTCCCTGCCTCTGATGCCCCATATCTGATTCCCAGCCTCTGATTCCCCAACTCTGATTCCCCGCCTCTGATTCCTCAGCTCTGATTCCCCACCTCTGATTCCCCGTGTCTAATTCCCTGCCTCTGATTCCCCGCCTCTGATTCCCCATCTTGTATTCACCACCACTGATTCCCTGCGTCTGATTCCCTGCCTGTGATTTCCCGCCTCTGATTCACCATCTCTGATTCACTGCCTCTGATTCTCCTTCTCTGATTCCCCATGTCTGATTCCCCAATTCTGATTCCCGCCTCTGATGCCCAACCTCTGATTCCCCTCCTCTGATTGCCCATATCTGATTCCCCGCCTCTGATTCCCCATATCTTATTCTCCGCCTCTGATCCCCAAACTCAGATTCCCCGCCTCTGATTCCCCACATCTGATTCTCTGCCTCTTATTCCCCACCTCTGATTCCCCTCCTCTGTTTCCCCATATCTGATTACCCACCTCTGATTCCCCAACTCTGATTCCCCGCCTCTGATTCCCCAGCTCTGATTCCCCGCCTCTGATTCCCCGTGTCTGATTCCCTGCCTCTGAATCCCCGCCTCTGATTCCACATCTCTGATTCACCGCCTCTGATTCCCCACCTCTGATTCCCCATATCTGATAAGCCATCTCTGTTTCCCCGCCTCTGATTCCCCACTTCTGATTCCCCATATCTGATTCCCCGCCTCTGATTCCCCATCTCTGATTCCCGGACTGAGATTCCCCACCTCTGATTCCCCGCCTCTGATTCCCTGCCTCTGATTCCCCATCTCTGATTCCCCATATCTGATTCCCCAGCTCTGATTCCCAACATCTGATTCCCTGCCTCTGATTCCCCACCTCTGATTCCCAATATCTGATTCCCTGCCTCTGTTTCCCCACTTCTGATTCCCCGCCTCTGTTTCCCCATATCTGATTCCCCACCTCTGATTCCCCAACTCTGATTCCCCGCCTCTGATTCCCCAGCTCTGATTCCCCGCCTCTGATTCCCCGTGTCTGATTCCTTGCCTCTGATTCCCCGCCTCTGATTCCCCATCTCTGATTCACCACCACTGATTCCCTGCGTCTGATTTCCTGCCTGTGATTCCCCGCCTCTGATTCACCATCTCTGATTCACTGCCTCTGATTCCCCTTCTCTGATTCCCCATGTCTGATTCCCCAATTTTGATTCCCGCCTCTGATGCCCCACCTCTGATTCCCCTCCTCTGATTGCCTATATCTGATTCCCCGTCTCTGATTCCCCATATCTTATTCCCCGCCTCTGATTCCCAAACTCAGATTCGCCGCCTCTGATTCCCCAGCTCTGATTCCCCGCCTCTGATTCCCCGCGTCTGATTCCCCGCCTCTGAATCACCGCCTCTGATTCCCCATCTCTGATTCACCACCGCTAATTCCCGGCCTCTGATTCCCCACAACTGATTCCCCACATCTGATTCCCTGCCTCTGATTCCCCGCCTCTGATTCCCCATATCTGATTCCCTGCCTCTGATTCCCCATCTCTGATTCCCGCCCTCCGATTCCCCACCTCTGGTTCCCCATATCTGATACCCCTCCTCTCTTTCCCCGCCTCTGATTCCCCGCCTCTGATTCTCCATATCTGATACCCCGACTCTGATTCCCCAACTCTGATTCCCCGCCTCTGATTCCTCAGCTCTGATTCCCCGCCTCTGATTCCCCGCGTCTGATTCCCTGCTTCTGATTCCCTGCCTCTGATTCCCCATCTGTGATTAACCACCTCTGATTCTCCACGTCTGATTCCGCGCCTCTGATTCCCCATCTCTGATTCCCCATCTCTGATTCCCAAATTCTGATTCCCCGCCTCTGATTCCCCAGCTCTGATTCCCCATCTCTGATTCCCAAATTCTGATTCCCTGCCTCTGATTCCCCACCTCTGATTCCCAATATCTGATTCCCCGCCTCTGTTTCCCCGCCCCTGATTCCCCGCATCTGTTTCCCCATATCTGATTCCCCACCTCTGATTCCCCAACTCTGATTCCCCGCCTCTGATACCCCAGCTCTGATTCCCCGCATCTGATTCCACGTGTCTGATGCCCTGCCTCTGATTCCCCGCCTCTGATTTCCCATCTCTGATTCACTGCCTCTGATTCCCCACCTCTGATTCCCCATATCTGATTAGCCACCTCTGTTTCCCCGCCTCTGATTCCCAGCCTCTGATTCCCCATATCTGATTCCCAGCCTCTGATTCCCCATCTCTGATTCCCGGACTCTGAATCCCCACCTCTGATTCCCGCCCTCCGATTCCCCACCTCTGGTTCCCCATATCTGATACCCCTCCTCTCTTTCCCCGCCTCTGATTCCCCGCCTCTGATTCTCCATATCTGATACCCCGACTCTGATTCCCCAACTCTGATTCCCCGCCTCTGATTCCTCAGCTCTGATTCCCCGCCTCTGATTCCCCGCGTCTGATTCCCTGCTTCTGATTCCCTGCCTCTGATTCCCCATCTGTGATTAACCACCTCTGATTCTCCACGTCTGATTCCGCGCCTCTGATTCCCCATCTCTGATTCCCCATCTCTGATTCCCAAATTCTGATTCCCCGCCTCTGATTCCCCAGCTCTGATTCCCCATCTCTGATTCCCAAATTCTGATTCCCTGCCTCTGATTCCCCACCTCTGATTCCCAATATCTGATTCCCCGCCTCTGTTTCCCCGCCCCTGATTCCCCGCATCTGTTTCCCCATATCTGATTCCCCACCTCTGATTCCCCAACTCTGATTCCCCGCCTCTGATACCCCAGCTCTGATTCCCCGCATCTGATTCCACGTGTCTGATGCCCTGCCTCTGATTCCCCGCCTCTGATTTCCCATCTCTGATTCACTGCCTCTGATTCCCCACCTCTGATTCCCCATATCTGATTAGCCACCTCTGTTTCCCCGCCTCTGATTCCCAGCCTCTGATTCCCCATATCTGATTCCCAGCCTCTGATTCCCCATCTCTGATTCCCGGACTCTGAATCCCCACCTCTGATTCCCGGCCTCTCATTCCCGGCCTTTGATTCCCGCTTCTGATTCCCCGCCTCTGATTCACTGCCTCTGATTCCCCATGTCTGATTCCCCACATCTGATTCCCTGCCTCTGATATCCCGCCTCTGATTCCCCGCCTCTGATTCCCTGCCACTAATTCCCCGCCTCTGATTCCCCTATCTGATTCCCTGCCTCTGATGCCCCATATCTGATTCCCATCTCTGATTCCCCAACTCTGATTCCCCGCCTCTGATTCCCCTCCTCTCTTTCCCCGCCTCTGATTCCCCGCCTCTGATTCTCCATATCTGATACCCCGACTCTGATTCCCCAACTCTGATTCCCCGCCTCTGATTCCTCAGCTCTGATTCCCCGCCTCTGATTCCCCGCGTCTGATTCCCTGCTTCTGATTCCCTGCCTCTGATTCCCCATCTGTGATTAACCGCCTCTGATTCTCCACGTCTGATTCCGCGCCTCTGATTCCCCATCTCTGATTCCCCATCTCTGATTCCCAAATTCTGATTCCCCGCCTCTGATTCCCCAGCTCTGATTCCCCATCTCTGATTCCCAAATTCTGATTCCCTGCCTCTGATTCCCCACCTATGATTCCCAATATCTGATTCCCCGCCTCTGTTTCCCCGCCCCTGATTCCCCGCCTCTGTTTCCCCAGATCTGATTCCCCACCTCTGATTCCCCAACTCTGATTCCCCGCCTCTGATTCCCCAGCTCTGATTCCCCGCATCTGATTCCACGTGTCTGATGCCCTGCCTCTGATTCCCCGCCTCTGATTTCCCATCTCTGATTCACTGCCTCTGATTCCCCACCTCTGATTCCCCATATCTGATTAGCCACCTCTGTTTCCCCGCCTCTGATTCCCAGCCTCTGATTCCCCATATCTGATTCCCAGCCTCTGATTCCCCATCTCTGATTCCCGGACTCTGAATCCCCACCTCTGATTCCCGGCCTCTCATTCCCGGCCTTTGATTCCCGCTTCTGATTCCCCGCCTCTGATTCACTGCCTCTGATTCCCCATGTCTGATTCCCCACATCTGATTCCCTGCCTCTGATATCCCGCCTCTGATTCCCCGCCTCTGATTCCCTGCCACTAATTCCCCGCCTCTGATTCCCCTATCTGATTCCCTGCCTCTGATGCCCCATATCTGATTCCCAGCCTCTGATTCCCCAACTCAGATTCCCCGCCTCTGCTTCCTCAGCTCTGATTCCCACCTCTGATTCCCCGTGTATAATTCCCTGCCTCTGATTCCCCGCCTCTGATACCCCATCTTGGATTCACCACCACTGATTCCCTGCGTCTGATTCCCTTCCTGTGATTCCCCGCCTCTGATTCACCATCTCTGATTCACTGCCTCTGATTCCCCTTCTCTGATTCCCCATGTCTGATTCCCCAATTCTGATTCCCGTCTCTGATGCCCAACCTCTGATTCCCCTCCTCTGATTGCCCATATCTGATTCCCCGCCTCTGATTCCCCATATCTTATTCTCCGCCTCTGATTCCCAAACTCAGATTCCCCGCCTCTGATTCCCCAGCTCTGATTCCCCACATCTGATTCTCTGCCTCTGATTCCCCACCTCTGATTCCCCGCCTCTGTTTCCCCATATCTGATTACCCACCTCTGATTCCCCAACTCTGATTCCCCGCCTCTGCTTCCCCAGCTCTGATTCCACGCCTCTGATTCCCCGTGTCTGATTCCCTGCCTCTGATTCCCCGCCTCTGATTCCACATCTCTGATTCACCGCCTCTGATTCCCCACCTCTGATTCCCCATATCTGATAAGCCATCTCTGTTTCCCCGCCTCTGATTCCCCACCTCTGATTCCCCATATCTGATTCCCCACCTCTGATTCCCCATCTCTGGTTCCCGGACTCAGATTCCCCACCTCTGATTCTCCGCCTCTGATTCCCTGCCTCTGATTCCCCATCTCTGATTCCCCATATCTGATTCCCCAGCTCCTATTCCCAACATCTGATTCCCTGCCTCTGATTCCCCACCACTGATTCCCAATATCTGATTCCCTGCCTCTGTTTCCCCACTTCTGATTCCCCTCCTCTGTTTCCCCATATCTGATTCCCCACCTCTGATTCCCCAACTCTGATACCCCGCCTCTGATTCCCCAGCTCTGATTCCCCGCCTCTGATTCCCCGTGTCTGATTCCTTGCCTCTGATTCCCGGCCTCTGATTCGCCATCTCTGATTCACCACCACTGATTCCCTGCGTCTGATTCCCTGCCTGTGATTCCCCGCCTCTGATTCACCATCTCTGATTCACTGCCTCTGATTCCCCTTCTCTGATTCCCCATGTCTGATTCCCCAATTCTGATTCCCGCCTCTGATGCCCCACCTCTGATTCCCCATATCTGATTCCCCGCCTCTGATTCCCCATATCTTATTCCCCGCCTCTGATTCCCAAACTCAGATTCCCCGCCTCTGATTCCCCAGTTCTGATTCCCCGCCTCTGATTCCCCGCATCTGATTCCCCGCCTCTGAATCCCCGCCTCTGATTCCCCATCTCTGATTCACCACCGCTAATTCCCGGCCTCTGATTCCCCACAAATGATTCCCGGCCTCTGATTCCCGGCCTCTGATTCCCCGCCTCTGATTCCCCATCTCTGATTCCCCGCCTCTGATTCCCCGACTCTTATTCCCCGCCTCTGATTCCCCAGCTCTGATTCCCCACCTCTGATTACCCGCATCTGATTCCCTGACTCTAATTCCCGGCCTCCGATTCCCCATCTCTGATTCACCGCCTCTGATTCCCCACCTCTGATTCCCCATATCTGATTCCCCGCCTCAGTTTCCCCGCCTCTGATTCCCCGCCTCTGATTCCCCATATCTGATACCCTGCCTCTGATTCCCCAACTATGATTCCCCGCCTCTGATTCCCCAGTTATGATTCCCCACCTCTGATTCCGCGCGTCTGATTCCCTGCTTCTGATTCCCTGCCTCTGATTCCCCATCTGTGATTAACCACCTCTGATTCTCCGCGTCTGATTCCCCGCCTCAGTTTCCCCGCCTCTGATTCCCCATATCTGATTCACCGCCTCTGATTCACCACCTCAGATTCCCCATATCTGATAAGCCATCTCTGTTACCCCGCCTCTGAATCCCCATATCTGATTCCCCGCCTCTGATTCCCCATCTCTGATTCCCGGACTCAGATTCCCCACCTCTGATTCCCAGCCTCTGATTCCCGGAATATGATTCCCCGCTTCTGATTCCCCGCCTCTGATTCCCTGCCTCTGATTCCCCATCTCTGATTCCCCACATCTGATTCCCTGCTTCTGATTCCCCGCCTCTGATTCCCCATATCTGATTCCCTGCCTCTGATTCCCCAACTCTGATTCCCCGCCTCTGATTCCTCAGCTCTGATTCCCCGCCTCTGATTCCCCGCGTCTGATTCCCTGCTTCTAATTCCCTGCCTCTGATTCCCCATCTGTGATTAACCACCTCTGATTCTCCACGTCTGATTACAGCGCCTCTGATTCCCCATCTCTGATTCCCCATCTCTGATTCCCAAATTCTGATTCCCCGCCTCTGATTCCCCAGTTCTGATTCCCCATCTCTGATTCCCAAATTCTGATTCCCTGCCTCTGATTCCCCACCTCTGATTCCCCACCTCTGATTCCCAATATCTGATTCCCCGCCTCTGTTTCCCCGCCTCTGATTCCACGCCTCTGTTTCCCCATATCTGATTCCCCACCTCTGATTCCCCAACTCTGATTCCCCGCCTCTGATTCCCCAGCTCTGATTCCCCGCCTCTGATTCCACGTGTCTGATGCCCTGCCTCTGATTCCCCGCCTCTGATTTCCCATCTCTGATTCACTGCCTCTGATTCCCCACCTCTGATTCCCCATATCTGATTAGCCACCTCTGTTTCCCCGCCTCTGATTCCCAGCCTCTGATTCCCCATATCTGATTCCCAGCCTCTGATTCCCCACCTCTGATTCCCGGACTCTCATTCCCGGCCTTTGATTCCCGCTTCTGATTCCCCGCCTCTGATTCCCTGCCTCTGATTCCCCAGGTCTGATTCCCCACATCTGATTCCCTGCCTCTGATATCCCGCCTCTGATTCCCTGCCTCTGATTCCCTGCCACTAATTCCCCGCCTCTGATTCCCCTATCTGATTCCCTGCCTCTGATGCCCCATATCTGATTCCCAGCCTCTGATTCCCCAACTCTGATTCCCCGCCTCTGATTCCTCAGCTCTGATTCCCCACCTCTGATTCCCCGTGTCTAATTCCCTGCCTCTGATTCCCCGCCTCTGATTCCCCATCTTGTATTCACCACCACTGATTCCCTGCGTCTGATTCCCTGCCTGTGATTCCCCGCCTCTGACTCACCATCTCTGATTCACTGCCTCTGATTCTCCTTCTCTGATTCCCCATGTCTGATTCCCCAATTCTGATTCCCGCCTCTGATGCCCAACCTCTGATTCCCCTCCTCTGATTGCCCATATCTGATTCCCCGCCTCTGATTCCCCATATCTTATTCTCCGCCTCTGATCCCCAAACTCAGATTCCCCGCCTCTGATTCCCCACATCTGATTCTCTGCCTCTTATTCCCCACCTCTGATTCCCCTCCTCTGTTTCCCCATATCTGATTACCCACCTCTGATTCCCCAACTCTGATTCTCCGCCTCTGATTCCCCAGCTCTGATTCCCCGCCTCTGATTCCCCATGTCTGATTCCCTGCCTCTGATTCCCCGCCTCTGATTCCACATCTCTGATTCACCGCCTCTGATTCCCCACCTCTGATTCCCCATATCTGATAAGCCATCTCTGTTTCCCCGCCTCTGATTCCCCACTTCTGATTTCCCATATCTGATTCCCCGCCTCTGATTCCCCATCTCTGATTCCCGGACTGAGATTCCCCACCTCTGATTCCCCGCCTCTGATTCCCTGCCTCTGATTCCCCATCTCTGATTCCCCATATCTGATTCCCCAGCTCTGATTCCCAACATCTGATTCCCTGCCTCTGATTCCCCACCTCAGATTCCCAATATCTGATTCCCTGCCTCTGTTTCCCCACTTCTGATTCCCCGCCTCTGTTTCCCCATATCTGATTCCCCACCTCTGATTCCCCAACTCTGATTCCCCGCCTCTGAATCCCCAGCTCTGATTCCCCGCCTCTGATTCCCCGTGTCTGATTCCTTGCCTCTGATTCCCCGCCTCTGATTCCCCATCTCTGATTCACCACCACTGATTCCCTGCGTCTGATTTCCTGCCTGTGATTCCCCGCCTCTGATTCACCATCTCTGATTCACTGCCTCTGATTCCACTTCTCTGATTCCCCATGTCTGATTCCCCAATTTTGATTCCCGCCTCTGATGCCCCACCTCTGATTCCCCTCCTCTGATTGCCTATATCTGATTCCCCGCCTCTGATTCCCCATATCTTATTCCCCGCCTCTGATTCCCAAACTCAGATTCGCCGCCTCTGATTCCCCAGCTCTGATTCCCCGCCTCTGATTCCCCGCGTCTGATTCCCCGCCTCTGAATCACCGCCTCTGATTCCCCATCTCTGATTCACCACCGCTAATTCCCGGCCTCTGATTCCCCACAACTGATTCCCGGCCTCTGATTCCCGGCCTCTGATTCCCCGCCTCTGATTCCCCGCCTCTGATTCCCCATCTCTGATTCCCCGCCTCTGATTCCCCGACTCTGATTCCCCGCCTCTGATTCCCCAGCTCTGATTCCCCACCTCTGATTACCCGCGTCTGATTCCCTGACTCTAATTCCCGGCCTCTGATTCCCCATCTCTGATTCACCGCCTCTGATTCCCCACCTCTGATTCCCCATATCTGATTCCCCGCCTCAGTTTCCCTGCCTCTGATTCCCCGCCTCTGATTCCCCATATCTGATACCCCACCTCTGATTCCCCAACTCTGATTCCCCGCCTCTGATTCCCCAGTTATGATTCCCCACCACTGATTCCCCGCGTCTGATTCCCTGCTTCTGATTCCCTGCCTCTGATTCCCCATCTGTGATTAACCACCTCTGATTCTCCGCGTCTGATTCCCCGCCTCAGTTTCCCCGCCGCTGATTCCCCATATCGGATTCCCGGCCTCTGATTCCCGGCCTATGATTCCCCGCTTGTAATTCCCCGCCTCTGATTCCCTGCCTCTGATTCCCCATGTCTGATTCCCCACATCTGATTCCCTGCCTCTGATACCCCGCCTCTGATTCCCGGCCTCTGATTCCATGCCACTAATTCCCCGCCTCTGATTCCCCATATCTGATTCCCTGCCTCTGATGCCCCATATCTGATTCCCTGCCTCTGATTCCCCAACTCTGATTCCCCGCCTCTGATTCCTCAGCTCTGATTCCCCACCTCTTATTCCCCGTGTCTAATTCCCTGCCTCTGATTCCCCGCCTCTGATTCACCATCTTGGATTCACCACCACTGATTCCCTGCGTCTGATTCCCTGCCTGTGATTCCCCGCCTCTGATTCACCATCTCTGATTCACTGCCTCTGATTCCCCTTCTCTGACTCCCCATGTCTGATTCCCCAATTCTGATTCCCGCCTCTGATGCCCCACCTCTGATTCCCCTCCTCTGATTCCCCATATCTGATTCCCCGCCTCTGATTCCCCATATCTTATTCCCCGACTCTGATTCCCAAACTCAGATTCCCCGCCTCTGATTCCCCAGCTCCGATTCCCCACATCTGATTCCCTGCCTCTGATTCCCCACCTCTGATTCCCAATATCTGATTCCCTGCCTCTGTTTCCCCACCTCTGATTCCCCGCCTCTGTTTCCCCATATCTGATTCCCCACCTCTGATTCCCCAACTCTGATTCCCCGCCTCTGAATCCCCAGCTTTGATTCCCCGCCTCTGATTCCCCGTGTCTGATTCCCTGCCTCTGATTCCCCGCCTCTGATTCCCCATCTCTGATTCACCGCCTCTGATTCACCACCTCAGATTCCCCATATCTGATAAGCCTCTCTGTTAACCCGCCTCTGATTCCCCGCTTCTGATTCCCCATATCTGATTCCCCGCCTCTGATTCCCCATCTCTGATTCCCGGACTCAGATTCCCCACCTCTGATTCCCAGCATCTGATTCCCGGAATATGATTCCCCGCTTCTGATTCCCCGCCTCTGATTCCCTGCCTCTGATTCCCCATCTCTGATTCCCCACATCTGATTCCCTGCCTCTGATTCCCCGCCTCTGATTCCCCATATCTGATTCCCTGCCTCTGATTCCCCATCTCTGATTCCCGCCCTCCGATTCCCCACCTCTGGTTCCCCATATCTGATACCCCTCCTATCTTTCCCCGCCTCTGATTCCCCGCCTCTGATTCTCCATATCTGATACCCCGACTCTGATTCCCCAACTCTGATTCCCCGCCTCTGATTCCTCAGCTCTGATTCCCCACCTCTGATTCCCCGTATCTGATTCCCTGCTTCTGATTCGCTGCCTCTGATTCCCCATCTGTAATTAACCACCTCTGATTCTCCACGTCTGATTCCGCGCCTCTGATTCCCCATCTCTGATTCCCCATCTCTGATTCCCAAATTCTGATTCCCCGCCTCTGATTCCCCAGCTCTGATTCCCCATCTCTGATTCCCAAATTCTGATTCCCTGCCTCTGATTCCCCACCTCTGATTCCCAATATCTGATTCCCCGCCTGTTTCCCCGCCTCTGATTCCCCGCCTCTGTTTCCCCATATCTGATTCCACACCTCTGATTCCCCAACTCTGATTCCCCGCCTCTGATTCCCCATATCTGGTTCCCCGCCGCTGATTCCCCAACTCTGATACCCCACCTCTGATTCCCCAGCTCTGATTCCCCGCCTCTGATTCCCCGCGTCTGATTCCCTGCCTCTGATTCCCCGCCTCTGATTCCCCATTTCTGATTCACCACTTATGATCCCCCGCCTCTGATTCCCCATGTTTGATTCCCCGCCTCTGTTTCCCTGCCTCTGATTCCCCGCCTCTGATTCCCCATATCAGATTCCCCGCCTCTGATTCCCCAACTCTTATTCCCCGCCTGTGATTCGCCAACTATGATTCCCCGCCTCTGATTCCCCGCGTCTGATTCTCTGCCTGTGATTTCCTGCCTCTGATTCCCCACTTCTGTTACCCCACCTCTGATTCCCCGCCTCTGATTCCCCATATCTGATTCCCCTCCTCTGATTCCCCAACTCTGATTCCCCGCCTCTGATTCCCCAGCTCTGATTCCCCGCCTCTGTTTCCACGCGTCTGATTCCCTGCCTCTGATTCCCCACCTCTGATTCCCCATCTCTGATTCACCACCTCTGATTCCCTACCTATGATTCCCCATATCTGATTCCCCATATCTGATTCCCCTCCTCTGTTTCCCTGCCTCTGATTCCCCGCCTCTGATTACCCATATCTCATTCCCAGCCTCTGATTCCCCATCTCTGATTCCCGGACTCTGATTCCCCACCTCTGATTCCCGGCCTCTTATTCCCGGCATCTTATTCCCCGCCTCTGATTCCCCAGCTCTGATTCCCCATCTCTGATCCCCAAATTCTGATTCCCCAACTCTTATTCCCCGCCTGTGATTCGCCAACTATGATTCCCCGCCTCTGATTCCCCACGTCTGATTCTCTGCCTGTGATTCCCTGCCTCTGATTCCCCACCTCTGTTACCCCACCTCTGATTCCCCGCCTCTGATTCCCCATATCTGATTCCCCTCCTCTGATTCCCCAACTCTGATTCCCCGCCTCTGATTCCCCAGCTCTGATTCCCCGCCTCTGTTTCCCCGCATCTGATTCCCTGCCTCTGATTCCCCACCTCTGATTCCCCATCTCTGATTCACCACCTCTGATTCCCTACCTATGATTCCCCATATCTGATTCCCCATATCTGATTCCCCTGCTCTGTTTCCCTGCCTCTGATTCCCCGCCTCTGATTCCCCATATCTCATTCCCAGCCTCTGATTCCCCATCTCTGATTCCCGGACTCTGATTCCCCACCTCTGATTCCCGGCCTCTTATTCCCGGCATCTTATTCCCGGCCTCTGATTCCCAGCCATTGATTCCCCGCTTCTGATTCTGATTCCCTGCCTCTGATTCCCCATCTCTGATTCCACACATCTGATTCCCTGCCTCTGATTCCCCACTTCTGATTCCCCGCCTCTGATTCCCCACCTCTGTTTCCCCACCTCTGATTCCCCGCCTCTGTTTCCCCATATCTAATTCCCCGCCTCTGATTCCCCAATCTGATTCCCCGCTCTGATTCCCCAGCTCTGAATTCCCGCCTCTGATTCCCCGCATCTGATTCCCTGCCTCTGAATCCCCACCTCTGATTCCCTGCTTCTGATTCCCAACCTCTGATTCCCCGCCTCTGATTCCCTGCCTCTGATTCCCCGCCTCTGATTCCCTGCCTCTGATTCCCCACCTCCGTTTCCCCACCTCTGATTCCCCGCCTCTGTTTCCCCATATCTAATTCCACGCCTCTGATTTCCCAAATCTGATTCCACGCTCTGATTCCCCAGCTCTGAATTCCCGCCTCTGATTTCCCGCATCTGATTCCCTGCCTCTGAATCCCCACCTCTGATTCCCTGCCTCTGATTCCCAACCTCTGATTCCCCTCCTCTGATTCCCCATATCTGATTCCCCTCCTCTGTTTCCCTGCCTCTGATTCCCCGCCTCTGTTACCCAATATCTGATTTCCCGCCTCTGATTCCCCAACTCTGATTCCCCGCCTCTGATTCCCTGCCTCTGATTCCCCACCTCCGTTTCCCCACCTCTGATTCCCCGCCTCTGTTTCCCCATATCTAATTCCACGCCTCTGATTTCCCAAATCTGATTCCCCGCTCTGATTCCCCAGCTCTGAATTCCCGCCTCTGATTTCCCGCATCTGATTCCCTGCCTCTGAATCCCCACCTCTGATTCCCTGCCTCTGATTCCCAACCTCTGATTCCCCTCCTCTGATTCCCCATATCTGATTCCCCTCCTCTGTTTCCCTGCCTCTGATTCCCCGCCTCTGTTACCCCATATCTGATTCCCCGCCTCTGATTCCCCAACTCTGATTCTGCACATCTGATTCCCTGCCTCTTTTTCCCCACCTCTGATTCCCGGCCTCTGATTCCCGGCATCTGATTCCCGGCCTCTCATTCCCGGCCTCACATTCCCCGCCTCTGATTCCCGGCATCTGATTACCCGCCTCTGATTCCCCGCCTCTGATTCCCTGCCTCTGATTCCCCATCTCTGATTCCGCACATCTGATTCCCTGCCTCTGATTCCCCGTCTCTGATTCCCCGCCTCTGATTCCCTGCCTCTGATTCCCAACCTCTGATTCACCACCTCTGATTCCCCATATCTGATTCCCCGCCTCTGTTTCCCCGCCTCTGATTCCCCGCCTCTGTTTCCCCATATCTGATTCCCCGCCTCTGTTTCCACATATCTAATTCCCCGCCTCTGATTCCCCAACTCTGATTCCCCGCTCTGATTCCCCAGCTCTGAATCCCCGCCTCTGATTCCCCGCATCTGATTCACTGCCTCTGAATCCCCACCTCTGATTCCCTGCCTCTGATTCACAACCTCTGATTCCCCTCCTCTGATTCCCCATATCTGATTCCCCGCCTCCGTTTCCCTGCCTCTGATTCCCCGCCTCTGTTTCCCCATATCTGATTCCCCGCCACCATTTCCCTGCCTCTGATTCCCCGCCTCTGTTTCCCCATATCTGATTCCCCGCCTCTGATACCCCAACTCTGATTCCCCGCCTCTGATTCCCCAGCTCTGATTCCCCGCCTCTGACTCCCCGCGTCTGATTCCCAGCCTCTGATTCCCCATGTCTGATTTCCTGCCTCTGATTCCCCGCCTCTGATTCCGCACATCCAATTCCCTGCCTCTGATTCCCCGCCTCTGATGCCCCGCCTCTGATTCCATGCTTCTGATTCCCAACGTCTGATTCCCCACCTCTGATTCCCCATATCTGATTCCCCGCCTCTGTTTCCCCGCCTCTGATTCCCTGCATCTGTTTCCTCATATCTGATTCCCTGCCTCTGATTCCCCGCCTCTGATGCCCCGCCTCTGATTCCATGCTTCTGATTCCTTGCCTCTGATTCCCAACCTCTGATTCCCCACTTCTGATTCCCCAATTCTGATTCCCCGCCTCTGATTCCCCAAATCTGATTCCCCGCCTCTGATTCCCCAGCTCTGATTCCCCGCCTCTGAATCCCCGTGTTTGATTCCCTGCCTCTGATTCCCCGCCTCTGCTTCCCAATCTCTGATTCACCACCTTTGATTCGCCACCGCTGATTCCCCATATGTGATTCCCCGCCTCTGATACCCCGCCTCTGATTCCACGCCTCTGATTCCCCATATCTCATTCCCCGCCTCTGATTCCCCATCTCTGATTCCGCACATCCAATTCCCTGCCTCTGATTCCCCGCCTCTGATGCCCCGCCTCTGATTCCATGCTTCTGATTGCCAACCTCTGATTCCCCACCTCTGATTCCCCATATCTGATTCCCCGCCTCTGTTTCCCCGCCTCTGATTCCCTGCATCTGTTTCCTCATATCTGATTCCCCTCCTCTGATGCCCCAACACTGATTCCCCGCCTCTGATTCCCTGCCTCTGATTCCCAACATCTGATCCCCACCTCTGATTCCCCATCTCTGATTCCGCACATCCAATTCCCTGCCTCTGATTCCCCGCCTCTAATGCCCCACCTCTGATTCCATGCTTCTGATTCCCAACCTCTGATTCCCCACCTCTGATTCCCCATATCTGATTCCCCGCCTTTGTTTCCCCGCCTCTGATTCCCTGCATCTGTTTCCTCATATCTGATTCCCCTCCTCTGATTCCCCAACACTGATTCCCCGCCTCCTTTTCCCTGCCTCTGATTCCCAACCTCTGATTCCCCACCTCTGATTCCCCATATCTGATTCCCCCCCTCTGTTTCCCAACCTCTGATTCCCGACCTCTGATTCCCCATATCTGACTCCCCGCCTCTGTTTCCCCGCCTCTTATTCCCCGCCTCTGTTTCACCATATCTGATTCCCGGCCTCTCATTCCCCAGCTCTGATTCCCCGCCTCTGATTCCCCATATCTGATTCCCCGCCGCTGATTCCCCAACTCTGATACCCCGCCTCTGATTCCCCAGCTCTGATTCCCCGCCTCTGATTCCCCGCGTCTGATTCCCTACCTCTGATTCCCCGCATCTGATTCCCCATCTCTGATTCACCGCCTTTGATTCCATACCTCTGATTCCCCATATCTGATTCCCCGCCTCTGTTTCCACGCCTCTGATTCCCCGCCTCTGATTCCTTGCCTCTGATTCCCCATTTCTGATTCCGTACATCTGATTCCCTGCCTCTGATTCCCCGCCTCTGATTCCCCGCCTCTGATTCCCTGCCTCTGATTCCCAACCTCTGATTCACCACCTCTGATTCCCCATATCTGATTCCCCACCTCTGTTTCCCCACCTCTGATTCCCCACCTCTGTTTCCCCATATCTGATTCCCCGCCTCTGATTCACCAACTCTGATTCCCCGCCTCTGATTCCCCGCCTCTGATTCCCCATCTCTGATTCAGCGCCATTGATTCGCCATCTCTGATTCCCCATATCTGATTCCCCACCTCTGTTTCCCTGCCTCTGATTCCCCATCTCTGATTCCGCACATCTGATTCCCTGCCTCTGATTCCCCACCTCTGATTCCCCATATCTGATACCCCGCCTCTGATTCCCGGCCTCTGATTCCCTGCCTCTGATTCCCCACCTCTGATTCCCTGCCTCTGATTCCCCATTTCTGATTCTGCACATCTGATTCCCTGCCTCTGATTTTCCGCCTCTGATTCCCCGCCTCTGATTCCCTGCCTCTGATTCCCAACCTCTGATACCCCACCTCTGATTCCCCATATCTGATTCCCCGCCTCTGTTTCACCGCCTCTGAATCACCGCCTCTGTTTCCCCATATCTGATTCCCCGCCTCTGATTCCCCAACTCTGATTCCCCGCCTCTGATTCCCCGTGTTTGATTCCCTGCCTCTGATTCCCCGCCTCTGATTCCCCATCTCTGATTCAGCGCCTTTGATTCACCACCTCTGATTCCCCATATCTGATTCCCCGCATCTGTTTCCCCGCCTATGATTCCCCGCCTCTGTTTCCCCATATCTAATTCCCCGCCTCTGATTCCCCAACTCTGATTCCCCGCTCTGACCCCCCGCCTCTGATTCCCCATGTCTGATTCCCCGCCTCTGTTTCCCTGCCTCTGATTCCCCGCCTCTGATTCCCCATATCAGATTCCCCGCTCTGATTCCCCAACTCTTATTCCCCGCCTGTGATTCGCCAACTATGATTCCCCGCCTCTGATTCCCCGCGTCTGATTCTCTGCCTGTGATTCCCTGCCTCTGATTCCCCATCTCTGTTACCCCGCCTCTGATTCCCCGCCTCTGATTCCCCATATCTGATTCCCCTCCTCTGATTCCCCAACTCTGATTCCCCGCCTCTGATTCCCCAGCTCTGATTCCCCGCCTCTGTTTCCCCGCGTCTGATTCCCTGCCTCTGATTCCCCACCTCCGATTCCCCATCTCTGATTCACCACCTCTGATTCCCCACCTATGATTCCCCATATCTGATTCCCCGTCTCTGTTTCCCCGCCTCTGATTCCCCGCCTCTGATTCCCCATATCTGATTCCCCACCTATGATTTCCCAACTCTGATTCCCCGCCTCTGATTCGCCAGCTATGATTCCCCTCCTCTGATTCCCCACGTCTGAATCCCTGCCTCTGATTCCCCGCCTCTGATTCCCAATATCTGATTCCCCGCCTCCGTTTCCCTGCCTCTGATTCCCCGCCTCTGTTTCCCCATATCTGATTCCCCGCCTCTGATTCCCCAACTCTGATTCCCCGCCTCTGATTCCCCAGCTCTGATTCCCCGCCTCTGACTCCCCGCGTCTGATTCCCAGCCTCTGATTCCCCATGTCTGATTTCCTGCCTCTGATTCCCCGCCTCTGATTCGCCATCTCTGATTCATCGCCTCTGATTCCCCACCTCTGATTCCCCATATCTGATTCCCCACCTATGTTTCCCCGCCTCTGATTCCCCTCCTCTGATTCCCCAACTCTGATTCCCGGACTCTGATTCCCACCTCTGATTCCCCATCTCTGATTCTGCACATCCGATTCCCTGCCTCTGATTCCCCGCCTCTGATGCCCCGCCTCTGATTTCATGCCTCTGTTTCCTCATATCTGATTCCCCGCCTCTGATTCCCCAACACTGATTTCCCGCCTCTGATTCCCCAGCTCTGATTCACCACCTCTGATTCCCCGCGTCTGATTCCCCGCCTCTGATTCCCCATATCTGATTCCCCGCCTCTGATTCCCCAAATCTGATTCCCCGCCTCTGATTCCCCAGCTCTGATTCCCCGCCTCTGAATCCCCGTGTTTGATTCCCTGCCTCTGATTCCCCACCTCTGCTTCCCCATCTCTGATTCACCACCTTTGATTCGCCACCGCTGATTCCCCATATGTGATTCCCCGCCTCTGTTACCCCGCCTCTGATTCCACGCCTCTGATTCCCCATATCTCATTCCCCGCCTCTGATTCCCCATCTCTTATTCCGCACATCCAATTCCCTGCCTCTGATTCCCCGCCTCTGATGCCCCGCCTCTGATTCCATTCTTCTGATTCCCAACCTCTGATTCCCCACCTCTGATTCCCCATATCTGATTCCCCGCCTTTGTTTCCCCGCCTCTGATTCCCTGCATCTGTTTCCTCATATCTGATTCCCCTCCTCTGATTCCCCAACACTGATTCCCCGCCTCTGATTCCCTGCCTCTGATTCCCAACCTCTGATTCCCCACCTCTGATTCCCCATATCTGATTCCCCCCCTCTGTTTCCCAACCTCTGATTCCCGACCTCTGATTCCCCATATCTGATTCCCCGCCTCTGTTTCCCCGCCTCTTATTCCCCGCCTCTGTTTCACCATATCTGATTCCCGGCCTCTCATTCCCCAGCTCTGATTCCCCGCCTCTGATTCCCCATATCTGATTCCCCGCCGCTGATTCCCCAACTCTGATACCACGCCTCTGATTCCCCAGCTCTGATTCCCCGCCTCTGATTCCCCACGTCTGGTTCCCTGCCTCTGATTCCCCGCCTCTGATTCCCCATCTCTGATTCACCGCCTTTGATTCCACACCTCTGATTCCCCATATCTGATTCCCCGCCTCTGTTTCCACGCCTCTGATTCCCCGCCTCTGATTCCCTGCCTCTGATTCCCCATTTCTGATTCCGTACATCTGATTCCCTGCCTCTGATTCCCCGCCTCTGATTCCCCGCCTCTGATTCCCTGCCTCTGATTCCCAACCTCCGATTCACCACCTCTGATTCCCCATATCTTATTCCCCACCTCTGTTTCCCCACCTCTGATTCCCCACCTCTGTTTCCCCATATCTGATTCCCCGCCTCTGATTCACCAACTCTGATTCCCCGCCTCTGATTCCCCGCCTCTGATTCCCCATCTCTGATTCAGCGCCATTGATTCGCCATCTCTGATTCCCCATATCTGATTCCCCACCTATATTTCCCTGCCTCTGATTCCCCATCTCTGATTCCGCACATCTGATTCCCTGCCTCTGATTCCCCACCTCTGATTCCCCATATCTGATACCCCGCCTCTGATTCCCGGCCTCTGATTCCCTGCCTCTGATTCCCCACCTCTGATTCCCTGCCTCTGATTCCCCATTTCTGATTCTGCACATCTGATTCCCTGCCTCTGATTTTCCGCCTCTGATTCCCCGCCTCTGATTCCCTGCCTCTGATTCCCAACCTCTGATACCCCACCTCTGATTCCCCATATCTGATTCCCTGCCTCTGTTTCACCGCCTCTGAATCACCACCTCTGTTTCCCCATATCTGATTCCCCGCCTCTGATTCCCCAACTCTGATTCCCCGCCTCTGATTCCCCGTGTTTGATTCCCTGCCTCTGATTCCCCGCCTCTGATTCCCCATCTCTGATTCAGCGCCTTTGATTCACCACCTCTGATTCCCCATATCTGATTCCCCGCATGTGTTTCCCCGCCTCTGATTCCCCGCCTCTGTTTCCCCATATCTAATTCCCCGCCTCTGATTCCCCAACTCTGATTCCCCGCTCTGATCCCCCGCCTCTGATTCCCCATGTCTGATTCCCCGTCTCTGTTTCCCTGCCTCTGATTCCCCGCCTCTGATTCCCCATATCAGATTCCCCGCCTCTGATTCCCCAACTCTTATTCCCCGCCTGTGATTCGCCAACTATGATTCCCCGCCTCTGATTCCCCGCGTCTGATTCTCTGCCTGTGATTCCCTGCCTCTGATTCCCCATCTCTGTTACCCCGCCTCTGATTCCCCGCCTCTGATTCCCCATATCTGAATCCCCTCCTCTGATTCCCCAACTCTGATTCCCCGCCTCTGATTCCCCAGCTCTGATTTCCCGCCTCTGTTTCCCCGCGTCTGATTCCCTGCCTCTGATTCCCCGCCTCTGATTCCCAATATCTGATTCCCCGCCTCCGTTTCCCTGCCTCTGATTCCCCGCCTCTGTTTCCCCATATCTGATTCCCCGCCTCTGATTCCCCAACTCTGATTCCCCGCCTCTGATTCCCCAGCTCTGATTCCCCGCCTCTGACTCCCCGCGTCTGATTCCCAGCCTCTGATTCCCCATGTCTGATTTCCTGCCTCTGATTCCCCGCCTCTGATTCGCCATCTCTGATTCATCGCCTCTGATTTCCCACCTCTGATTCCCCATATCTGATTCCCCACCTATGTTTCCCCGCCTCTGATTCCCCTCCTCTGATTCCCCAACTCTGATTCCCGGACTCTGATTCCCACCTCTGATTCCCCATCTCTGATTCCGCACATCCGATTCCCTGCCTCTGTTTCCCCGCCTCTGATGCCCCGCCTCTGATTTCATGCCTCTATCTGATTCCCCGCCTCTGATTCCCCAACACTGATTTCCCGCCTCTGATTCCCCAGCTCTGATTCACCACCTCTGATTCCCCGCGTCTGATTCCCCGCCTCTGATTCCCCATATCTGATTCCCCGCCTCTGATTCCCCAAATCTGATTCCCCGCCTCTGATTCCCCAGCACTGATTCCCCGCCTCTGAATCCCCGTGTTTGATTCCCTGCCTCTGATTCCCCGCCTCTGCTTCCCCATCTCTGATTCACCACCTTTGATTCGCCACCGCTGATTCCCCATATGTGATTCCCCGCCTCTGTTACCCCGCCTCTGATTCCACGCCTCTGATTCCCCATATCTCATTCCCCGCCTCTGATTCCCCATCTCTGATTCCGCACATCCAATTCCCTGCCTCTGATTCCCCGCCTCTGATGCCCCGCCTCTGATTCCATGCTTCTGATTCCGAACCTCTGATTCCCCACCTCTGATTCCCCATATCTGATTCCCCGCCTTTGTTTCCCCGCCTCTGATTCCCTGCATCTGTTTCCTCATATCTGATTCCCCTCCTCTGATTCCCAAACACTGATTCCCCGCCTCTGATTCCCTGCCTCTGATTCCCAACCTCTGATTCCCCACCTCTGATTCCCCATATCTGATTCCCCCCCTCTGTTTCCAAACCTCTGATTCCCGACCTCTGATTCCCCATATCTGATTCCCTGCCTCTGTTTCCCCGCCTCTTATTCCCCGCCTCTGTTTCACCATATCTGATTCCCGGCCTCTCATTCCCCAGCTCTGATTCCCCGCCTCTGATTCCCCATATCTGATTCCCCGCCGCTGATTCCCCAACTCTGATACCACGCCTCTGATTCCCCAGCTCTGATTCCCCGCCTCTGATTCCCCACGTCTGATTCCCTGCCTCTGATTCCCCGCCTCTGATTCCCCATCTCTGATTCACCGCCTTTGATTCCACACCTCTGATTCCCCATATCTGATTCCCCGCCTCTGTTTCCACGCCTCTGATTCCCCGCCTCTGATTCCCTGCCTCTGATTCCCCATTTCTGATTCCGTACATCTGATTCCCTGCCTCTGATTCCCCGCCTCTGATTCCCTGCCTCTGATTCCCTGCCTCTGATTCCCAACCTCCGATTCACCACCTCTGATTCCCCATATCTGATTCCCCACCTCTGTTTCCCCACCTCTGATTCCCCACCTCTGTTTCCCCATATCTGATTCCCCGCCTCTGATTCACCAACTCTGATTCCCCGCCTCTGATTCCCCGCCTCTGATTCCCCATCTCTGATTCAGCGCCATTGATTCGCCATCTCTGATTCCCCATATCTGATTCCCCACCTATATTTCCCTGCCTCTGATTCCCCATCTCTGATTCCGCACATCTGATTCACTGCCTCTGATTCCCCACCTCTGATTCCCCATATCTGATACCCCGCCTCTGATTCCCGGCCTCTGATTCCCTGCCTCTGATTCCCCACCTCTGATTCCCTGCCTCTGATTCCCCATTTCTGATTCTGCACATCTGATTCCCTGCCTCTGATTTTCCGCCTCTGATTCCCCGCCTCTGATTCCCTGCCTCTGATTCCCAACCTCTGATACCCCACCTCTGATTCCCCATATCTGATTCCCCGCCTCTGTTTCACCGCCTCTGAATCACCGCCTCTGTTTCCCCATATCTGATTCCCCGCCTCTGATTCCCCAACTCTGATTCCCCGCCTCTGATTCCCCGTGCTTGATTCCCTGCCTCTGATTCCCCGCCTCTGATTCCCCATCTCTGATTCAGCGCCTTTGATTCACCACCTCTGATTCCCCATATCTGATTCCCCACCTATATTTCCCTGCCTCTGATTCCCCATCTCTGATTCCGCACATCTGATTCACTGCCTCTGATTCCCCACCTCTGATTCCCCATATCTGATACCCCGCCTCTGATTCCCGGCCTCTGATTCCCTGCCTCTGATTCCCCACCTCTGATTCCCTGCCTCTGATTCCCCATTTCTGATTCTGCACATCTGATTCCCTGCCTCTGATTTTCCGCCTCTGATTCCCCGCCTCTGATTCACCAACTCTGATTCCCCGCCTCTGATTCCCCGCCTCTGATTCGCCATCTCTGATTCATCGCCTCTGATTTCCCACCTCTGATTCCCCATTTCTGATTCCCCACCTATGTTTCCCCGCCTCTGATTCCCCTCCTCTGATTCCCCAACTCTGATTCCCGGACTCTGATTCCCACCTCTGATTCCCCATCTCTGATTCCGCACATCCGATTCCCTGCCTCTGATTCCCCGCCTCTGATGCCCCGCCTCTGATTTCATGCCTCTATCTGATTCCCCGCCTCTGATTCCCCAACACTGATTTCCCGCCTGATTCCCCAGATCTGATTCACCACCTCTGATTCCCCGCGTCTGATTCCCCGCCTCTGATTCCCCATATCTGATTCCCCGCCTCTGATTCCCCAAATCTGATTCCCCGCCTCTGATTCCCCAGCACTGATTCCCCGCCTCTGAATCCCCGTGTTTGATTCCCTGCCTCTGATTCCCCGCCTCTGCTTCCCCATCTCTGATTCACCACCTTTGATTCACCACCGCTGATTCCCCATATGTGATTCCCCGCCTCTGTTACCCCGCCTCTGATTCCACGCCTCTGATTCCCCATATGTCATTCCCCGCCTCTGATTCCCCATCTCTGATTCCGCACATCCAATTCCCTGCCTCTGATTCCCCGCCTCTGATGCCACGCCTCTGATTCCATGCTTCTGATTCCGAACCTCTGATTCCCCACCTCTGATTCCCCATATCTGATTCCCTGCCTTTGTTTCCCCGCCTCTGATTCCCTGCATCTGTTTCCTCATATCTGATTCCCCTCCTCTGATTCCCAAACACTGATTCCCCGCCTCTGATTCCCTGCCTCTGATTCCCAACCTCTGATTCCCCACCTCTGATTCCCCATATCTGATTCCCCCCCTCTGTTTCCCAACCTCTGATTCCCGACCTCTGATTCCCCATATCTGATTCCCCGCCTCTGTTTCCCCGCCTCTTATTCCCCGCCTCTGTTTCACCATATCTGATTCCCGGCCTCTCATTCCCCAGCTCTGATTCCCCGCCTCTGATTCCCCATATCTGATTCCCCGCCGCTGATTCCCCAACTCTGATACCACGCCTCTGATTCCCCAGCTCTGATTCCCCGCCTCTGATTCCCCACGTCTGATTCCCTGCCTCTGATTCCCCGCCTCTGATTCCCAATCTCTGATTCACCGCCTTTGATTCCACACCTCTGATTCCCCATATCTGATTCCCCGCCTCTGTTTCCACGCCTCTGATTCCCCGCCTCTGATTCCCTGCCTCTGATTCCCCATTTCTGATTCCGTACATCTGATTCCCTGCCTCTGATTCCCCGCCTCTGATTCCCCGCCTCTGATTCCCTGCCTCTGATTCCCAACCTCCGATTCACCACCTCTGATTCCCCATATCTGATTCCCCACCTCTGTTTCCCCACCTCTGATTCCCCACCTCTGTTTCCCCATATCTGATTCCCCGCCTCTGATTCACCAACTCTGATTCCCCGCCTCTGATTCCCCGCCTCTGATTCCCCATCTCTGATTCAGCGCCATTGATTCGCCATCTCTGATTCCCCATATCTGATTCCCCACCTATATTTCCCTGCATCTGATTCCCCATCTCTGATTCCGCACATCTGATTCACTGCCTCTGATTCCCCACCTCTGATTCCCCATATCTGATACCCCGCCTCTGATTCCCGGCCTCTGATTCCCTGCCTCTGATTCCCCACCTCTGATTCCCTGCCTCTGATTCCCCATTTCTGATTCTGCACATCTGATTCCCTGCCTCTGATTTTCCGCCTCTGATTCCCCGCCTCTGATTCCCAACCTCTGATACCCCACCTCTGATTCCCCATATCTGATTCCCCGCCTCTGTTTCACCGCCTCTGAATCACCGCCTCTGTTTCCCCATATCTGATTCCCCGCCTCTGATCCCCCGCCTCTGATTCCCCATGTCTGATTCCCCGCCTCTGTTTCCCTGCCTCTGATTCCCCGCCTCTGATTCCCCATATCAGATTCCCCGCCTCTGATTCCCCAACTCTTATTCCCCGCCTGTGATTCGCCAACTATGATTCCCCGCCTCTGATTCCCCGCGTCTGATTCTCTGCCTGTGATTCCCTGCCTCTGATTCCCCATCTCTGTTACCCCGCCTCTGATTCCCCGCCTCTGATTCCCCATATCTGATTCCCCTCCTCTGATTCCCCAACTCTGATTCCCCGCCTCTGATTCCCCAGCTCTGATTCCCCGCCTCTGTTTCCCCGCGTCTGATTCCCTGCCTCTGATTCCCCGCCTCTGATTCCCAATATCTGATTCCCCGCCTCCGTTTCCCTGCCTCTGATTCCCCGCCTCTGTTTCCCCATATCTGATTCCCCGCCTCTGATTCCCCAACTCTGATTCCCCGCCTCTGATTCCCCAGCTCTGATTCCCCACCTCTGACTCCCCGCGTCTGATTCCCAGCCTCTGATTCCCCATGACTGATTTCCTGCCTCTGATTCCCCGCCTCTGATTCGCCATCTCTGATTCATCGCCTCTGATTCCCCACCTCTGATTCCCCATATCTGATTCCCCACCTATGTTTCCCCGCCTCTGATTCCCCTCCTCTGATTCCCCAACTCTGATTCCCGGACTCTGATTCCCACCTCTGATTCCCCATCTCTGATTCCGCACATCCGATTCCCTGCCTCTGATTCCCCGCCTCTGATGCCCCGCCTCTGATTTCATGCCTCTATCTGATTCCCTGCCTCTGATTCCCCAACACTGATTTCCCGCCTCTGATTCCCCAGCTCTGATTCACCACCTCTGATTCCCCGCGTCTGATTCCCCGCCTCTGATTCCCCATATCTGATTCCCCGCCTCTGATTCCCCAAATCTGATTCCCCGCCTCTGCTTCCCCATCTCTGATTCACCACCTTTGATTCGCCACCGCTGATTCCCCATATGTGATTCCCCGCCTCTGTTACCCCGCCTCTGATTCCACGCCTCTGATTCCCCGTATCTCATTCCCCGCCTCTGATTCCCCATCTCTGATTCCGCACATCCAATTCCCTGCCTCTGATTCCCCGCCTCTGATGCCCCGCCTCTGATTCCATGCTTCTGATTCCGAACCTCTGATTCCCCACCTCTGATTCCCCATATCTGATTCCCCGCCTATGTTTCCCCGCCTCTGATTCCCTGCATCTGTTTCCTCATATCTGATTCCCCTCCTCTGATTCCCAAACACTGATTCCCCGCCTCTGATTCCCTGCCTCTGATTCCCAACCTCTGATTCCCCACCTCTGATTCCCCATATCTGATTCCCCCCCTCTGTTTCCCAACCTCTGATTCCCGACCTCTGATTCCCCATATCTGATTCCCGGCCTCTCATTCCCCAGCTCTGATTCCCCGCCTCTGATTCCCCATATCTGATTCCCCGCCGCTGATTCCCCAACTCTGATACCACGCCTCTGATTCCCCAGCTCTGATTCCCCGCCTCTGATTCCCCACGTCTGATTCCCTGCCTCTGATTCCCCGCCTCTGATTCCCCATCTCTGATTCCCCGCCGCTGATTCCCCAACTCTGATACCACGCCTCTGATTCCCCAGCTCTGATTCCCCGCCTCTGATTCCCCACGTCTGATTCCCCGCCTCTGATTCCCTGCCTCTGATTCCCCATCTCTGATTCCGCACATCTGATTCCCTGCCTCTGATTCCCCGCCTCTGATTCCCCGCCTCTGATTCCCTGCCTCTGATTCCCAACCTCTGATTCACCACCTCTGATTCCCCATATCTGATTCCCCGCCTCTGTTTCCCCGCCTCTGATTCCCCGCCTCTGTTTCCCCATATCTGATTCCCCGCCTCTGTTTCCACATATCTAATTCCCCGCCTCTGATTCCCCAACTCTGATTCCCCGCTCTGATTCCCCAGCTCTGAATCCCCGCCTCTGATTCCCGGCATCTGATTCACTGCCTCTGAATCCCCACCTCTGATTCCCTGCCTCTGATTCACAACCTCTGATTCCCCTCCTCTGATTCCCCATATCTGATTCCCCGCCTCCGTTTCCCTGCCTCTGATTCCCCGCCTCTGTTTCCCCATATCTGATTCCCCGCCACCATTTCCCTGCCTCTGATTCCCCGCCTCTGTTTCCCCATATCTGATTCCCCGCCTCTGATACCCCAACTCTGATTCCCCGCCTCTGATTCCCCAGCTCTGATTCCCCGCCTCTGACTCCCCGCGTCTGATTCCCAGCCTCTGATTCCCCATGTCTGATTTCCTGCCTCTGATTCCCCGCCTCTGATTCCGCACATCCAATTCCCTGCCTCTGATTCCCCGCCTCTGATGCCCCGCCTCTGATTCCATGCTTCTGATTCCCAACGTCTGATTCCCCACCTCTGATTCCCCATATCTGATTCCCCGCCTCTGTTTCCCCGCCTCTGATTCCCTGCATCTGTTTCCTCATATCTGATTCCCTGCCTCTGATTCCCCGCCTCTGATGCCCCGCCTCTGATTCCATGCTTCTGATTCCTTGCCTCTGATTCCCAACCTCTGATTCCCCACTTCTGATTCCCCAATTCTGATTCCCCGCCTCTGATTCCCCAAATCTGATTCCCCGCCTCTGATTCCCCAGCTCTGATTCCCCGCCTCTGAATCCCCGTGTTTGATTCCCTGCCTCTGATTCCCCGCCTCTGCTTCCCAATCTCTGATTCACCACCTTTGATTCGCCACCGCTGATTCCCCATATGTGATTCCCCGCCTCTGTTACCCCGCCTCTGATTCCACGCCTCTGATTCCCCATATCTCATTCCCCGCCTCTGATTCCCCATCTCTGATTCCGCACATCCAATTCCCTGCCTCTGATTCCCCGCCTCTGATGCCCCGCCTCTGATTCCATGCTTCTGATTGCCAACCTCTGATTCCCCACCTCTGATTCCCCATATCTGATTCCCCGCCTCTGTTTCCCCGCCTCTGATTCCCTGCATCTGTTTCCTCATATCTGATTCCCCTCCTCTGATGCCCCAACACTGATTCCCCGCCTCTGATTCCCTGCCTCTGATTCCCAACATCTGATCCCCACCTCTGATTCCCCATCTCTGATTCCGCACATCCAATTCCCTGCCTCTGATTCCCCGCCTCTAATGCCCCACCTCTGATTCCATGCTTCTGATTCCCAACCTCTGATTCCCCACCTCTGATTCCCCATATCTGATTCCCCGCCTTTGTTTCCCCGCCTCTGATTCCCTGCATCTGTTTCCTCATATCTGATTCCCCTCCTCTGATTCCCCAACACTGATTCCCCGCCTCCTTTTCCCTGCCTCTGATTCCCAACCTCTGATTCCCCACCTCTGATTCCCCATATCTGATTCCCCCCCTCTGTTTCCCAACCTCTGATTCCCGACCTCTGATTCCCCATATCTGACTCCCCGCCTCTGTTTCCCCGCCTCTTATTCCCCGCCTCTGTTTCACCATATCTGATTCCCGGCCTCTCATTCCCCAGCTCTGATTCCCCGCCTCTGATTCCCCATATCTGATTCCCCGCCGCTGATTCCCCAACTCTGATACCCCGCCTCTGATTCCCCAGCTCTGATTCCCCGCCTCTGATTCCCCGCGTCTGATTCCCTACCTCTGATTCCCCGCATCTGATTCCCCATCTCTGATTCACCGCCTTTGATTCCATACCTCTGATTCCCCATATCTGATTCCCCGCCTCTGTTTCCACGCCTCTGATTCCCCGCCTCTGATTCCTTGCCTCTGATTCCCCATTTCTGATTCCGTACATCTGATTCCCTGCCTCTGATTCCCCGCCTCTGATTCCCCGCCTCTGATTCCCTGCCTCTGATTCCCAACCTCTGATTCACCACCTCTGATTCCCCATATCTGATTCCCCACCTCTGTTTCCCCACCTCTGATTCCCCACCTCTGTTTCCCCATATCTGATTCCCCGCCTCTGATTCACCAACTCTGATTCCCCGCCTCTGATTCCCCGCCTCTGATTCCCCATCTCTGATTCAGCGCCATTGATTCGCCATCTCTGATTCCCCATATCTGATTCCCCACCTCTGTTTCCCTGCCTCTGATTCCCCATCTCTGATTCCGCACATCTGATTCCCTGCCTCTGATTCCCCACCTCTGATTCCCCATATCTGATACCCCGCCTCTGATTCCCGGCCTCTGATTCCCTGCCTCTGATTCCCCACCTCTGATTCCCTGCCTCTGATTCCCCATTTCTGATTCTGCACATCTGATTCCCTGCCTCTGATTTTCCGCCTCTGATTCCCCGCCTCTGATTCCCTGCCTCTGATTCCCAACCTCTGATACCCCACCTCTGATTCCCCATATCTGATTCCCCGCCTCTGTTTCACCGCCTCTGAATCACCGCCTCTGTTTCCCCATATCTGATTCCCCGCCTCTGATTCCCCAACTCTGATTCCCCGCCTCTGATTCCCCGTGTTTGATTCCCTGCCTCTGATTCCCCGCCTCTGATTCCCCATCTCTGATTCAGCGCCTTTGATTCACCACCTCTGATTCCCCATATCTGATTCCCCGCATCTGTTTCCCCGCCTATGATTCCCCGCCTCTGTTTCCCCATATCTAATTCCCCGCCTCTGATTCCCCAACTCTGATTCCCCGCTCTGACCCCCCGCCTCTGATTCCCCATGTCTGATTCCCCGCCTCTGTTTCCCTGCCTCTGATTCCCCGCCTCTGATTCCCCATATCAGATTCCCCGCCTCTGATTCCCCAACTCTTATTCCCCGCCTGTGATTCGCCAACTATGATTCCCCGCCTCTGATTCCCCGCGTCTGATTCTCTGCCTGTGATTCCCTGCCTCTGATTCCCCATCTCTGTTACCCCGCCTCTGATTCCCCGCCTCTGATTCCCCATATCTGATTCCCCTCCTCTGATTCCCCAACTCTGATTCCCCGCCTCTGATTCCCCAGCTCTGATTCCCCGCCTCTGTTTCCCCGCGTCTGATTCCCTGCCTCTGATTCCCCACCTCCGATTCCCCATCTCTGATTCACCACCTCTGATTCCCCACCTATGATTCCCCATATCTGATTCCCCGTCTCTGTTTCCCCGCCTCTGATTCCCCGCCTCTGATTCCCCATATCTGATTCCCCACCTATGATTTCCCAACTCTGATTCCCCGCCTCTGATTCGCCAGCTATGATTCCCCTCCTCTGATTCCCCACGTCTGAATCCCTGCCTCTGATTCCCCGCCTCTGATTCCCAATATCTGATTCCCCGCCTCCGTTTCCCTGCCTCTGATTCCCCGCCTCTGTTTCCCCATATCTGATTCCCCGCCTCTGATTCCCCAACTCTGATTCCCCGCCTCTGATTCCCCAGCTCTGATTCCCCGCCTCTGACTCCCCGCGTCTGATTCCCAGCCTCTGATTCCCCATGTCTGATTTCCTGCCTCTGATTCCCCGCCTCTGATTCGCCATCTCTGATTCATCGCCTCTGATTCCCCACCTCTGATTCCCCATATCTGATTCCCCACCTATGTTTCCCCGCCTCTGATTCCCCTCCTCTGATTCCCCAACTCTGATTCCCGGACTCTGATTCCCACCTCTGATTCCCCATCTCTGATTCTGCACATCCGATTCCCTGCCTCTGATTCCCCGCCTCTGATGCCCCGCCTCTGATTTCATGCCTCTGTTTCCTCATATCTGATTCCCCGCCTCTGATTCCCCAACACTGATTTCCCGCCTCTGATTCCCCAGCTCTGATTCACCACCTCTGATTCCCCGCGTCTGATTCCCCGCCTCTGATTCCCCATATCTGATTCCCCGCCTCTGATTCCCCAAATCTGATTCCCCGCCTCTGATTCCCCAGCTCTGATTCCCCGCCTCTGAATCCCCGTGTTTGATTCCCTGCCTCTGATTCCCCACCTCTGCTTCCCCATCTCTGATTCACCACCTTTGATTCGCCACCGCTGATTCCCCATATGTGATTCCCCGCCTCTGTTACCCCGCCTCTGATTCCACGCCTCTGATTCCCCATATCTCATTCCCCGCCTCTGATTCCCCATCTCTTATTCCGCACATCCAATTCCCTGCCTCTGATTCCCCGCCTCTGATGCCCCGCCTCTGATTCCATTCTTCTGATTCCCAACCTCTGATTCCCCACCTCTGATTCCCCATATCTGATTCCCCGCCTTTGTTTCCCCGCCTCTGATTCCCTGCATCTGTTTCCTCATATCTGATTCCCCTCCTCTGATTCCCCAACACTGATTCCCCGCCTCTGATTCCCTGCCTCTGATTCCCAACCTCTGATTCCCCACCTCTGATTCCCCATATCTGATTCCCCCCCTCTGTTTCCCAACCTCTGATTCCCGACCTCTGATTCCCCATATCTGATTCCCCGCCTCTGTTTCCCCGCCTCTTATTCCCCGCCTCTGTTTCACCATATCTGATTCCCGGCCTCTCATTCCCCAGCTCTGATTCCCCGCCTCTGATTCCCCATATCTGATTCCCCGCCGCTGATTCCCCAACTCTGATACCACGCCTCTGATTCCCCAGCTCTGATTCCCCGCCTCTGATTCCCCACGTCTGGTTCCCTGCCTCTGATTCCCCGCCTCTGATTCCCCATCTCTGATTCACCGCCTTTGATTCCACACCTCTGATTCCCCATATCTGATTCCCCGCCTCTGTTTCCACGCCTCTGATTCCCCGCCTCTGATTCCCTGCCTCTGATTCCCCATTTCTGATTCCGTACATCTGATTCCCTGCCTCTGATTCCCCGCCTCTGATTCCCCGCCTCTGATTCCCTGCCTCTGATTCCCAACCTCCGATTCACCACCTCTGATTCCCCATATCTTATTCCCCACCTCTGTTTCCCCACCTCTGATTCCCCACCTCTGTTTCCCCATATCTGATTCCCCGCCTCTGATTCACCAACTCTGATTCCCCGCCTCTGATTCCCCGCCTCTGATTCCCCATCTCTGATTCAGCGCCATTGATTCGCCATCTCTGATTCCCCATATCTGATTCCCCACCTATATTTCCCTGCCTCTGATTCCCCATCTCTGATTCCGCACATCTGATTCCCTGCCTCTGATTCCCCACCTCTGATTCCCCATATCTGATACCCCGCCTCTGATTCCCGGCCTCTGATTCCCTGCCTCTGATTCCCCACCTCTGATTCCCTGCCTCTGATTCCCCATTTCTGATTCTGCACATCTGATTCCCTGCCTCTGATTTTCCGCCTCTGATTCCCCGCCTCTGATTCCCTGCCTCTGATTCCCAACCTCTGATACCCCACCTCTGATTCCCCATATCTGATTCCCTGCCTCTGTTTCACCGCCTCTGAATCACCACCTCTGTTTCCCCATATCTGATTCCCCGCCTCTGATTCCCCAACTCTGATTCCCCGCCTCTGATTCCCCGTGTTTGATTCCCTGCCTCTGATTCCCCGCCTCTGATTCCCCATCTCTGATTCAGCGCCTTTGATTCACCACCTCTGATTCCCCATATCTGATTCCCCGCATGTGTTTCCCCGCCTCTGATTCCCCGCCTCTGTTTCCCCATATCTAATTCCCCGCCTCTGATTCCCCAACTCTGATTCCCCGCTCTGATCCCCCGCCTCTGATTCCCCATGTCTGATTCCCCGTCTCTGTTTCCCTGCCTCTGATTCCCCGCCTCTGATTCCCCATATCAGATTCCCCGCCTCTGATTCCCCAACTCTTATTCCCCGCCTGTGATTCGCCAACTATGATTCCCCGCCTCTGATTCCCCGCGTCTGATTCTCTGCCTGTGATTCCCTGCCTCTGATTCCCCATCTCTGTTACCCCGCCTCTGATTCCCCGCCTCTGATTCCCCATATCTGAATCCCCTCCTCTGATTCCCCAACTCTGATTCCCCGCCTCTGATTCCCCAGCTCTGATTCCCCGCCTCTGTTTCCCCGCGTCTGATTCCCTGCCTCTGATTCCCCGCCTCTGATTCCCAATATCTGATTCCCCGCCTCCGTTTCCCTGCCTCTGATTCCCCGCCTCTGTTTCCCCATATCTGATTCCCCGCCTCTGATTCCCCAACTCTGATTCCCCGCCTCTGATTCCCCAGCTCTGATTCCCCGCCTCTGACTCCCCGCGTCTGATTCCCAGCCTCTGATTCCCCATGTCTGATTTCCTGCCTCTGATTCCCCGCCTCTGATTCGCCATCTCTGATTCATCGCCTCTGATTTCCCACCTCTGATTCCCCATATCTGATTCCCCACCTATGTTTCCCCGCCTCTGATTCCCCTCCTCTGATTCCCCAACTCTGATTCCCGGACTCTGATTCCCACCTCTGATTCCCCATCTCTGATTCCGCACATCCGATTCCCTGCCTCTGTTTCCCCGCCTCTGATGCCCCGCCTCTGATTTCATGCCTCTATCTGATTCCCCGCCTCTGATTCCCCAACACTGATTTCCCGCCTCTGATTCCCCAGCTCTGATTCACCACCTCTGATTCCCCGCGTCTGATTCCCCGCCTCTGATTCCCCATATCTGATTCCCCGCCTCTGATTCCCCAAATCTGATTCCCCGCCTCTGATTCCCCAGCACTGATTCCCCGCCTCTGAATCCCCGTGTTTGATTCCCTGCCTCTGATTCCCCGCCTCTGCTTCCCCATCTCTGATTCACCACCTTTGATTCGCCACCGCTGATTCCCCATATGTGATTCCCCGCCTCTGTTACCCCGCCTCTGATTCCACGCCTCTGATTCCCCATATCTCATTCCCCGCCTCTGATTCCCCATCTCTGATTCCGCACATCCAATTCCCTGCCTCTGATTCCCCGCCTCTGATGCCCCGCCTCTGATTCCATGCTTCTGATTCCGAACCTCTGATTCCCCACCTCTGATTCCCCATATCTGATTCCCCGCCTTTGTTTCCCCGCCTCTGATTCCCTGCATCTGTTTCCTCATATCTGATTCCCCTCCTCTGATTCCCAAACACTGATTCCCCGCCTCTGATTCCCTGCCTCTGATTCCCAACCTCTGATTCCCCACCTCTGATTCCCCATATCTGATTCCCCCCCTCTGTTTCCCAACCTCTGATTCCCGACCTCTGATTCCCCATATCTGATTCCCTGCCTCTGTTTCCCCGCCTCTTATTCCCCGCCTCTGTTTCACCATATCTGATTCCCGGCCTCTCATTCCCCAGCTCTGATTCCCCGCCTCTGATTCCCCATATCTGATTCCCCGCCGCTGATTCCCCAACTCTGATACCACGCCTCTGATTCCCCAGCTCTGATTCCCCGCCTCTGATTCCCCACGTCTGATTCCCTGCCTCTGATTCCCCGCCTCTGATTCCCCATCTCTGATTCACCGCCTTTGATTCCACACCTCTGATTCCCCATATCTGATTCCCCGCCTCTGTTTCCACGCCTCTGATTCCCCGCCTCTGATTCCCTGCCTCTGATTCCCCATTTCTGATTCCGTACATCTGATTCCCTGCCTCTGATTCCCCGCCTCTGATTCCCTGCCTCTGATTCCCTGCCTCTGATTCCCAACCTCCGATTCACCACCTCTGATTCCCCATATCTGATTCCCCACCTCTGTTTCCCCACCTCTGATTCCCCACCTCTGTTTCCCCATATCTGATTCCCCGCCTCTGATTCACCAACTCTGATTCCCCGCCTCTGATTCCCCGCCTCTGATTCCCCATCTCTGATTCAGCGCCATTGATTCGCCATCTCTGATTCCCCATATCTGATTCCCCACCTATATTTCCCTGCCTCTGATTCCCCATCTCTGATTCCGCACATCTGATTCACTGCCTCTGATTCCCCACCTCTGATTCCCCATATCTGATACCCCGCCTCTGATTCCCGGCCTCTGATTCCCTGCCTCTGATTCCCCACCTCTGATTCCCTGCCTCTGATTCCCCATTTCTGATTCTGCACATCTGATTCCCTGCCTCTGATTTTCCGCCTCTGATTCCCCGCCTCTGATTCCCTGCCTCTGATTCCCAACCTCTGATACCCCACCTCTGATTCCCCATATCTGATTCCCCGCCTCTGTTTCACCGCCTCTGAATCACCGCCTCTGTTTCCCCATATCTGATTCCCCGCCTCTGATTCCCCAACTCTGATTCCCCGCCTCTGATTCCCCGTGCTTGATTCCCTGCCTCTGATTCCCCGCCTCTGATTCCCCATCTCTGATTCAGCGCCTTTGATTCACCACCTCTGATTCCCCATATCTGATTCCCCACCTATATTTCCCTGCCTCTGATTCCCCATCTCTGATTCCGCACATCTGATTCACTGCCTCTGATTCCCCACCTCTGATTCCCCATATCTGATACCCCGCCTCTGATTCCCGGCCTCTGATTCCCTGCCTCTGATTCCCCACCTCTGATTCCCTGCCTCTGATTCCCCATTTCTGATTCTGCACATCTGATTCCCTGCCTCTGATTTTCCGCCTCTGATTCCCCGCCTCTGATTCACCAACTCTGATTCCCCGCCTCTGATTCCCCGCCTCTGATTCGCCATCTCTGATTCATCGCCTCTGATTTCCCACCTCTGATTCCCCATTTCTGATTCCCCACCTATGTTTCCCCGCCTCTGATTCCCCTCCTCTGATTCCCCAACTCTGATTCCCGGACTCTGATTCCCACCTCTGATTCCCCATCTCTGATTCCGCACATCCGATTCCCTGCCTCTGATTCCCCGCCTCTGATGCCCCGCCTCTGATTTCATGCCTCTATCTGATTCCCCGCCTCTGATTCCCCAACACTGATTTCCCGCCTGATTCCCCAGATCTGATTCACCACCTCTGATTCCCCGCGTCTGATTCCCCGCCTCTGATTCCCCATATCTGATTCCCCGCCTCTGATTCCCCAAATCTGATTCCCCGCCTCTGATTCCCCAGCACTGATTCCCCGCCTCTGAATCCCCGTGTTTGATTCCCTGCCTCTGATTCCCCGCCTCTGCTTCCCCATCTCTGATTCACCACCTTTGATTCGCCACCGCTGATTCCCCATATGTGATTCCCCGCCTCTGTTACCCCGCCTCTGATTCCACGCCTCTGATTCCCCATATGTCATTCCCCGCCTCTGATTCCCCATCTCTGATTCCGCACATCCAATTCCCTGCCTCTGATTCCCCGCCTCTGATGCCACGCCTCTGATTCCATGCTTCTGATTCCGAACCTCTGATTCCCCACCTCTGATTCCCCATATCTGATTCCCTGCCTTTGTTTCCCCGCCTCTGATTCCCTGCATCTGTTTCCTCATATCTGATTCCCCTCCTCTGATTCCCAAACACTGATTCCCCGCCTCTGATTCCCTGCCTCTGATTCCCAACCTCTGATTCCCCACCTCTGATTCCCCATATCTGATTCCCCCCCTCTGTTTCCCAACCTCTGATTCCCGACCTCTGATTCCCCATATCTGATTCCCCGCCTCTGTTTCCCCGCCTCTTATTCCCCGCCTCTGTTTCACCATATCTGATTCCCGGCCTCTCATTCCCCAGCTCTGATTCCCCGCCTCTGATTCCCCATATCTGATTCCCCGCCGCTGATTCCCCAACTCTGATACCACGCCTCTGATTCCCCAGCTCTGATTCCCCGCCTCTGATTCCCCACGTCTGATTCCCTGCCTCTGATTCCCCGCCTCTGATTCCCCATCTCTGATTCACCGCCTTTGATTCCACACCTCTGATTCCCCATATCTGATTCCCCGCCTCTGTTTCCACGCCTCTGATTCCCCGCCTCTGATTCCCTGCCTCTGATTCCCCATTTCTGATTCCGTACATCTGATTCCCTGCCTCTGATTCCCCGCCTCTGATTCCCCGCCTCTGATTCCCTGCCTCTGATTCCCAACCTCCGATTCACCACCTCTGATTCCCCATATCTGATTCCCCACCTCTGTTTCCCCACCTCTGATTCCCCACCTCTGTTTCCCCATATCTGATTCCCCGCCTCTGATTCACCAACTCTGATTCCCCGCCTCTGATTCCCCGCCTCTGATTCCCCATCTCTGATTCAGCGCCATTGATTCGCCATCTCTGATTCCCCATATCTGATTCCCCACCTATATTTCCCTGCATCTGATTCCCCATCTCTGATTCCGCACATCTGATTCACTGCCTCTGATTCCCCACCTCTGATTCCCCATATCTGATACCCCGCCTCTGATTCCCGGCCTCTGATTCCCTGCCTCTGATTCCCCACCTCTGATTCCCTGCCTCTGATTCCCCATTTCTGATTCTGCACATCTGATTCCCTGCCTCTGATTTTCCGCCTCTGATTCCCCGCCTCTGATTCCCAACCTCTGATACCCCACCTCTGATTCCCCATATCTGATTCCCCGCCTCTGTTTCACCGCCTCTGAATCACCGCCTCTGTTTCCCCATATCTGATTCCCCGCCTCTGATTCCCCAACTCTGATTCCCCGCCTCTGATTCCCCGTGTTTGATTCCCTGCCTCTGATTCCCCGCCTCTGATTCCCCATCTCTGATTCAGCGCCTTTGATTCACCACCTCTGATTCCCCATATCTGATTCCCCGCATCTGTTTCCCCGCCTCTGATACCCCGCCTCTGTTTCCCCATATCTAATTCCCCGCCTCTGATTCCCCAACTCTGATTCCCCGCTCTGATCCCCCGCCTCTGATTCCCCATGTCTGATTCCCCGCCTCTGTTTCCCTGCCTCTGATTCCCCGCCTCTGATTCCCCATATCAGATTCCCCGCCTCTGATTCCCCAACTCTTATTCCCCGCCTGTGATTCGCCAACTATGATTCCCCGCCTCTGATTCCCCGCGTCTGATTCTCTGCCTGTGATTCCCTGCCTCTGATTCCCCATCTCTGTTACCCCGCCTCTGATTCCCCGCCTCTGATTCCCCATATCTGATTCCCCTCCTCTGATTCCCCAACTCTGATTCCCCGCCTCTGATTCCCCAGCTCTGATTCCCCGCCTCTGTTTCCCCGCGTCTGATTCCCTGCCTCTGATTCCCCGCCTCTGATTCCCAATATCTGATTCCCCGCCTCCGTTTCCCTGCCTCTGATTCCCCGCCTCTGTTTCCCCATATCTGATTCCCCGCCTCTGATTCCCCAACTCTGATTCCCCGCCTCTGATTCCCCAGCTCTGATTCCCCACCTCTGACTCCCCGCGTCTGATTCCCAGCCTCTGATTCCACATGACTGATTTCCTGCCTCTGATTCCCCGCCTCTGATTCGCCATCTCTGATTCATCGCCTCTGATTCCCCACCTCTGATTCCCCATATCTGATTCCCCACCTATGTTTCCCCGCCTCTGATTCCCCTCCTCTGATTCCCCAACTCTGATTCCCGGACTCTGATTCCCACCTCTGATTCCCCATCTCTGATTCCGCACATCCGATTCCCTGCCTCTGATTCCCCGCCTCTGATGCCCCGCCTCTGATTTCATGCCTCTATCTGATTCCCTGCCTCTGATTCCCCAACACTGATTTCCCGCCTCTGATTCCCCAGCTCTGATTCACCACCTCTGATTCCCCGCGTCTGATTCCCCGCCTCTGATTCCCCATATCTGATTCCCCGCCTCTGATTCCCCAAATCTGATTCCCCGCCTCTGCTTCCCCATCTCTGATTCACCACCTTTGATTCGCCACCGCTGATTCCCCATATGTGATTCCCCGCCTCTGTTACCCCGCCTCTGATTCCACGCCTCTGATTCCCCGTATCTCATTCCCCGCCTCTGATTCCCCATCTCTGATTCCGCACATCCAATTCCCTGCCTCTGATTCCCCGCCTCTGATGCCCCGCCTCTGATTCCATGCTTCTGATTCCGAACCTCTGATTCCCCACCTCTGATTCCCCATATCTGATTCCCCGCCTATGTTTCCCCGCCTCTGATTCCCTGCATCTGTTTCCTCATATCTGATTCCCCTCCTCTGATTCCCAAACACTGATTCCCCGCCTCTGATTCCCTGCCTCTGATTCCCAACCTCTGATTCCCCACCTCTGATTCCAAATATCTGATTCCCCCCCTCTGTTTCCCAACCTCTGATTCCCGACCTCTGATTCCCCATATCTGATTCCCGGCCTCTCATTCCCCAGCTCTGATTCCCCGCCTCTGATTCCCCATATCTGATTCCCCGCCGCTGATTCCCCAACTCTGATACCACGCCTCTGATTCCCCAGCTCTGATTCCCCGCCTCTGATTCCCCACGTCTGATTCCCTGCCTCTGATTCCCCGCCTCTGATTCCCCATCTCTGATTCACCGCCTTTGATTCCACACCTCTGATTCCCCATATCTGATTCCCCGCCTCTGTTTCCACGCCTCTGATTCCCCGCCTCTGATTCCCTGCCTCTGATTCCCCATTTCTGATTCCGTACATCTGATTCCCTGCCTCTGATTCCCCGCCTCTGATTCCCCGCCTCTGATTCCCTGCCTCTGATTCCCAACCTCCGATTCACCACCTCTGATTCCCCATATCTGATTCCCCACCTCTGTTTCCCCACCTCTGATTCCCCACCTCTGTTTCCCCATATCTGATTCCCCGCCTCTGATTCACCAACTCTGATTCCCCGCCTCTGATTCCCCGCCTCTGATTCCCCATCTCTGATTCAGCGCCATTGATTCGCCATCTCTGATTCCCCATATCTGATTCCCCACCTATATTTCCCTGCCTCTGATTCCCTATCTCTGATTCCGCACATCTGATTCCCTGCATCTTATTCCCCACCTCTGATTCCCCATATCTGATACCCCGCCTCTGATTCCCGGCCTCTGATTCCCTGCCTCTGATTCCCCACCTCTGATTCCCTGCCTCTGATTCCCCATTTCTGATTCTGCACATCTGATTCCCTGCCTCTGATTTTCCGCCTCTGATTCCCCGCCTCTGATTCCCTGCCTCTGATTCCCAACCTCTGATACCCCACCTCTGATTCCCCATATCTGATTCCCCGCCTCTGTTTCACCGCCTCTGAATCACCGCCTCTGTTTCCCCATATCTGATTCCCCGCCTCTGATTCACCAACTCTGATTCCGCGCCTCTGATTCCCCGTGTTTGATTCCCCACCTCTGATTCCCTGCCTCTGATTCCCCATTTCTGATTCTGCACATCTGATTCCCTGCCTCTGATTTTCCGCCTCTGATTCCCCGCCTCTGATTCCCTGCCTCTGATTCCCAACCTCTGATACCCCACCTCTGATTCCCCATATCTGATTCCCCGCCTCTGTTTCACCGCCTCTGAATCACCGCCTCTGTTTCCCCATATCTGATTCCCCACCTCTGATTCCCCAACTCTGATTCCCCGCCTCTGATTCCCCGTGTTTGATTCCCTGCCTCTGATTCCCCGCCTCTGATTCCCCATCTCTGATTCAGCGCCTTTGATTCACCACATCTGATTCCCCATATCTGATTCCCCGCATCTGTTTCCCCGCCTCTGATTCCCCGCCTCTGTTTCCCCATATCTAATTCCCCGCCTCTGATTCCCCAACTCTGATTCCCCGCTCTGATCCCCCGCCTCTGATTCCCCATGTCTGATTCCCCGCCTCTGTTTCCCTGCCTCTGATTCCCCGCCTCTGATTCCCCATATCAGATTCCCCGCCTCTGATTCCCCAACTCTTATTCCCCGCCTGTGATTCGCCAACTATGATTCCCCGCCTCTGATTACCCGTGTCTGATTCTCTGCCTGTGATTCCCTGCCTCTGATTCCCCATCTCTGTTACCCCGCCTCTGATTCCCCGCCTCTGATTCCCCATATCTGATTCCCCTCCTCTGATTCCCCAACTCTGATTCCCCGCCTCTGATTCCCCAGCTCTGATTCCCCGCCTCTGTTTCCCCGCGTCTGATTCCCTGCCTCTGATTCCCCGCCTCTGATTCCCAATATCAGATTCCCCGCCTCCGTTTCCCTGCCTCTGATTCCCCGCCTCTGTTTCCCCATATCTGATTCCCCGCCTCTGATTCCCCAACTCTGATTCCCCGCCTCTGATTCCCCAGCTCTGATTCCCCGCCTCTGACTCCCCGCGTCTGATTCCCAGCCTCTGATTCCCCATGTCTGATTTCCTGCCTCTGATTCCCCGCCTCTGATTCGCCATCTCTGATTCATCGCCTCTGATTCCCCACCTCTGATTCCCCATATCTGATTCCCCACCTATGTTTCCCCGCCTCTGATTCCCCTCCTCTGATTCCCCAACTCTGATTCCCGGACTCTGATTCCCACCTCTGATTCCCCATCTCTGATTCCGCACATCCGATTCCCTGCCTCTGATTCCCCGCCTCTGATGCCCCGCCTCTGATTTCATGCCTCTGTTTCCTCATATCTGATTCCCCGCCTCTTATTCCCCAACACTGATTTCCCGCCTCTGATTCCCCAGCTCTGATTCACCACCTCTGATTCCCCGCATCTGATTCCCCGCCTCTGATTCCCCATATCTGATTCCCCGCCTCTGATTCCCCAAATCTGATTCCCCGCCTCTGATTCCCCGCCTCTGATTCCCCACGTCTGATTCCCTGCCTCTGATTCCCCGCCTCTGATTCCCCATCTCTGATTCACCGCCTTTGATTCCACACCTCTGATTCCCCATATCTGATTCCCCGCCTCTGTTTCCACGCCTCTGATTCCCCGCCTCTGATTCCCTGCCTCTGATTCCCCATTTCTGATTCCGTACATCTGATTCCCTGCCTCTGATTCCCCGCCTCTGATTCCCCGCCTCTGATTCCCTGCCTCTGATTCCCAACCTCCGATTCACCACCTCTGATTCCCCATATCTGATTCCCCACCTCTGTTTCCCCACCTCTGATTCCCCACCTCTGTTTCCCCATATCTGATTCCCCGCCTCTGATTCACCAACTCTGATTCCCCGCCTCTGATTCCCCGCCTCTGATTCCCCATCTCTGATTCAGCGCCATTGATTCGCCATCTCTGATTCCCCATATCTGATTCCCCACCTATATTTCCCTGCCTCTGATTCCCTATCTCTGATTCCGCACATCTGATTCCCTGCATCTTATTCCCCACCTCTGATTCCCCATATCTGATACCCCGCCTCTGATTCCCGGCCTCTGATTCCCTGCCTCTGATTCCCCACCTCTGATTCCCTGCCTCTGATTCCCCATTTCTGATTCTGCACATCTGATTCCCTGCCTCTGATTTTCCGCCTCTGATTCCCCGCCTCTGATTCCCTGCCTCTGATTCCCAACCTCTGATACCCCACCTCTGATTCCCCATATCTGATTCCCCGCCTCTGTTTCACCGCCTCTGAATCACCGCCTCTGTTTCCCCATATCTGATTCCCCGCCTCTGATTCACCAACTCTGATTCCGCGCCTCTGATTCCCCGTGTTTGATTCCCCACCTCTGATTCCCTGCCTCTGATTCCCCATTTCTGATTCTGCACATCTGATTCCCTGCCTCTGATTTTCCGCCTCTGAATCCCCGCCTCTGATTCCCTGCCTCTGATTCCCAACCTCTGATACCCCACCTCTGATTCCCCATATCTGATTCCCCGCCTCTGTTTCACCGCCTCTGAATCACCGCCTCTGTTTCCCCATATCTGATTCCCCACCTCTGATTCCCCAACTCTGATTCCCCGCCTCTGATTCCCCGTGTTTGATTCCCTGCCTCTGATTCCCCGCCTCTGATTCCCCATCTCTGATTCAGCGCCTTTGATTCACCACATCTGATTCCCCATATCTGATTCCCCGCATCTGTTTCCCCGCCTCTGATTCCCCGCCTCTGTTTCCCCATATCTAATTCCCCGCCTCTGATTCCCCAACTCTGATTCCCCGCTCTGATCCCCCGCCTCTGATTCCCCATGTCTGATTCCCCGCCTCTGCTTCCCTGCCTCTGATTCCCCGCCTCTGATTCCCCATATCAGATTCCCCGCCTCTGATTCCCCAACTCTTATTCCCCGCCTGTGATTCGCCAACTATGATTCCCCGCCTCTGATTACCCGCGTCTGATTCTCTGCCTGTGATTCCCTGCCTCTGATTCCCCATCTCTGTTACCCCGCCTCTGATTCCCCGCCTCTGATTCCCCATATCTGATTCCCCTCCTCTGATTCCCCAACTCTGATTCCCCGCCTCTGATTCCCCAGCTCTGATTCCCCGCCTCTGTTTCCCCGCGTCTGATTCCCTGCCTCTGATTCCCCGCCTCTGATTCCCAATATCAGATTCCCCGCCTCCGTTTCCCTGCCTCTGATTCCCCGCCTCTGTTTCCCCATATCTGATTCCCCGCCTCTGATTCCCCAACTCTGATTCCCCGCCTCTGATTCCCCAGCTCTGATTCCCCGCCTCTGACTCCCCGCGTCTGATTCCCAGCCTCTGATTCCCCATGTCTGATTTCCTGCCTCTGATTCCCCGCCTCTGATTCGCCATCTCTGATTCATCGCCTCTGATTCCCCACCTCTGATTCCCCATATCTGATTCCCCACCTATGTTTCCCCGCCTCTGATTCCCCTCCTCTGATTCCCCAACTCTGATTCCCGGACTCTGATTCCCACCTCTGATTCCCCATCTCTGATTCCGCACATCCGATTCCCTGCCTCTGATTCCCCGCCTCTGATGCCCCGCCTCTGATTTCATGCCTCTGTTTCCTCATATCTGATTCCCCGCCTCTGATTCCCCAACACTGATTTCCCGCCTCTGATTCCCCAGCTCTGATTCACCACCTCTGATTCCCCGCATCTGATTCCCCGCCTCTGATTCCCCATATCTGATTCCCCGCCTCTGATTCCCCAAATCTGATTCCCCGCCTCTGATTCCCCAGCTCTGATTCCCCGCCTCTGAATCCCCGTGTTTGATTCCCTGCCTCTGATTCCCCGCCTCTGCTTCCCCATCTCTGATTCACCACCTTTGATTCGCCACTGCTGATTCCCCATATGTGATTCCCCGCCTCTGTTACCCCGCCTCTGATTCCACGCCTCTGATTCCCCATATCTCATTCCCCGACTCTGATTCCCCATCTCTGATTCCGCACATCCAATTCCCTGCCTCTGATTCCCCGCCTCTGATGCCCCGCCTCTGATTCCATGCTTCTGATTCCCAACCTCTGATTCCCCACCTCTGATTCCCCATATCTGATTCCCCGCCTTTGTTTCCCCGCCTCTGATTCCCTGCATCTGTTTCCTCATATCTGATTCCCCTCCTCTGATTCCCAAACACTGATTCCCCGCCTCTGATTCCCTGCCTCTGATTCCCAACCTCTGATTCCCCACCTCTGATTCCCCATATCTGATTCCCCCCCTCTGTTTCCCAACCTCTGATTCCCGACCTCTGATTCCCCATATCTGATTCCCCGCCACTGTTTCCCCGCCTCTTATTCCCCGCCTCTGTTTCACCATATCTGATTCCCGGCCTCTCATTCCCCAGCTCTGATTCCCCGCCTCTGATTCCCCATATCTGATTCCCCGCCGCTGATTCCCCAACTCTGATACCATGCCTCTGATTCCCCAGCTCTGATTCCCCGCCTCTGATTCCCCACGTCTGATTCCCTGCCTCTGATTCCCCGCCTCTGATTCCCCATCTCTGATTCACCGCCTTTGATTCCACACCTCTGATTCCCCATATCTGATTCCCCGCCTCTGTTTCCACGCCTCTGATTCCCCGCCTCTGATTCCCTGCCTCTGATTCCCCATTTCTGATTCCGTACATCTGATTCCCTGCCTCTGATTCCCCGCCTCTGATTCCCCGCCTCTGATTCCCTGCCTCTGATTCCCAACCTCCGATTCACCACCTCTGATTCCCCATATCTGATTCCCCACCTCTGCTTCCCCATCTCTGATTCCCCACCTCTGTTTCCCCATATCTGATTCCCCGCCACTGATTCACCAACTCTGATTCCCCGCCTCTGATTCCCCGCCTCTGATTCCCCATCTCTGATTCAGCGCCATTGATTCGCCATCTCTGATTCCCCATATCTGATTCCCCACCTATATTTCCCTGCCTCTGATTCCCCATCTCTGATTCCGCACATCTGATTCCCTGCCTCTGATTCCCCACCTCTGATTCCCCATATCTGATACCCCGCCTCTGATTCCCGGCCTCTGATTCCCTGCCTCTGATTCCCCACCTCTGATTCCCTGCCTCTGATTCCCCATTTCTGATTCTGCACATCTGATTCCCTGCCTCTGATTTTCCGCCTCTGATTCCCCGCCTCTGATTCCCTGCCTCTGATTCCCAACCTCTGATACCCCACCTCTGATTCCCCATATCTGATTCCCCGCCTCTGTTTCACCGCCTCTGAATCACCGCCTCTGTTTCCCCATATCTGATTCCCCGCCTCTGATTCCCCAACTCTGATTCCCCGCCTCTGATTCCCCGTGTTTGATTCCCTGCCTCTGATTCCCCGCCTCTGATTCCCCATCTCTGATTCAGCGCCTTTGATTCACCACCTCTGATTCCCCATATATGATTCCCCGCATCTGTTTCCTCGCCTCTGATTCCCCGCCTCTGTTTCCCCATATCTAATTCCCCGCCTCTGATTCCCCAACTCTGATTCCCCGCTCTGATCCCCCGCCTCTGATTCCCCATGTCTGATTCCCCGCCTCTGTTTCCCTGCCTCTGATTCCCCGCCTCTGATTCCCCATATCAGATTCCCCGCCTCTGATTCCCCAACTCTTATTCCACGCCTGTGATTCGCCAACTATGATTCCCCGCCTCTGATTCCCCGCGTCTGATTCTCTGCCTGTGATTCCCTGCCTCCTATTCCCCATCTCTGTTACCCCGCCTCTGATTCCCCGCCTCTGATTCCCCATATCTGATTCCCCTCCTCTGATTCCCCAACTCTGATTCCCCGCCTCTGATTCCCCAGCTCTGATTCCCCGCCTCTGTTTCCCCGCGTCTGAATCCCTGCCTCTGATTCCCCGCCTCTGATTCCCAATATCTGATTCCCCGCCTCTGATTCCCCAACTCTGATTCCCCGCCTCTGATTCCCCAGCTCTGATTCCCCGCCTCTGACTCCCCGCGTCTGATTCCCAGCCTCTGATTCCCCATGTCTGATTTCCTGCCTCTGATTCCCCGCCTCTGATTCGCCATCTCTAATTCATCGCCTCTGATTCCCCACCTCTGATTCCCCATATCTGATTCCCCACCTATGTTTCCCCGCCTCTGATTCCCCTCTTCTGATTCCCCAACTCTGATTCCCGGACTCTGATTCCCACCTCTGATTTCCCATCTCTGATTCCGCACATCCTATTCCCTGCCTCTGATTCCCCGCCTCTGATGCCCCGCCTCTGATTTCATGCCTCTGTTTCCTCATATCTGATTCCCCGCCTCTGATTCCCCAACACTGATTTCCCGCCTCTTATTCCCCAGCTCTGATTCACCACCTCTGATTCCCCGCATCTGACTCCCCGCCTCTGATTCCCCATCTCTGATTCCCTATCTCTGATTCCCCAATTCTGATTCCCCGCCTTTGATTCCCTGCCTCTGATTCCCAACCTCTGATTCCCGACCTCTGATTCCCCATATCTGATTCCCCGCCACTGTTTCCCCGCCTCTTATTCCCCGCCTCTGTTTCCCCATATCTGATTCCCTGCCTCTCATTCCCCAGCTCTGAATCCCCGCCTCTGACATCCCGCGTCTGATTCCCAGCCTCTGATTCCCCATGTTTGATTTCCTGCCTCTGATTCCCCGCCTCTGATTCGCCATCTCTGATTCATCAGCTCTGATTCCCCACTTCTGATTCCCCATATCTGATTCCCCACCTATGTTTCCCCGCCTCTTATTCCCCGCCTCTGATTCCACATCTCTGATTCCCGGACTCTGATTCCCCACCTCTGATTCCCCATCTCTGATTCCGCACATCCGATTCCCTGCCTCTGATTCCCCGCCTCTGATGTCCCGCCTCTGATTCCATGCCTCTGATTCCCAACCTCTGATTCCCGGACTCTGATTCCCCACCTCTGATTCCCGGCCTCTTATTCCCGGCATCTTATTCCCGGCCTCTGATTCCCAGCCATTGATTCCCCGCTTCTGATTCTGATTCCCTGCCTCTGATTCCCCATCTCTGATTCCACACATCTGATTCCCTGCCTCTGATTCCCCACTTCTGATTACCCCGCCTCTGATTCCCCGCCTCTGATTCCCCATATCTGATTCCCCTCCTCTGATTCCCCAACTCTGATTCCCCGCCTCTGATTCCCCAGCTCTGATTCTCTGCCTGTGATTCCCTGCCTCTGATTCCCCATCTCTGTTACCCCGCCTCTGATTCCCCGCCTCTGATTCCCCATATCTGATTCCCCTCCTCTGATTCCCCAACTCTGATTCCACGCCTCTGATTCCCCACCTCTGATTCCCCATCTCTGATTCACCACCTCTGATTCCCCACCTATGATTCCCCATATCTGATTCCCCGTCTCTGTTTCCCCGCCTCTGATTCCCCGCCTCTGATTCGCCAGCTATGATTCCCCTCCTCTGATTCCCCGCGTCTGAATCCCTGCCTCTGATTCCCCGCCTCTGATTCCAAATATCTGATTCCCCACCTCTGTTTCCCCACCTCTGATTCCCCGCCTCTGTTTCCCCATATCTAATTCCCCGCCTCTGATTCCCCAAATCTGATTCCCCGCTCTGATTCCCCAGCTCTGAATTCCCGCCTCTGATTCCCCGCATCTTATTCCCTGCCTCTGAATCCCCACCTCTGATTCCCTGCCTCTGATTCCCAACCTCTGATTCCCCTCCTTTGATTCCCCATATCTGATTCCCCTCCTCTGTTTCCCCACCTCTGATTCCCCGCCTCTTTTTCCCCATATCTGATTCCCCGCCTCTGATTCCCCAACTCTGATTCTGCACATCTGATTCCCTGCCTCTTTTTCCCCACCTCTGATTCCCGGCCTCTGATTCCCGGCCTCTGATTCCAGGCCTCTCATTCCTGGCCTCTCATTCCCCGCCTCTGATTCCCGGCCTCTGATTCCCCGCCTCTGATTCCCCGCCTCTGATTCCCTGCCTCTGATTCCCCATCTCTGATTCCGCACATCTGATTCCCTGCCTCTGATTCCCCGCCTCTGATTCCCCGCCTCTGATTCCCTGCCTCTTATTCCCAACCTCTGATTCCCCACCTCTGATTCCCAAACTCTGATTCCCCGCATCTGTTTCCCCGCATCTGATTCCCCAACTCTGATTCCCCATATCTAATTCCCCTCCTCTGATTCCCCACGTCTGATTCCCCGCCTCTGTTTCCCTGCCTCTGATTCCCCGCCTCTGATTCCCCATATCAGATTCCCCGCCTCTGATTCCCCAACTCTTATTCCCCGCCTGTGATTCGCCAACTATGATTCCCCGCCTCTGATTCCCCGCGTCTGATTCTCTGCCTGTGATTGCCTGCCTCTGATTCCCCATCTCTGTTACCCCGCCTCTGATTCCCCGCCTCTGATTCCCCATATCTGATTCCCCTCCTCTGATTCCCCAACTCTGATTCCCCGCCTCTGATTCCCCAGCTCTGATTCTCTGCCTGTGATTCCCTGCCTCTGATTCCCCATCTCTGTTACCCCGCCTCTGATTCCCCGCCTCTGATTCCCCATATCTGATTCCCCTCCTCTGATTCCCCAACTCTGATTCCACGCCTCTGATTCCCCACCTCTGATTCCCCATCTCTGATTCACCACCTCTGATTCCCCACCTATGATTCCCCATATCTGATTCCCCGTCTCTGTTTCCCCGCCTCTGATTCCCCGCCTCTGATTCGCCAGCTATGATTCCCCTCCTCTGATTCCCCGCGTCTGAATCCCTGCCTCTGATTCCCCGCCTCTGATTCCAAATATCTGATTCCCCGCCTCCGTTTCCCTGCCTCTGATTCCCCGCCTCTGTTTCCCCATATCTGATTCCCCGCCTCTGATTCCCCAACTCTGATTCCCCGCCTCTGATTCCCCAGCTCTGATTCCCCGCCTCTGACTCCCCGCATCTGATTCCCAGCCTCTGATTCCCCATGTCTGATTTCCTGCCACTGATTCCCCGCCTCTGATTCGCCATCTCTGATTCATCGCCTCTGATTCCCCACCTCTGATTCCCCATATCTTATTCCCCACCTATGTTTCCCCGCCTCTGATTCCCCTCCTCTGATTCCCCATCTCTGATTCCCACCTCTGATTCCCCATCTCTGATTCCGCACATCCGATTCCCTGCCTCTGATTCCCCGCCTCTGATGCCCCGCCTCTGGTTTCATGCCTCTGTTTCCTCATATCTGATTCCCCGCCTCTGATTCCCCAACACTGATTTCCCGCCTCTGATTCCCCAGCTCTGATTCACCACCTCTGATTCCCAGCGTCTGATTCCCCGCCTCTGATTCCCTATCTCTGATTCCCTATCTCTGATTCCCCAATTCTGATTCCCCGCCTTTGATTCCCTGCCTCTGATTCCCAACCTCTGATTCCCGACCTCTGATTCCCCATATCTGATTCCCCGCCTCTGTTTCCCCGCCTCTTATTCCCCGCCTCTGTTTCCACATATCTGATTCCCTGCCTCTCATTCCCCAGCTCTGAATCCCCGCCTCTGACTTCCCGCGTCTGATTCCCAGCCTCTGATTCCCCATGTTTGATTCCCTGCCTCTGATTCCCAACCTCTGATTCCCGACCTCTGATTCCCCATAACTGATTCCCCGCCTCTGTTTCCCCGCCTCTTATTCCCCGCCTCTGATTCCACATCTCTGATTCCCGGACTCTGATTCCCCACCTCTGATTCCCCATCTCTGATTCCGCACATCCGATTCCCTGCCTCTGATTCCCCGCCTCTGATGCCCCGCCTCTGATTCCATGCCTCTGATTCCCAGCCTCTGATTCCCCTCCTCTGATTCCCCAACTCTGATTCCCGGACTCTGATTCCCACCTCTGATTCCCCATCTCTGATTCCGCACATCCGATTCCCTGCCTCTGATTCCCCGCCTCTGATGCCCCGCCTCTGATTTCATGCCTCTATCTGATTCCCTGCCTCTGATTCCCCAACACTGATTTCCCGCCTCTGATTCCCCAGCTCTGATTCACCACCTCTGATTCCCCGCGTCTGATTCCCCGCCTCTGATTCCCCATATCTGATTCCCCGCCTCTGATTCCCCAAATCTGATTCCCCGCCTCTGCTTCCCCATCTCTGATTCACCACCTTTGATTCGCCACCGCTGATTCCCCATATGTGATTCCCCGCCTCTGTTACCCCGCCTCTGATTCCACGCCTCTGATTCCCCATATCTCATTCCCCGCCTCTGATTCCCCATCTCTGATTCCGCACATCCAATTCCCTGCCTCTGATTCCCCGCCTCTGATGCCCCGCCTCTGATTCCATGCTTCTGATTCCGAACCTCTGATTCCCCACCTCTGATTCCCCATATCTGATTCCCCGCCTATGTTTCCCCGCCTCTGATTCCCTGCATCTGTTTCCTCATATCTGATTCCCCTCCTCTGATTCCCAAACACTGATTCCCCGCCTCTGATTCCCTGCCTCTGATTCCCAACCTCTGATTCCCCACCTCTGATTCCCCATATCTGATTCCCCCCCTCTGTTTCCCAACCTCTGATTCCCGACCTCTGGTTCCCCATATCTGATTCCCCGCCTCTGTTTCCCCGCCTCTTATTCCCCGCCTCTGTTTCACCATATCTGATTCCCGGCCTCTCATTCCCCAGCTCTGATTCCCCGCCTCTGATTCCCCATATCTGATTCCCCGCCGCTGATTCCCCAACTCTGATACCACGCCTCTGATTCCCCAGCTCTGATTCCCCGCCTCTGATTCCCCACGTCTGATTCCCTGCCTCTGATTCCCCGCCTCTGATTCCCCATCTCTGATTCACCGCCTTTGATTCCACACCTCTGATTCCCCATATCTGATTCCCCGCCTCTGTTTCCACGCCTCTGATTCCCCGCCTCTGATTCCCTGCCTCTGATTCCCCATTTCTGATTCCGTAGATCTGATTCCCTGCCTCTGATTCCCCGCCTCTGATTCCCCGCCTCTGATTCCCTGCCTCTGATTCCCAACCTCCGATTCACCACCTCTGATTCCCCATATCTGATTCCCCACCTCTGTTTCCCCACCTCTGATTCCCCACCTCTGTTTCCCCATATCTGATTCCCCGCCTCTGATTCACCAACTCTGATTCCCCGCCTCTGATTCCCCGCCTCTGATTCCCCGTCTCTGATTCAGCGCCATTGATTCGCCATCTCTGATTCCCCATATCTGATTCCGCACCTATATTTCCCTGCCTCTGATTCCCTATCTCTGATTCCGCACATCTGATTCCCTGCCTCTTATTCCCCACCTCTGATTCCCCATATCTGATACCCCGCCTCTGATTCCCGGCCTCTGATTCCCTGCCTCTGATTCCCCACCTCTGATTCCCTGCCTCTGATTCCCCATTTCTGATTCTGCACATCTGATTCCCTGCCTCTGATTTTCCGCCTCTGATTCCCCGCCTCTGATTCCCTGCCTCTGATTCCCAACCTCTGATACCCCACCTCTGATTCCCCATATCTGATTCCCCGCCTCTGTTTCACCGCCTCTGAATCACCGCCTCTGTTTCCCCATATCTGATTCCCCGCCTCTGATTCACCAACTCTGATTCCGCGCCTCTGATTCCCCGTGTTTGATTCCCCACCTCTGATTCCCTGCCTCTGATTCCCCATTTCTGATTCTGCACATCTGATTCCCTGCCTCTGATTTTCCGCCTCTGATTCCCCGCCTCTGATTCCCTGCCTCTGATTCCCAACCTCTGATACCCCACCTCTGATTCCCCATATCTGATTCCCCGCCTCTGTTTCACCGCCTCTGAATCACCGCCTCTGTTTCCCCATATCTGATTCCCCGCCTCTGATTCCCCAACTCTGATTCCCCGCCTCTGATTCCCCGCCTCTGATTCCCTGCCTCTGATTCCCCGCCTCTGATTCCCCATCTCTGATTCAGCGCCTTTGATTCACCACCTCTGATTCCCCATATCTGATTCCCCGCATCTGTTTCCCCGCCTCTGATTCCCCGCCTCTGTTTCCCCATATCTAATTCCCCGCCTCTGATTCCCCAACTCTGATTCCCCGCTCTGATCCCCCGCCTCTGATTCCCCATGTCTGATTCCCCGCCTCTGTTTCCCTGCCTCTGATTCCCCGCCTCTGATTCCCCATATCAGATTCCCCGCCTCTGATTCCCCAACTCTTATTCCCCGCCTGTGATTCGCCAACTATGATTCCCCGCCTCTGATTACCCGCGTCTGATTCTCTGCCTGTGATTCCCTGCCTCTGATTCCCCATCTCTGTTACCCCGCCTCTGATTCCCCGCCTCTGATTCCCCATATCTGATTCCCCTCCTCTGATTCCCCAACTCTGATTCCCCGCCTCTGATTCCCCAGCTCTGATTCCCCGCCTCTGTTTCCCCGCGTCTGATTCCCTGCCTCTGATTCCCCGCCTCTGATTCCCAATATCTGATTCCCCGCCTCCGTTTCCCTTCCTCTGATTCCCCGCCTCTGTTTCCCCATATCTGATTCCCCGCCTCTGATTCCCCAACTCTGATTCCCCGCCTCTGATTCCCCAGCTCTGATTCCCCGCCTCTGACTCCCCGCGTCTGATTCCCAGCCTCTGATTCCCCATGTCTGATTTCCTGCCTCTGATTCCCCGCCTCTGATTCGCCATCTCTGATTCATCGCCTCTGATTCCCCACCTCTGATTCCCCATATCTGATTCCCCACCTATGTTTCCCCGCCTCTGATTCCCCTCCTCTGATTCCCCATCTCTGATTCCCACCTCTGATTCCCCATCTCTGATTCCGCACATCCGATTCCCTGCCTCTGATTCCCCGCCTCTGATGCCCCGCCTCTGGTTTCATGCCTCTGTTTCCTCATATCTGATTCCCCGCCTCTGATTCCCCAACACTGATTTCCCGCCTCTGATTCCCCAGCTCTGATTCACCACCTCTGATTCCCCGCGTCTGATTCCCCGCCTCTGATTCCCTATCTCTGATTCCCTATCTCTGATTCCCCAATTCTGATTCCCCGCCTTTGATTCCCTGCCTCTGATTCCCAACCTCTGATTCCCGACCTCTGATTCCCCATATCTGATTCCCCGCCTCTGTTTCCCCGCCTCTTATTCCCCGCCTCTGTTTCCACATATCTGATTCCCTGCCTCTCATTCCCCAGCTCTGAATCCCTGCCTCTGACTTCCCGCGTCTGATTCCCAGCCTCTGATTCCCCATGTTTGATTCCCTGCCTCTGATTCCCAACCTCTGATTCCCGACCTCTGATTCCCCATATCTGATTCCCCGCCTCTGTTTCCCCGCCTCTTATTCCCCGCCTCTGATTCCACATCTCTGATTCCCGGACTCTGATTCCCCACCTCTGATTCCCCATCTCTGATTCCGCACATCCGATTCCCTGCCTCTGATTCCCCGCCTCTGATGCCCCGCCTCTGATTCCATGCCTCTGATTCCCAACCTCTGATTCCCGGACTCTGATTCCCCACCTCTGATTCCCGGCCTCTTATTCCCGGCATCTTATTCCCGGCCTCTGATTCCCAGCCATTGATTCCCCGCTTCTGATTCTGATTCCCTGCATCTGATTCCCCATCTCTGATTCCACACATCTGATTCCCTGCCTCTGATTCCCCACTTCTGATTCCCCGCCTCTGATTCCCCACCTCTGATTCCCCACCTCTGATTCCCCGCCTCTGTTTCCCCATATCTAATTACCCGCCTCTGATTCCCCAAATCTGATTCCCCGCTCTGATTCCCCAGCTCTGAATTCCCGCCTCTGATTCCCCGCATCTGATTCCCTGCATCTGAATCCCCACCTCTGATTCCCTGACTCTGATTCCCAACCTCTGATTCCCCTCCTCTGATTCCCCATATCTGATTCCCCTCCTCTGTTTCCCCACCTCTGATTCCCCGCCTCTGTTTCCCCATATCTGATTACCCGCCTCAGATTCCCCAACTCTGATTCTGCACATCTGATTCCCTGCCTCTTTTTCCCCACCTCTGATTCCCGGCCTCTGATTCCCGGCCTCTGATTCCCGGCCTCTCATTCCTGGCCTCTCATTCCCCGCCTCTGATTCCCGGCCTCTGATTCCCCGCCTCTGATTCCCCGCCTCTGATTCCCTGCCTCTGATTCCCCATCTCTGATTCCGCACATCTGATCCCCTGCCTCTGATTCCCCGCCTCTGATACCCCGCCTCTGATTCCCTGCCTCTGATTCCCAACCTCTGATTCCCCACCTCTGATTCCCCATATCTGATTCCCCGCCTCTGTTTCCCCGCCTCTGATTCCCCGCCTCTGTTTCCCCAAATCTGATTCCCCACCTCTGATTCCCCAACTCTGATTCCCCGCCTCTGATTCCCCAGCTCTGATTCCCCGCCTCTAATTCCCCGTGTTTGATTCCCTGCCTCTGATTCCCCGCCTCTTCTTCCCCATCTCTGATTCACCGCCTCTGATTCCCCGCCTCTGATTCCCCATATCTCATTCCCAGCCTCTGATTCCCCATCTCTGATTCCCGGACTCTGATTCCCCACCTCTGATTGCCGGCCTCTTATTCCCGTCATCTGATTCCCGGCCTCTGATTCCCGGCCTCTGATTCCCCGCTTCTGATTCTGATTCCCTGCCTCTGATTCCCCATCTCTGATTCCGCACATCTGATTCCCTGCCTCTGATTTCCCACCTCTGATTACCCATATCTGATTCCCCGCCTCTGTTTCCCCGCCTCTGATTCCCCGCCTCTGTTTCACCGCCTCTGATTCCCCGCCTCTGTTTCCCCATATCTAATTCCCCGCCTCTGATTCCCCAACTCTGATTCACCACTCTGATTCCCCAGCTCTGAATCCCCGCCTCTGATTCCCCGCATCTGATTCCCTGCCTCTGAATCCCCAACTCTGATTCCCCACCTCTGATTCCCGGCATCTTATTCCCGGCATCTGATTCCCGGTCTCTGATTCCCAGCCTCTGATTCCCCGCTTCTGATTCTGATTCCCTGCCTCTGATTCCCCATCTCTGATTCCACACATCTGATTCCCTGCCTCTGATTCCCCGCCTCTGATTCCCTGCCTCTGATTCCCCACCTCCGTTTCCCCACCTCTGATTCCCCGCCTCTGTTTCCCCATATCTAATTCCCCGCCTCTGATTCCCCAAATCTGATTCCCCGCTCTGATTCCCCAGCTCTGAATTCCCGCCTCTGATTTCCCGCATCTGATTCCCTGCCTCTGAATCCCCACCTCTGATTCCCTGCCTCTGATTCCCAACCTCTGATTCCCCTCCTCTGATTCCCCATATCTGATTCCCCTCCTCTGTTTCCCTGCCTCTGATTCCCCGCCTCTGTTACCCCATATCTGATTCCCCGCCTCTGATTCCCCAACTCTGATTCTGCACATCTGATTCCCTGCCTCTTTTTCCCCACCTCTGATTCCCGGCCTCTGATTCCCGGCCTCTGATTCCCGGCCTCTCATTCCCGGCCTCTCATTCCCCGCCTCTGATTCCCGGCCTCTGATTCCCCGCCTCTGATTCCCCATCTCTGATTCCGCACATCTGATTCCCTGCCTCTGATTCCCCGCCTCTGATTCCCCGCCTCTGATTCCCTGCCTCTGATTCCCAACCTCTGATTCCCCACCTCTGATTCCCCATATCTGATTCCCCGCCTCTGTTTCCCCGCCTCTGATTCCCCGCCTCTGTTTCCCCATATCTGATTCCCCGCCTCTGTTTCCCCATATCTAATTCCCCGCCTCTGATTCCCCAACTCTGATTCCCCGCTCTGATTCCCCAGCTCTGAATCCCCGCCTCTGATTCCCCGCATCTGATTCACTGCCTCTGAATCCCCACCTCTGATTCCCTGCCTCTGATTCACAACCTCTGATTCCCCTCCTCTGATTCCCCATATCTGATTCCCCGCCTCCGTTTCCCTGCCTCTGATTCCCCGCCTCTGTTTTCCAAAATCTGATTCCCCGCCACCGTTTCCCTGCCTCTGATTCCCCGCCTCTGTTTCCCCATATCTGATTCCCCGCCTCTGATACCCCAACTCTGATTCCCTGCCTCTGATTCCCCAGCTCTGATTCCCCGCCTCTGACTCCCCGCGTCTGATTCCCAGCCTCTGATTCCCCATGTCTTATTTCCTGCCTCTGATTCCCCGCCTCTGTTTCCCCATATCTGATTCCCCGCCTCTGATTCCCCAACTCTGATTCCCCGCCTCTGATTCCCCGTGTTTGATTCCCTGCCTCTGATTCCCCGCCTCTGATTCCCCATCTCTGATTCAGCGCCTTTGATTCACCACCTCTGATTCCCCATATCTGATTCCCCGCATCTGTTTCCCCGCCTCTGATTCCCCAACTCTGATTCCCCATATCTAATTCCCCTCCTCTGATTCCCCACGTCTGATTCCCCGCCTCTGTTTCCCTGCCTCTGATTCCCCGCCTCTGATTCCCCATATCAGATTCCCCGCCTCTGATTCCCCAACTCTTATTCCCCGCCTGTGATTCGCCAACTATGATTCCCCGCCTCTGATTCCCCGCGTCTGATTCGCTGCCTGTGATTGCCTGCCTCTGATTCCCCATCTCTGTTACCCCGCCTCTGATTCCCCGCCTCTGATTCCCCATATCTGATTCCCCTCCTCTGATTCCCCAACTCTGATTCCCCGCCTCTGATTCCCCAGCTCTGATTCACTGCCTGTGATTCCCTGCCTCTGATTCCCCATCTCTGTTACCCCGCCTCTGATTCCCCGCCTCTGATTCCCCATATCTGATTCCCCTCCTCTGATTCCCCAACTCTGATTCCCCGCCTCTGATTCCCCACCTCTGATTCCCCATCTCTGATTCACCACCTCTGATTCCCCACCTATGATTCCCCATATCTGATTCCCCGTCCCTGTTTCCCCGCCTCTGATTCCCCGCCTCTGATTCCCCATATCTGATTCCCCACCTATGATTTCCCTACTCTGATTCCCCGCCTCTGATTCGCCAGCTATGATTCCCCTCCTCTGATTCCCCGCGTCTGAATCCCTGCCTCTGATTCCCCGCCTCTGATTCCAAATATCTGATTCCCCGCCTCCGTTTCCCTGCCTCTGATTCCCCGCCTCTGTTTCCCCATATCTGATTCCCCACCTCTGATTCCCCAACTCTGATTCCCCGCCTCTGATTCCCCAGCTCTGATTCCCCGCCTCTGACTTCCCGCATCTGATTCCCAGCCTCTGATTCCCCATGTCTGATTTCCTGCCTCTGATTCCCCGCCTCTGATGCGCCATCTCTGATTCATCGCCTCTGATTCCCCACCTCTGATCCCCATATCTTATTCCCCACCTATGTTTCCCCGCCTCTGATTCCCCTCCTCTTATTCCCCATCTCTGATTCCCACCTCTGATTCCCCATCTCTGATTCCGCACATCCGATTCCCTGCCTCTAATTCCCCACCTCTGATGCCCCGCCTCTGATTTCATGCCTCTGTTTCCTCATATCTGATTCCCCGCCTCTGATTCCCCAACACTGATTTCCCGCCTCTGATTCCCCAGCTCTGATTCACCACCTCTGAATCCCCGCGTCTGATTCCCCGCCTCTGATTCCCTATCTCTGATTCCCTATCTCTGATTCCCCAATTCTGATTCCCCGCCTTTGATTCCCTGCCTCTGATTCCCAACCTCTGATTCCCGACCTCTGATTCCCCATATCTGATTCCCCGCCTCTGTTTCCCCGCCTCTTATTCCCCGCCTCTGTTTCCACATATCTGATTCCCTGCCTCTCATTCCCCAGCTACGAATCCCCGCCTCTGACTTCCCGCGTCTGATTCCCAGCCTCTGATTCCCCATGTTTGATTCCCTGCCTCTGATTCCCAACCTCTGATTCCCGACCTCTGATTCCCCATATCTGATTCCCCGCCTCTGTTTCCCCGCCTCTTATTCCCCGCCTCTGATTCCACATCTCTGATTCCCGGACTCTGATTCCCCACCTCTGATTCCCCATCTCTGATTCCGCACATCCGATTCCCTGCCTCTGATTCCCCGCCTCTGATGCCCCGCCTCTGATTCCATGCCTCTGATTCCCCATATCTGATTCCCCTCCTCTGATTCCCCAACTCTGATTCCCCGCCTCTGATTCCCCAGCTCTGATTCCCCGCCTCTGTTTCCCCGCGTCTGATTCCCTGCCTCTGATTCCCCACTTCTGATTCCCCATCTCTGATTCACCACCTCTGATTCCCCACCTATGATTCCCCATATCTGATTCCCCGTCTCTGTTTCCCCGCCTCTGATTCCCCGCCTCTGATTCCCCATATCTGATTCCCCACCTATGATTTCCCAACTCTGATTCCCCGCCTCTGATTCGCCAGCTATGATTCATCGCCTCTGATTCCCCACCTCTGATCCCCATATCTTATTCCCCACCTATGTTTCCCCGCCTCTGATTCCCCTCCTCTTATTCCCCATCTCTGATTCCCACCTCTGATTCCCCATCTCTGATTCCGCACATCCGATTCCCTGCCTCTAATTCCCCACCTCTGATGCCCCGCCTCTGATTTCATGCCTCTGTTTCCTCATATCTGATTCCCCGCCTCTGATTCCCCAACACTGATTTCCCGCCTCTGATTCCCCAGCTCTGATTCACCACCTCTGAATCCCCGCGTCTGATTCCCCGCCTCTGATTCCCTATCTCTGATTCCCTATCTCTGATTCCCCAATTCTGATTCCCCGCCTTTGATTCCCTGCCTCTGATTCCCAACCTCTGATTCCCGACCTCTGATTCCCCATATCTGATTCCCCGCCTCTGTTTCCCCGCCTCTTATTCCCCGCCTCTGTTTCCACATATCTGATTCCCTGCCTCTCATTCCCCAGCTACGAATCCCCGCCTCTGACTTCCCGCGTCTGATTCCCAGCCTCTGATTCCCCATGTTTGATTCCCTGCCTCTGATTCCCAACCTCTGATTCCCGACCTCTGATTCCCCATATCTGATTCCCCGCCTCTGTTTCCCCGCCTCTTATTCCCCGCCTCTGATTCCACATCTCTGATTCCCGGACTCTGATTCCCCACCTCTGATTCCCCATCTCTGATTCCGCACATCCGATTCCCTGCCTCTGATTCCCCGCCTCTGATGCCCCGCCTCTGATTCCATGCCTCTGATTCCCCATATCTGATTCCCCTCCTCTGATTCCCCAACTCTGATTCCCCGCCTCTGATTCCCCAGCTCTGATTCCCCGCCTCTGTTTCCCCGCGTCTGATTCCCTGCCTCTGATTCCCCACCTCTGATTCCCCATCTCTGATTCACCACCTCTGATTCCCCACCTATGATTCCCCATATCTGATTCCCCGTCTCTGTTTCCCCGCCTCTGATTCCCCGCCTCTGATTCCCCATATCTGATTCCCCACCTATGATTTCCCAACTCTGATTCCCCGCCTCTGATTCGCCAGCTATGATTCCCCTCCTCTGATTCCCCGCGTCTGAATCCCTGCCTCTGATTCCCTGCCTCAGATTCCCAATATCTGATTCCCCGCCTCCGTTTCCCTGCCTCTGATTCCCCGCCTCTGTTTCCCCATATCTGATTCCCCGCCTCTGATTCCCCAACTCTGATTCCCCGCCTCTGATTCCCCAGCTCTGATTCCCCGCCTCTGACTCCCCGCGTCTGATTCCCAGCCTCTGATTCCCCATGTCTGATTTCCTGCCTCTGATTCCCCGCCTCTGATTCACCAACTCTGATTCCCCGCCTCTGATTCCCCGCCTCTGATTCCCCATCTCTGATTCAGCGCCATTGATTCGCCATCTCTGATTCCCCATATCTGATTCCCCACCTCTGTTTCCCTGCCTCTGATTCCCCATCTCTGATTCCGCACATCTGATTCCCTGCCTCTGATTCCCCACCTCTGATTCCCCATATCTGATTCCCTGCCTCTGATTCCCGGCCTCTGATTCCCTGGCTCTGATTCCCCACCTCTGATTCCCTGCCTCTGATTCCCCATTTCTGATTCTGCACATCTGATTCCCTGCCTCTGATTCCCCGCCTCTGATTCCCCGCCTCTGATTCCCTGCCTCTGATTCCCAACCTCTGATACCCCACCTCTGATTCCCCATATCTGATTCCCCGCCTCTGTTTCACCGCCTCTGAATCACCGCCTCTGTTTCCCCATATCTGATTCCCCGCCTCTGATTCCCCAACTCTGATTCCCCGCCTCTGATTCCCCGTTTTTGATTCCCTGCCTCTGATTCCCCGCCTCTGATTCCCCATCTCTGATTCAGCGCCTTTGATTCACCACCTCTGATTCCCCATATCTGATTCCCCGCATCTGTTTCCCCGCATCTGATTCCCCAACTCTGATTCCCCATATCTAATTCCCCTCCTCTGATTCCCCACGTCTGATTCCCCGCCTCTGTTTCCCTGCCTCTGATTCCCCGCCTCTGATTCCCCATATCAGATTCCCCGCCTCTGATTCCCCAACTCTTATTCCCCGCCTGTGATTCGCCAACTATGATTCCCCGCCTCTGATTCCCCGCGTCTGATTCTCTGCCTGTGATTGCCTGCCTCTGATTCCCCATCTCTGTTACCCCGCCTCTGATTCCCCGCCTCTGATTCCCCATATCTGATTCCCCTCCTCTGATTCCCCAACTCTGATTCCCCGCCTCTGATTCCCCAGCTCTGATTCTCTGCCTGTGATTCCCTGCCTCTGATTCCCCATCTCTGTTACCCCGCCTCTGATTCCCCGCCTCTGATTCCCCATATCTGATTCCCCTCCTCTGATTCCCCAACTCTGATTCCACGCCTCTGATTCCCCACCTCTGATTCCCCATCTCTGATTCACCACCTCTGATTCCCCACCTATGATTCCCCATATCTGATTCCCCGTCTCTGTTTCCCCGCCTCTGATTCCCCGCCTCTGATTCGCCAGCTATGATTCCCCTCCTCTGATTCCCCGCGTCTGAATCCCTGCCTCTGATTCCCCGCCTCTGATTCCAAATATCTGATTCCCCACCTCTGTTTCCCCACCTCTGATTCCCCGCCTCTGTTTCCCCATATCTAATTCCCCGCCTCTGATTCCCCAAATCTGATTCCCCGCTCTGATTCCCCAGCTCTGAATTCCCGCCTCTGATTCCCCGCATCTTATTCCCTGCCTCTGAATCCCCACCTCTGATTCCCTGCCTCTGATTCCCAACCTCTGATTCCCCTCCTTTGATTCCCCATATCTGATTCCCCTCCTCTGTTTCCCCACCTCTGATTCCCCGCCTCTGTTTCCCCATATCTGATTCCCCGCCTCTGATTCCCCAACTCTGATTCTGCACATCTGATTCCCTGCCTCTTTTTCCCCACCTCTGATTCCCGGCCTCTGATTCCCGGCCTCTGATTCCAGGCCTCTCATTCCTGGCCTCTCATTCCCCGCCTCTGATTCCCGGCCTCTGATTCCCCGCCTCTGATTCCCCGCCTCTGATTCCCTGCCTCTGATTCCCCATCTCTGATTCCGCACATCTGATTCCCTGCCTCTGATTCCCCGCCTCTGATTCCCCGCCTCTGATTCCCTGCCTCTGATTCCCAACCTCTGATTCCCCACCTCTGATTCCCAAACTCTGATTCCCCGCCTCTTATTCCCCGCCTCTGTTTCCACATATCTGATTCCCTGCCTCTCATTCCCCAGCTACGAATCCCCGCCTCTGACTTCCCGCGTCTGATTCCCAGCCTCTGATTCCCCATGTTTGATTCCCTGCCTCTGATTCCCAACCTCTGATTCCCGACCTCTGATTCCCCATATCTGATTCCCCGCCTCTGTTTCCCCGCCTCTTATTCCCCGCCTCTGATTCCACATCTCTGATTCCCGGACTCTGATTCCCCACCTCTGATTCCCCATCTCTGATTCCGCACATCCGATTCCCTGCCTCTGATTCCCCGCCTCTGATGCCCCGCCTCTGATTCCATGCCTCTGATTCCCCATATCTGATTCCCCTCCTCTGATTCCCCAACTCTGATTCCCCGCCTCTGATTCCCCAGCTCTGATTCCCCGCCTCTGTTTCCCCGCGTCTGATTCCCTGCCTCTGATTCCCCACCTCTGATTCCCCATCTCTGATTCACCACCTCTGATTCCCCACCTATGATTCCCCATATCTGATTCCCCGTCTCTGTTTCCCCGCCTCTGATTCCCCGCCTCTGATTCCCCATATCTGATTCCCCACCTATGATTTCCCAACTCTGATTCCCCGCCTCTGATTCGCCAGCTATGATTCCCCTCCTCTGATTCCCCGCGTCTGAATCCCTGCCTCTGATTCCCTGCCTCAGATTCCCAATATCTCATTCCCCGCCTCCGTTTCCCTGCCTCTGATTCCCCGCCTCTGTTTCCCCATATCTGATTCCCCGCCTCTGATTCCCCAACTCTGATTCCCCGCCTCTGATTCCCCAGCTCTGATTCCCCGCCTCTGACTCCCCGCGTCTGATTCCCAGCCTCTGATTCCCCATGTCTGATTTCCTGCCTCTGATTCCCCGCCTCTGATTCACCAACTCTGATTCCCCGCCTCTGATTCCCCGCCTCTGATTCCCCATCTCTGATTCAGCGCCATTGATTCGCCATCTCTGATTCCCCATATCTGATTCCCCACCTCTGTTTCCCTGCCTCTGATTCCCCATCTCTGATTCCGCACATCTGATTCCCTGCCTCTGATTCCCCACCTCTGATTCCCCATATCTGATTCCCTGCCTCTGATTCCCGGCCTCTGATTCCCTGGCTCTGATTCCCCACCTCTGATTCCCTGCCTCTGATTCCCCATTTCTGATTCTGCACATCTGATTCCCTGCCTCTGATTCCCCGCCTCTGATTCCCCGCCTCTGATTCCCTGCCTCTGATTCCCAACCTCTGATACCCCACCTCTGATTCCCCATATCTGATTCCCCGCCTCTGTTTCACCGCCTCTGAATCACCGCCTCTGTTTCCCCATATCTGATTCCCCGCCTCTGATTCCCCAACTCTGATTCCCCGCCTCTGATTCCCCGTTTTTGATTCCCTGCCTCTGATTCCCCGCCTCTGATTCCCCATCTCTGATTCAGCGCCTTTGATTCACCACCTCTGATTCCCCATATCTGATTCCCCGCATCTGTTTCCCCGCATCTGATTCCCCAACTCTGATTCCCCATATCTAATTCCCCTCCTCTGATTCCCCACGTCTGATTCCCCGCCTCTGTTTCCCTGCCTCTGATTCCCCGCCTCTGATTCCCCATATCAGATTCCCCGCCTCTGATTCCCCAACTCTTATTCCCCGCCTGTGATTCGCCAACTATGATTCCCCGCCTCTGATTCCCCGCGTCTGATTCTCTGCCTGTGATTGCCTGCCTCTGATTCCCCATCTCTGTTACCCCGCCTCTGATTCCCCGCCTCTGATTCCCCATATCTGATTCCCCTCCTCTGATTCCCCAACTCTGATTCCCCGCCTCTGATTCCCCAGCTCTGATTCTCTGCCTGTGATTCCCTGCCTCTGATTCCCCATCTCTGTTACCCCGCCTCTGATTCCCCGCCTCTGATTCCCCATATCTGATTCCCCTCCTCTGATTCCCCAACTCTGATTCCACGCCTCTGATTCCCCACCTCTGATTCCCCATCTCTGATTCACCACCTCTGATTCCCCACCTATGATTCCCCATATCTGATTCCCCGTCTCTGTTTCCCCGCCTCTGATTCCCCGCCTCTGATTCGCCAGCTATGATTCCCCTCCTCTGATTCCCCGCGTCTGAATCCCTGCCTCTGATTCCCCGCCTCTGATTCCAAATATCTGATTCCCCACCTCTGTTTCCCCACCTCTGATTCCCCGCCTCTGTTTCCCCATATCTAATTCCCCGCCTCTGATTCCCCAAATCTGATTCCCCGCTCTGATTCCCCAGCTCTGAATTCCCGCCTCTGATTCCCCGCATCTTATTCCCTGCCTCTGAATCCCCACCTCTGATTCCCTGCCTCTGATTCCCAACCTCTGATTCCCCTCCTTTGATTCCCCATATCTGATTCCCCTCCTCTGTTTCCCCACCTCTGATTCCCCGCCTCTGTTTCCCCATATCTGATTCCCCGCCTCTGATTCCCCAACTCTGATTCTGCACATCTGATTCCCTGCCTCTTTTTCCCCACCTCTGATTCCCGGCCTCTGATTCCCGGCCTCTGATTCCAGGCCTCTCATTCCTGGCCTCTCATTCCCCGCCTCTGATTCCCGGCCTCTGATTCCCCGCCTCTGATTCCCCGCCTCTGATTCCCTGCCTCTGATTCCCCATCTCTGATTCCGCACATCTGATTCCCTGCCTCTGATTCCCCGCCTCTGATTCCCCGCCTCTGATTCCCTGCCTCTGATTCCCAACCTCTGATTCCCCACCTCTGATTCCCAAACTCTGATTCCCCGCATCTGTTTCCCCGCATCTGATTCCCCAACTCTGATTCCCCATATCTAATTCCCCTCCTCTGATTCCCCACGTCTGATTCCCCGCCTCTGTTTCCCTGCCTCTGATTCCCCGCCTCTGATTCCCCATATCAGATTCCCCGCCTCTGATTCCCCAACTCTTATTCCCCGCCTGTGATTCGCCAACTATGATTCCCCGCCTCTGATTCCCCGCGTCTGATTCTCTGCCTGTGATTGCCTGCCTCTGATTCCCCATCTCTGTTACCCCGCCTCTGATTCCCCGCCTCTGATTCCCCATATCTGATTCCCCTCCTCTGATTCCCCAACTCTGATTCCCCGCCTCTGATTCCCCAGCTCTGATTCTCTGCCTGTGATTCCCTGCCTCTGATTCCCCATCTCTGTTACCCCGCCTCTGATTCCCCGCCTCTGATTCCCCATATCTGATTCCCCTCCTCTGATTCCCCAACTCTGATTCCACGCCTCTGATTCCCCACCTCTGATTCCCCATCTCTGATTCACCACCTCTGATTCCCCACCTATGATTCCCCATATCTGATTCCCCGTCTCTGTTTCCCCGCCTCTGATTCCCCGCCTCTGATTCGCCAGCTATGATTCCCCTCCTCTGATTCCCCGCGTCTGAATCCCTGCCTCTGATTCCCCGCCTCTGATTCCAAATATCTGATTCCCCGCCTCCGTTTCCCTGCCTCTGATTCCCCGCCTCTGTTTCCCCATATCTGATTCCCCGCCTCTGATTCCCCAACTCTGATTCCCCGCCTCTGATTCCCCAGCTCTGATTCCCCGCCTCTGACTCCCCGCATCTGATTCCCAGCCTCTGATTCCCCATGTCTGATTTCCTGCCACTGATTCCCCGCCTCTGATTCGCCATCTCTGATTCATCGCCTCTGATTCCCCACCTCTGATTCCCCATATCTTATTCCCCACCTATGTTTCCCCGCCTCTGATTCCCCTCCTCTGATTCCCCATCTCTGATTCCCACCTCTGATTCCCCATCTCTGATTCCGCACATCCGATTCCCTGCCTCTGATTCCCCGCCTCTGATGCCCCGCCTCTGGTTTCATGCCTCTGTTTCCTCATATCTGATTCCCCGCCTCTGATTCCCCAACACTGATTTCCCGCCTCTGATTCCCCAGCTCTGATTCACCACCTCTGATTCCCCGCGTCTGATTCCCCGCCTCTGATTCCCTATCTCTGATTCCCTATCTCTGATTCCCCAATTCTGATTCCCCGCCTTTGATTCCCTGCCTCTGATTCCCAACCTCTGATTCCCGACCTCTGATTCCCCATATCTGATTCCCCGCCTCTGTTTCCCCGCCTCTTATTCCCCGCCTCTGTTTCCACATATCTGATTCCCTGCCTCTCATTCCCCAGCTCTGAATCCCCGCCTCTGACTTCCCGCGTCTGATTCCCAGCCTCTGATTCCCCATGTTTGATTCCCTGCCTCTGATTCCCAACCTCTGATTCCCGACCTCTGATTCCCCATATCTGATTCCCCGCCTCTGTTTCCCCGCCTCTTATTCCCCGCCTCTGATTCCACATCTCTGATTCCCGGACTCTGATTCCCCACCTCTGATTCCCCATCTCTGATTCCGCACATCCGATTCCCTGCCTCTGATTCCCCGCCTCTGATGCCCCGCCTCTGATTCCATGCCTCTGATTCCCAGCCTCTGATTCCCCTCCTCTGATTCCCCAACTCTGATTCCCGGACTCTGATTCCCACCTCTGATTCCCCATCTCTGATTCCGCACATCCGATTCCCTGCCTCTGATTCCCCGCCTCTGATGCCCCGCCTCTGATTTCATGCCTCTATCTGATTCCCTGCCTCTGATTCCCCAACACTGATTTCCCGCCTCTGATTCCCCAGCTCTGATTCACCACCTCTGATTCCCCGCGTCTGATTCCCCGCCTCTGATTCCCCATATCTGATTCCCCGCCTCTGATTCCCCAAATCTGATTCCCCGCCTCTGCTTCCCCATCTCTGATTCACCACCTTTGATTCGCCACCGCTGATTCCCCATATGTGATTCCCCGCCTCTGTTACCCCGCCTCTGATTCCACGCCTCTGATTCCCCATATCTCATTCCCCGCCTCTGATTCCCCATCTCTGATTCCGCACATCCAATTCCCTGCCTCTGATTCCCCGCCTCTGATGCCCCGCCTCTGATTCCATGCTTCTGATTCCGAACCTCTGATTCCCCACCTCTGATTCCCCATATCTGATTCCCCGCCTATGTTTCCCCGCCTCTGATTCCCTGCATCTGTTTCCTCATATCTGATTCCCCTCCTCTGATTCCCAAACACTGATTCCCCGCCTCTGATTCCCTGCCTCTGATTCCCAACCTCTGATTCCCCACCTCTGATTCCCCATATCTGATTCCCCCCCTCTGTTTCCCAACCTCTGATTCCCGACCTCTGGTTCCCCATATCTGATTCCCCGCCTCTGTTTCCCCGCCTCTTATTCCCCGCCTCTGTTTCACCATATCTGATTCCCGGCCTCTCATTCCCCAGCTCTGATTCCCCGCCTCTGATTCCCCATATCTGATTCCCCGCCGCTGATTCCCCAACTCTGATACCACGCCTCTGATTCCCCAGCTCTGATTCCCCGCCTCTGATTCCCCACGTCTGATTCCCTGCCTCTGATTCCCCGCCTCTGATTCCCCATCTCTGATTCACCGCCTTTGATTCCACACCTCTGATTCCCCATATCTGATTCCCCGCCTCTGTTTCCACGCCTCTGATTCCCCGCCTCTGATTCCCTGCCTCTGATTCCCCATTTCTGATTCCGTACATCTGATTCCCTGCCTCTGATTCCCGCCTCTGATTCCCCGCCTCTGATTCCCTGCCTCTGATTCCCAACCTCCGATTCACCACCTCTGATTCCCCATATCTGATTCCCCACCTCTGTTTCCCCACCTCTGATTCCCCACCTCTGTTTCCCCATATCTGATTCCCCGCCTCTGATTCACCAACTCTGATTCCCCGCCTCTGATTCCCCGCCTCTGATTCCCCGTCTCTGATTCAGCGCCATTGATTCGCCATCTCTGATTCCCCATATCTGATTCCGCACCTATATTTCCCTGCCTCTGATTCCCTATCTCTGATTCCGCACATCTGATTCCCTGCCTCTTATTCCCCACCTCTGATTCCCCATATCTGATACCCCGCCTCTGATTCCCGGCCTCTGATTCCCTGCCTCTGATTCCCCACCTCTGATTCCCTGCCTCTGATTCCCCATTTCTGATTCTGCACATCTGATTCCCTGCCTCTGATTTTCCGCCTCTGATTCCCCGCCTCTGATTCCCTGCCTCTGATTCCCAACCTCTGATACCCCACCTCTGATTCCCCATATCTGATTCCCCGCCTCTGTTTCACCGCCTCTGAATCACCGCCTCTGTTTCCCCATATCTGATTCCCCGCCTCTGATTCACCAACTCTGATTCCGCGCCTCTGATTCCCCATGTTTGATTCCCCACCTCTGATTCCCTGCCTCTGATTCCCCATTTCTGATTCTGCACATCTGATTCCCTGCCTCTGATTTTCCACCTCTGATTCCCCGCCTCTGATTCCCTGCCTCTGATTCCCAACCTCTGATACCCCACCTCTGATTCCCCATATCTGATTCCCCGCCTCTGTTTCACCGCCTCTGAATCACCGCCTCTGTTTCCCCATATCTGATTCCCCGCCTCTGATTCCCCAACTCTGATTCCCCGCCTCTGATTCCCCGCCTCTGATTCCCTGCCTCTGATTCCCCGCCTCTGATTCCCCATCTCTGATTCAGCGCCTTTGATTCACCACCTCTGATTCCCCATATCTGATTCCCCGCATCTGTTTCCCCGCCTCTGATTCCCCGCCTCTGTTTCCCCATATCTAATTCCCCGCCTCTGATTCCCCAACTCTGATTCCCCGCTCTGATCCCCCGCCTCTGATTCCCCATGTCTGATTCCCCGCCTCTGTTTCCCTGCCTCTGATTCCCCGCCTCTGATTCCCCATATCAGATTCCCCGCCTCTGATTCCCCAACTCTTATTCCCCGCCTGTGATTCGCCAACTATGATTCCCCGCCTCTGATTACCCGCGTCTGATTCTCTGCCTGTGATTCCCTGCCTCTGATTCCCCATCTCTGTTACCCCGCCTCTGATTCCCCGCCTCTGATTCCCCATATCTGATTCCCCTCCTCTGATTCCCCAACTCTGATTCCCCGCCTCTGATTCCCCAGCTCTGATTCCCCGCCTCTGTTTCCCCGCGTCTGATTCCCTGCCTCTGATTCCCCGCCTCTGATTCCCAATATCTGATTCCCCGCCTCCGTTTCCCTGCCTCTGATTCCCCGCCTCTGTTTCCCCATATCTGATTCCCCGCCTCTGATTCCCCAACTCTGATTCCCCGCCTCTGATTCCCCAGCTCTGATTCCCCGCCTCTGACTCCCCGCGTCTGATTCCCAGCCTCTGATTCCCCATGTCTGATTTCCTGCCTCTGATTCCCCGCCTCTGATTCGCCATCTCTGATTCATCGCCTCTGATTCCCCACCTCTGATTCCCCATATCTGATTCCCCACCTATGTTTCCCCGCCTCTGATTCCCCTCCTCTGATTCCCCATCTCTGATTCCCACCTCTGATTCCCCATCTCTGATTCCGCACATCCGATTCCCTGCCTCTGATTCCCCGCCTCTGATGCCCCGCCTCTGGTTTCATGCCTCTGTTTCCTCATATCTGATTCCCCGCCTCTGATTCCCCAACACTGATTTCCCGCCTCTGATTCCCCAGCTCTGATTCACCACCTCTGATTCCCCGCGTCTGATTCCCCGCCTCTGATTCCCTATCTCTGATTCCCTATCTCTGATTCCCCAATTCTGATTCCCCGCCTTTGATTCCCTGCCTCTGATTCCCAACCTCTGATTCCCGACCTCTGATTCCCCATATCTGATTCCCCGCCTCTGTTTCCCCGCCTCTTATTCCCCGCCTCTGTTTCCACATATCTGATTCCCTGCCTCTCATTCCCCAGCTCTGAATCCCTGCCTCTGACTTCCCGCGTCTGATTCCCAGCCTCTGATTCCCCATGTTTGATTCCCTGCCTCTGATTCCCAACCTCTGATTCCCGACCTCTGATTCCCCATATCTGATTCCCCGCCTCTGTTTCCCCGCCTCTTATTCCCCGCCTCTGATTCCACATCTCTGATTCCCGGACTCTGATTCCCCACCTCTGATTCCCCATCTCTGATTCCGCACATCCGATTCCCTGCCTCTGATTCCCCGCCTCTGATGCCCCGCCTCTGATTCCATGCCTCTGATTCCCAACCTCTGATTCCCGGACTCTGATTCCCCACCTCTGATTCCCGGCCTCTTATTCCCGGCATCTTATTCCCGGCCTCTGATTCCCAGCCGTTGATTCCCCGCTTCTGATTCTGATTCCCTGCATCTGATTCCCCATCTCTGATTCCACACATCTGATTCCCTGCCTCTGATTCCCCACTTCTGATTCCCCGCCTCTGATTCCCCACCTCTGATTCCCCACCTCTGATTCCCCGCCTCTGTTTCCCCATATCTAATTACCCGCCTCTGATTCCCCAAATCTGATTCCCCGCTCTGATTCCCCAGCTCTGAATTCCCGCCTCTGATTCCCCGCATCTGATTCCCTGCATCTGAATCCCCACCTCTGATTCCCTGACTCTGATTCCCAACCTCTGATTCCCCTCCTCTGATTCCCCATATCTGATTCCCCTCCTCTGTTTCCCCACCTCTGATTCCCCGCCTCTGTTTCCCCATATCTGATTACCCGCCTCAGATTCCCCAACTCTGATTCTGCACATCTGATTCCCTGCCTCTTTTTCCCCACCTCTGATTCCCGGCCTCTGATTCCCGGCCTCTGATTCCCGGCCTCTCATTCCTGGCCTCTCATTCCCCGCCTCTGATTCCCGGCCTCTGATTCCCCGCCTCTGATTCCCCGCCTCTGATTCCCTGCCTCTGATTCCCCATCTCTGATTCCGCACATCTGATTCCCTGCCTCTGATTCCCCGCCTCTGATACCCCGCCTCTGATTCCCTGCCTCTGATTCCCAACCTCTGATTCCCCACCTCTGATTCCCCATATCTGATTCCCCGCCTCTGTTTCCCCGCCTCTGATTCCCCGCCTCTGTTTCCCCAAATCTGATTCCCCACCTCTGATTCCCCAACTCTGATTCCCCGCCTCTGATTCCCCAGCTCTGATTCCCCGCCTCTAATTCCCCGTGTTTGATTCCCTGCCTCTGATTCCCCGCCTCTTCTTCCCCATCTCTGATTCACCGCCTCTGATTCCCCGCCTCTGATTCCCCATATCTCATTCCCAGCCTCTGATTCCCCATCTCTGATTCCCGGACTCTGATTCCCCACCTCTGATTGCCGGCCTCTTATTCCCGTCATCTGATTCCCGGCCTCTGATTCCCGGCCTCTGATTCCCCGCTTCTGATTCTGATTCCCTGCCTCTGATTCCCCATCTCTGATTCCGCACATCTGATTCCCTGCCTCTGATTTCCCACCTCTGATTACCCATATCTGATTCCCCGCCTCTGTTTCCCCGCCTCTGATTCCCCGCCTCTGTTTCACCGCCTCTGATTCCCCGCCTCTGTTTCCCCATATCTAATTCCCCGCCTCTGATTCCCCAACTCTGATTCACCACTCTGATTCCCCAGCTCTGAATCCCCGCCTCTGATTCCCCGCATCTGATTCCCTGCCTCTGAATCCCCAACTCTGATTCCCCACCTCTGATTCCCGGCATCTTATTCCCGGCATCTGATTCCCGGCCTCTGATTCCCAGCCTCTGATTCCCCGCTTCTGATTCTGATTCCCTGCCTCTGATTCCCCATCTCTGATTCCACACATCTGATTCCCTGCCTCTGATTCCCCGCCTCTGATTCCCTGCCTCTGATTCCCCACCTCCGTTTCCCCACCTCTGATTCCCCGCCTCTGTTTCCCCATATCTAATTCCCCGCCTCTGATTCCCCAAATCTGATTCCCCGCTCTGATTCCCCAGCTCTGAATTCCCGCCTCTGATTTCCCGCATCTGATTCCCTGCCTCTGAATCCCCACCTCTGATTCCCTGCCTCTGATTCCCAACCTCTGATTCCCCTCCTCTGATTCCCCATATCTGATTCCCCTCCTCTGTTTCCCTGCCTCTGATTCCCCGCCTCTGTTACCCCATATCTGATTCCCCGCCTCTGATTCCCCAACTCTGATTCTGCACATCTGATTCCCTGCCTCTTTTTCCCCACCTCTGATTCCCGGCCTCTGATTCCCGGCCTCTGATTCCCGGCCTCTCATTCCCGGCCTCTCATTCCCCGCCTCTGATTCCCGGCCTCTGATTCCCCGCCTCTGATTCCCCATCTCTGATTCCGCACATCTGATTCCCTGCCTCTGATTCCCCGCCTCTGATTCCCCGCCTCTGATTCCCTGCCTCTGATTCCCAACCTCTGATTCCCCACCTCTGATTTCCCATATCTGATTCCCCGCCTCTGTTTCCCCGCCTCTGATTCCCCGCCTCTGTTTCCCCATATCTGATTCCCCGCCTCTGTTTCCCCATATCTAATTCCCCGCCTCTGATTCCCCAACTCTGATTCCCCGCTCTGATTCCCCAGCTCTGAATCCCCGCCTCTGATTCCCCGCATCTGATTCACTGCCTCTGAATCCCCACCTCTGATTCCCTGCCTCTGATTCACAACCTCTGAATCCCCTCCTCTGATTCCCCATATCTGATTCCCCGCCTCCGTTTCCCTGCCTCTGATTCCCCGCCTCTGTTTTCCAAAATCTGATTCCCCGCCACCGTTTCCCTGCCTCTGATTCCCCGCCTCTGTTTCCCCATATCTGATTCCCCGCCTCTGATACCCCAACTCTGATTCCCTGCCTCTGATTCCCCAGCTCTGATTCCCCGCCTCTGACTCCCCGCGTCTGATTCCCAGCCTCTGATTCCCCATGTCTTATTTCCTGCCTCTGATTCCCCGCCTCTGTTTCCCCATATCTGATTCCCCGCCTCTGATTCCCCAACTCTGATTCCCCGCCTCTGATTCCCCGTGTATGATTCCCTGCCTCTGATTCCCCGCCTCTGATTCCCCATCTCTGATTCAGCGCCTTTGATTCACCACCTCTGATTCCCCATATCTGATTCCCCGCATCTGTTTCCCCGCCTCTGATTCCCCAACTCTAATTCCCCATATCTAATTCCCCTCCTCTGATTCCCCACGTCTGATTCCCCGCCTCTGTTTCCCTGCCTCTGATTCCCCGCCTCTGATTCCCCATATCAGATTCCCCGCCTCTGATTCCCCAACTCTTATTCCCCGCCTGTGATTCGCCAACTATGATTCCCCGCCTCTGATTCCCCGCGTCTGATTCGCTGCCTGTGATTGCCTGCCTCTGATTCCCCATCTCTGTTACCCCGCCTCTGATTCCCCGCCTCTGATTCCCCATATCTGATTCCCCTCCTCTGATTCCCCAACTCTGATTCCCCGCCTCTGATTCCCCAGCTCTGATTCACTGCCTGTGATTCCCTGCCTCTGATTCCCCATCTCTGTTACCCCGCCTCTGATTCCCCGCCTCTGATTCCCCATATCTGATTCCCCTCCTCTGATTCCCCAACTCTGATTCCCCGCCTCTGATTCCCCACCTCTGATTCCCCATCTCTGATTCACCACCTCTGATTCCCCACCTATGATTCCCCATATCTGATTCCCCGCCTCTGATTCCCCAACTCTGATTCCCCGCCTCTGATTCCCCGTGTATGATTCCCCATATCTGATTCCCCTCCTCTGATTCCCCAACTCTGATTCCCCGCCTCTGATTCCCCACCTCTGATTCCCCAGCTCTGATTCCCCGCCTCTGTTTCCCCGCGTCTGATTCCCTGCCTCTGATTCCCCACCTCTGATTCCCCATCTCTGATTCACCACCTCTGATTCCCCACCTATGATTCCCCATATCTGATTCCCCGTCTCTGTTTCCCCGCCTCTGATTCCCCGCCTCTGATTCCCCATATCTGATTCCCCACCTATGATTTCCCAACTCTGATTCCCCGCCTCTGATTCGCCAGCTATGATTCCCCTCCTCTGATTCCCCGCGTCTGAATCCCTGCCTCTGATTCCCTGCCTCAGATTCCCAATATCTGATTCCCCGCCTCCGTTTCCCTGCCTCTGATTCCCCGCCTCTGTTTCCCCATATCTGATTCCCCGCCTCTGATTCCCCAACTCTGATTCCCCGCCTCTGATTCCCCAGCTCTGATTCCCCGCCTCTGACTCCCCGCGTCTGATTCCCAGCCTCTGATTCCCCATGTCTGATTTCCTGCCTCTGATTCCCCGCCTCTGATTCACCAACTCTGATTCCCCGCCTCTGATTCCCCGCCTCTGATTCCCCATCTCTGATTCAGCGCCATTGATTCGCCATCTCTGATTCCCCATATCTGATTCCCCACCTCTGTTTCCCTGCCTCTGATTCCCCATCTCTGATTCCGCACATCTGATTCCCTGCCTCTGATTCCCCACCTCTGATTCCCCATATCTGATTCCCTGCCTCTGATTCCCGGCCTCTGATTCCCTGGCTCTGATTCCCCACCTCTGATTCCCTGCCTCTGATTCCCCATTTCTGATTCTGCACATCTGATTCCCTGCCTCTGATTCCCCGCCTCTGATTCCCCGCCTCTGATTCCCTGCCTCTGATTCCCAACCTCTGATACCCCACCTCTGATTCCCCATATCTGATTCCCCGCCTCTGTTTCACCGCCTCTGAATCACCGCCTCTGTTTCCCCATATCTGATTCCCCGCCTCTGATTCCCCAACTCTGATTCCCCGCCTCTGATTCCCCGTTTTTGATTCCCTGCCTCTGATTCCCCGCCTCTGATTCCCCATCTCTGATTCAGCGCCTTTGATTCACCACCTCTGATTCCCCATATCTGATTCCCCGCATCTGTTTCCCCGCATCTGATTCCCCAACTCTGATTCCCCATATCTAATTCCCCTCCTCTGATTCCCCACGTCTGATTCCCCGCCTCTGTTTCCCTGCCTCTGATTCCCCGCCTCTGATTCCCCATATCAGATTCCCCGCCTCTGATTCCCCAACTCTTATTCCCCGCCTGTGATTCGCCAACTATGATTCCCCGCCTCTGATTCCCCGCGTCTGATTCTCTGCCTGTGATTGCCTGCCTCTGATTCCCCATCTCTGTTACCCCGCCTCTGATTCCCCGCCTCTGATTCCCCATATCTGATTCCCCTCCTCTGATTCCCCAACTCTGATTCCCCGCCTCTGATTCCCCAGCTCTGATTCTCTGCCTGTGATTCCCTGCCTCTGATTCCCCATCTCTGTTACCCCGCCTCTGATTCCCCGCCTCTGATTCCCCATATCTGATTCCCCTCCTCTGATTCCCCAACTCTGATTCCACGCCTCTGATTCCCCACCTCTGATTCCCCATCTCTGATTCACCACCTCTGATTCCCCACCTATGATTCCCCATATCTGATTCCCCGTCTCTGTTTCCCCGCCTCTGATTCCCCGCCTCTGATTCGCCAGCTATGATTCCCCTCCTCTGATTCCCCGCGTCTGAATCCCTGCCTCTGATTCCCCGCCTCTGATTCCAAATATCTGATTCCCCACCTCTGTTTCCCCACCTCTGATTCCCCGCCTCTGTTTCCCCATATCTAATTCCCCGCCTCTGATTCCCCAAATCTGATTCCCCGCTCTGATTCCCCAGCTCTGAATTCCCGCCTCTGATTCCCCGCATCTTATTCCCTGCCTCTGAATCCCCACCTCTGATTCCCTGCCTCTGATTCCCAACCTCTGATTCCCCTCCTTTGATTCCCCATATCTGATTCCCCTCCTCTGTTTCCCCACCTCTGATTCCCCGCCTCTGTTTCCCCATATCTGATTCCCCGCCTCTGATTCCCCAACTCTGATTCTGCACATCTGATTCCCTGCCTCTTTTTCCCCACCTCTGATTCCCGGCCTCTGATTCCCGGCCTCTGATTCCAGGCCTCTCATTCCTGGCCTCTCATTCCCCGCCTCTGATTCCCGGCCTCTGATTCCCCGCCTCTGATTCCCCGCCTCTGATTCCCTGCCTCTGATTCCCCATCTCTGATTCCGCACATCTGATTCCCTGCCTCTGATTCCCCGCCTCTGATTCCCCGCCTCTGATTCCCTGCCTCTGATTCCCAACCTCTGATTCCCCACCTCTGATTCCCAAACTCTGATTCCCCGCATCTGTTTCCCCGCATCTGATTCCCCAACTCTGATTCCCCATATCTAATTCCCCTCCTCTGATTCCCCACGTCTGATTCCCCGCCTCTGTTTCCCTGCCTCTGATTCCCCGCCTCTGATTCCCCATATCAGATTCCCCGCCTCTGATTCCCCAACTCTTATTCCCCGCCTGTGATTCGCCAACTATGATTCCCCGCCTCTGATTCCCCGCGTCTGATTCTCTGCCTGTGATTGCCTGCCTCTGATTCCCCATCTCTGTTACCCCGCCTCTGATTCCCCGCCTCTGATTCCCCATATCTGATTCCCCTCCTCTGATTCCCCAACTCTGATTCCCCGCCTCTGATTCCCCAGCTCTGATTCTCTGCCTGTGATTCCCTGCCTCTGATTCCCCATCTCTGTTACCCCGCCTCTGATTCCCCGCCTCTGATTCCCCATATCTGATTCCCCTCCTCTGATTCCCCAACTCTGATTCCACGCCTCTGATTCCCCACCTCTGATTCCCCATCTCTGATTCACCACCTCTGATTCCCCACCTATGATTCCCCATATCTGATTCCCCGTCTCTGTTTCCCCGCCTCTGATTCCCCGCCTCTGATTCGCCAGCTATGATTCCCCTCCTCTGATTCCCCGCGTCTGAATCCCTGCCTCTGATTCCCCGCCTCTGATTCCAAATATCTGATTCCCCGCCTCCGTTTCCCTGCCTCTGATTCCCCGCCTCTGTTTCCCCATATCTGATTCCCCGCCTCTGATTCCCCAACTCTGATTCCCCGCCTCTGATTCCCCAGCTCTGATTCCCCGCCTCTGACTCCCCGCATCTGATTCCCAGCCTCTGATTCCCCATGTCTGATTTCCTGCCACTGATTCCCCGCCTCTGATTCGCCATCTCTGATTCATCGCCTCTGATTCCCCACCTCTGATTCCCCATATCTTATTCCCCACCTATGTTTCCCCGCCTCTGATTCCCCTCCTCTGATTCCCCATCTCTGATTCCCACCTCTGATTCCCCATCTCTGATTCCGCACATCCGATTCCCTGCCTCTGATTCCCCGCCTCTGATGCCCCGCCTCTGGTTTCATGCCTCTGTTTCCTCATATCTGATTCCCCGCCTCTGATTCCCCAACACTGATTTCCCGCCTCTGATTCCCCAGCTCTGATTCACCACCTCTGATTCCCCGCGTCTGATTCCCCGCCTCTGATTCCCTATCTCTGATTCCCTATCTCTGATTCCCCAATTCTGATTCCCCGCCTTTGATTCCCTGCCTCTGATTCCCAACCTCTGATTCCCGACCTCTGATTCCCCATATCTGATTCCCCGCCTCTGTTTCCCCGCCTCTTATTCCCCGCCTCTGTTTCCACATATCTGATTCCCTGCCTCTCATTCCCCAGCTCTGAATCCCCGCCTCTGACTTCCCGCGTCTGATTCCCAGCCTCTGATTCCCCATGTTTGATTCCCTGCCTCTGATTCCCAACCTCTGATTCCCGACCTCTGATTCCCCATATCTGATTCCCCGCCTCTGTTTCCCCGCCTCTTATTCCCCGCCTCTGATTCCACATCTCTGATTCCCGGACTCTGATTCCCCACCTCTGATTCCCCATCTCTGATTCCGCACATCCGATTCCCTGCCTCTGATTCCCCGCCTCTGATGCCCCGCCTCTGATTCCATGCCTCTGATTCCCAGCCTCTGATTCCCCTCCTCTGATTCCCCAACTCTGATTCCCGGACTCTGATTCCCACCTCTGATTCCCCATCTCTGATTCCGCACATCCGATTCCCTGCCTCTGATTCCCCGCCTCTGATGCCCCGCCTCTGATTTCATGCCTCTATCTGATTCCCTGCCTCTGATTCCCCAACACTGATTTCCCGCCTCTGATTCCCCAGCTCTGATTCACCACCTCTGATTCCCCGCGTCTGATTCCCCGCCTCTGATTCCCCATATCTGATTCCCCGCCTCTGATTCCCCAAATCTGATTCCCCGCCTCTGCTTCCCCATCTCTGATTCACCACCTTTGATTCGCCACCGCTGATTCCCCATATGTGATTCCCCGCCTCTGTTACCCCGCCTCTGATTCCACGCCTCTGATTCCCCATATCTCATTCCCCGCCTCTGATTCCCCATCTCTGATTCCGCACATCCAATTCCCTGCCTCTGATTCCCCGCCTCTGATGCCCCGCCTCTGATTCCATGCTTCTGATTCCGAACCTCTGATTCCCCACCTCTGATTCCCCATGTCTGATTCCCCGCCTATGTTTCCCCGCCTCTGATTCCCTGCATCTGTTTCCTCATATCTGATTCCCCTCCTCTGATTCCCAAACACTGATTCCCCGCCTCTGATTCCCTGCCTCTGATTCCCAACCTCTGATTCCCCACCTCTGATTCCCCATATCTGATTCCCCCCCTCTGTTTCCCAACCTCTGATTCCCGACCTCTGGTTCCCCATATCTGATTCCCCGCCTCTGTTTCCCCGCCTCTTATTCCCCGCCTCTGTTTCACCATATCTGATTCCCGGCCTCTCATTCCCCAGCTCTGATTCCCCGCCTCTGATTCCCCATATCTGATTCCCCGCCGCTGATTCCCCAACTCTGATACCACGCCTCTGATTCCCCAGCTCTGATTCCCCGCCTCTGATTCCCCACGTCTGATTCCCTGCCTCTGATTCCCCGCCTCTGATTCCCCATCTCTGATTCACCGCCTTTGATTCCACACCTCTGATTCCCCATATCTGATTCCCCGCCTCTGTTTCCACGCCTCTGATTCCCCGCCTCTGATTCCCTGCCTCTGATTCCCCATTTCTGATTCCGTACATCTGATTCCCTGCCTCTGATTCCCCGCCTCTGATTCCCCGCCTCTGATTCCCTGCCTCTGATTCCCAACCTCCGATTCACCACCTCTGATTCCCCATATCTGATTCCCCACCTCTGTTTCCCCACCTCTGATTCCCCACCTCTGTTTCCCCATATCTGATTCCCCGCCTCTGATTCACCAACTCTGATTCCCCGCCTCTGATTCCCCGCCTCTGATTCCCCGTCTCTGATTCAGCGCCATTGATTCGCCATCTCTGATTCCCCATATCTGATTCCGCACCTATATTTCCCTGCCTCTGATTCCCTATCTCTGATTCCGCACATCTGATTCCCTGCCTCTTATTCCCCACCTCTGATTCCCCATATCTGATACCCCGCCTCTGATTCCCGGCCTCTGATTCCCTGCCTCTGATTCCCCACCTCTGATTCCCTGCCTCTGATTCCCCATTTCTGATTCTGCACATCTGATTCCCTGCCTCTGATTTTCCGCCTCTGATTCCCCGCCTCTGATTCCCTGCCTCTGATTCCCAACCTCTGATACCCCACCTCTGATTCCCCATATCTGATTCCCCGCCTCTGTTTCACCGCCTCTGAATCACCGCCTCTGTTTCCCCATATCTGATTCCCCGCCTCTGATTCACCAACTCTGATTCCGCGCCTCTGATTCCCCATGTTTGATTCCCCACCTCTGATTCCCTGCCTCTGATTCCCCATTTCTGATTCTGCACATCTGATTCCCTGCCTCTGATTTTCCGCCTCTGATTCCCCGCCTCTGATTCCCTGCCTCTGATTCCCAACCTCTGATACCCCACCTCTGATTCCCCATATCTGATTCCCCGCCTCTGTTTCACCGCCTCTGAATCACCGCCTCTGTTTCCCCATATCTGATTCCCCGCCTCTGATTCCCCAACTCTGATTCCCCGCCTCTGATTCCCCGCCTCTGATTCCCTGCCTCTGATTCCCCGCCTCTGATTCCCCATCTCTGATTCAGCGCCTTTGATTCACCACCTCTGATTCCCCATATCTGATTCCCCGCATCTGTTTCCCCGCCTCTGATTCCCCGCCTCTGTTTCCCCATATCTAATTCCCCGCCTCTGATTCCCCAACTCTGATTCCCCGCTCTGATCCCCCGCCTCTGATTCCCCATGTCTGATTCCCCGCCTCTGTTTCCCTGCCTCTGATTCCCCGCCTCTGATTCCCCATATCAGATTCCCCGCCTCTGATTCCCCAACTCTTATTCCCCGCCTGTGATTCGCCAACTATGATTCCCCGCCTCTGATTACCCGCGTCTGATTCTCTGCCTGTGATTCCCTGCCTCTGATTCCCCATCTCTGTTACCCCGCCTCTGATTCCCCGCCTCTGATTCCCCATATCTGATTCCCCTCCTCTGATTCCCCAACTCTGATTCCCCGCCTCTGATTCCCCAGCTCTGATTCCCCGCCTCTGTTTCCCCGCGTCTGATTCCCTGCCTCTGATTCCCCGCCTCTGATTCCCAATATCTGATTCCCCGCCTCCGTTTCCCTGCCTCTGATTCCCCGCCTCTGTTTCCCCATATCTGATTCCCCGCCTCTGATTCCCCAACTCTGATTCCCCGCCTCTGATTCCCCAGCTCTGATTCCCCGCCTCTGACTCCCCGCGTCTGATTCCCAGCCTCTGATTCCCCATGTCTGATTTCCTGCCTCTGATTCCCCGCCTCTGATTCGCCATCTCTGATTCATCGCCTCTGATTCCCCACCTCTGATTCCCCATATCTGATTCCCCACCTATGTTTCCCCGCCTCTGATTCCCCTCCTTTGATTCCCCATCTCTGATTCCCACCTCTGATTCCCCATCTCTGATTCCGCACATCCGATTCCCTGCCTCTGATTCCCCGCCTCTGATGCCCCGCCTCTGGTTTCATGCCTCTGTTTCCTCATATCTGATTCCCCGCCTCTGATTCCCCAACACTGATTTCCCGCCTCTGATTCCCCAGCTCTGATTCACCACCTCTGATTCCCCGCGTCTGATTCCCCGCCTCTGATTCCCTATCTCTGATTCCCTATCTCTGATTCCCCAATTCTGATTCCCCGCCTTTGATTCCCTGCCTCTGATTCCCAACCTCTGATTCCCGACCTCTGATTCCCCATATCTGATTCCCCGCCTCTGTTTCCCCGCCTCTTATTCCCCGCCTCTGTTTCCACATATCTGATTCCCTGCCTCTCATTCCCCAGCTCTGAATCCCTGCCTCTGACTTCCCGCGTCTGATTCCCAGCCTCTGATTCCCCATGTTTGATTCCCTGCCTCTGATTCCCAACCTCTGATTCCCGACCTCTGATTCCCCATATCTGATTCCCCGCCTCTGTTTCCCCGCCTCTTATTCCCCGCCTCTGATTCCACATCTCTGATTCCCGGACTCTGATTCCCCACCTCTGATTCCCCATCTCTGATTCCGCACATCCGATTCCCTGCCTCTGATTCCCCGCCTCTGATGCCCCGCCTCTGATTCCATGCCTCTGATTCCCAACCTCTGATTCCCGGACTCTGATTCCCCACCTCTGATTCCCGGCCTCTTATTCCCGGCATCTTATTCCCGGCCTCTGATTCCCAGCCGTTGATTCCCCGCTTCTGATTCTGATTCCCTGCATCTGATTCCCCATCTCTGATTCCACACATCTGATTCCCTGCCTCTGATTCCCCACTTCTGATTCCCCGCCTCTGATTCCCCACCTCTGATTCCCCACCTCTGATTCCCCGCCTCTGTTTCCCCATATCTAATTACCCGCCTCTGATTCCCCAAATCTGATTCCCCGCTCTGATTCCCCAGCTCTGAATTCCCGCCTCTGATTCCCCGCATCTGATTCCCTGCATCTGAATCCCCACCTCTGATTCCCTGACTCTGATTCCCAACCTCTGATTCCCCTCCTCTGATTCCCCATATCTGATTCCCCTCCTCTGTTTCCCCACCTCTGATTCCCCGCCTCTGTTTCCCCATATCTGATTACCCGCCTCAGATTCCCCAACTCTGATTCTGCACATCTGATTCCCTGCCTCTTTTTCCCCACCTCTGATTCCCGGCCTCTGATTCCCGGCCTCTGATTCCCGGCCTCTCATTCCTGGCCTCTCATTCCCCGCCTCTGATTCCCGGCCTCTGATTCCCCGCCTCTGATTCCCCGCCTCTGATTCCCTGCCTCTGATTCCCCATCTCTGATTCCGCACATCTGATTCCCTGCCTCTGATTCCCCGCCTCTGATACCCCGCCTCTGATTCCCTGCCTCTGATTCCCAACCTCTGATTCCCCACCTCTGATTCCCCATATCTGATTCCCCGCCTCTGTTTCCCCGCCTCTGATTCCCCGCCTCTGTTTCCCCAAATCTGATTCCCCACCTCTGATTCCCCAACTCTGATTCCCCGCCTCTGATTCCCCAGCTCTGATTCCCCGCCTCTAATTCCCCGTGTTTGATTCCCTGCCTCTGATTCCCCGCCTCTTCTTCCCCATCTCTGATTCACCGCCTCTGATTCCCCGCCTCTGATTCCCCATATCTCATTCCCAGCCTCTGATTCCCCATCTCTGATTCCCGGACTCTGATTCCCCACCTCTGATTGCCGGCCTCTTATTCCCGTCATCTGATTCCCGGCCTCTGATTCCCGGCCTCTGATTCCCCGCTTCTGATTCTGATTCCCTGCCTCTGATTCCCCATCTCTGATTCCGCACATCTGATTCCCTGCCTCTGATTTCCCACCTCTGATTACCCATATCTGATTCCCCGCCTCTGTTTCCCCGCCTCTGATTCCCCGCCTCTGTTTCACCGCCTCTGATTCCCCGCCTCTGTTTCCCCATATCTAATTCCCCGCCTCTGATTCCCCAACTCTGATTCACCACTCTGATTCCCCAGCTCTGAATCCCCGCCTCTGATTCCCCGCATCTGATTCCCTGCCTCTGAATCCCCAACTCTGATTCCCCACCTCTGATTCCCGGCATCTTATTCCCGGCATCTGATTCCCGGCCTCTGATTCCCAGCCTCTGATTCCCCGCTTCTGATTCTGATTCCCTGCCTCTGATTCCCCATCTCTGATTCCACACATCTGATTCCCTGCCTCTGATTCCCCGCCTCTGATTCCCTGCCTCTGATTCCCCACCTCCGTTTCCCCACCTCTGATTCCCCGCCTCTGTTTCCCCATATCTAATTCCCCGCCTCTGATTCCCCAAATCTGATTCCCCGCTCTGATTCCCCAGCTCTGAATTCCCGCCTCTGATTTCCCGCATCTGATTCCCTGCCTCTGAATCCCCACCTCTGATTCCCTGCCTCTGATTCCCAACCTCTGATTCCCCTCCTCTGATTCCCCATATCTGATTCCCCTCCTCTGTTTCCCTGCCTCTGATTCCCCGCCTCTGTTACCCCATATCTGATTCCCCGCCTCTGATTCCCCAACTCTGATTCTGCACATCTGATTCCCTGCCTCTTTTTCCCCACCTCTGATTCCCGGCCTCTGATTCCCGGCCTCTGATTCCCGGCCTCTCATTCCCGGCCTCTCATTCCCCGCCTCTGATTCCCGGCCTCTGATTCCCCGCCTCTGATTCCCCATCTCTGATTCCGCACATCTGATTCCCTGCCTCTGATTCCCCGCCTCTGATTCCCCGCCTCTGATTCCCTGCCTCTGATTCCCAACCTCTGATTCCCCACCTCTGATTCCCCATATCTGATTCCCCGCCTCTGTTTCCCCGCCTCTGATTCCCCGCCTCTGTTTCCCCATATCTGATTCCCCGCCTCTGTTTCCCCATATCTAATTCCCCGCCTCTGATTCCCCAACTCTGATTCCCCGCTCTGATTCCCCAGCTCTGAATCCCCGCCTCTGATTCCCCGCATCTGATTCACTGCCTCTGAATCCCCACCTCTGATTCCCTGCCTCTGATTCACAACCTCTGATTCCCCTCCTCTGATTCCCCATATCTGATTCCCCGCCTCCGTTTCCCTGCCTCTGATTCCCCGCCTCTGTTTTCCAAAATCTGATTCCCCGCCACCGTTTCCCTGCCTCTGATTCCCCGCCTCTGTTTCCCCATATCTGATTCCCCGCCTCTGATACCCCAACTCTGATTCCCTGCCTCTGATTCCCCAGCTCTGATTCCCCGCCTCTGACTCCCCGCGTCTGATTCCCAGCCTCTGATTCCCCATGTCTTATTTCCTGCCTCTGATTCCCCGCCTCTGTTTCCCCATATCTGATTCCCCGCCTCTGATTCCCCAACTCTGATTCCCCGCCTCTGATTCCCCGTGTATGATTCCCTGCCTCTGATTCCCCGCCTCTGATTCCCCATCTCTGATTCAGCGCCTTTGATTCACCACCTCTGATTCCCCATATCTGATTCCCCGCATCTGTTTCCCCGCCTCTGATTCCCCAACTCTAATTCCCCATATCTAATTCCCCTCCTCTGATTCCCCACGTCTGATTCCCCGCCTCTGTTTCCCTGCCTCTGATTCCCCGCCTCTGATTCCCCATATCAGATTCCCCGCCTCTGATTCCCCAACTCTTATTCCCCGCCTGTGATTCGCCAACTATGATTCCCCGCCTCTGATTCCCCGCGTCTGATTCGCTGCCTGTGATTGCCTGCCTCTGATTCCCCATCTCTGTTACCCCGCCTCTGATTCCCCGCCTCTGATTCCCCATATCTGATTCCCCTCCTCTGATTCCCCAACTCTGATTCCCCGCCTCTGATTCCCCAGCTCTGATTCACTGCCTGTGATTCCCTGCCTCTGATTCCCCATCTCTGTTACCCCGCCTCTGATTCCCCGCCTCTGATTCCCCATATCTGATTCCCCTCCTCTGATTCCCCAACTCTGATTCCCCGCCTCTGATTCCCCACCTCTGATTCCCCATCTCTGATTCACCACCTCTGATTCCCCACCTATGATTCCCCATATCTGATTCCCCGTCCCTGTTTCCCCGCCTCTGATTCCCCGCCTCTGATTCCCCATATCTGATTCCCCACCTATGATTTCCCTACTCTGATTCCCCGCCTCTGATTCGCCAGCTATGATTCCCCTCCTCTGATTCCCCGCGTCTGAATCCCTGCCTCTGATTCCCCGCCTCTGATTCCAAATATCTGATTCCCCGCCTCCGTTTCCCTGCCTCTGATTCCCCGCCTCTGTTTCCCCATATCTGATTCCCCACCTCTGATTCCCCAACTCTGATTCCCCGCCTCTGATTCCCCAGCTCTGATTCCCCGCCTCTGACTTCCCGCATCTGATTCCCAGCCTCTGATTCCCCATGTCTGATTTCCTGCCTCTGATTCCCCGCCTCTGATGCGCCATCTCTGATTCATCGCCTCTGATTCCCCACCTCTGATCCCCATATCTTATTCCCCACCTATGTTTCCCCGCCTCTGATTCCCCTCCTCTTATTCCCCATCTCTGATTCCCACCTCTGATTCCCCATCTCTGATTCCGCACATCCGATTCCCTGCCTCTAATTCCCCACCTCTGATGCCCCGCCTCTGATTTCATGCCTCTGTTTCCTCATATCTGATTCCCCGCCTCTGATTCCCCAACACTGATTTCCCGCCTCTGATTCCCCAGCTCTGATTCACCACCTCTGAATCCCCGCGTCTGATTCCCCGCCTCTGATTCCCTATCTCTGATTCCCTATCTCTGATTCCCCAATTCTGATTCCCCGCCTTTGATTCCCTGCCTCTGATTCCCAACCTCTGATTCCCGACCTCTGATTCCCCATATCTGATTCCCCGCCTCTGTTTCCCCGCCTCTTATTCCCCGCCTCTGTTTCCACATATCTGATTCCCTGCCTCTCATTCCCGAGCTACGAATCCCCGCCTCTGACTTCCCGCGTCTGATTCCCAGCCTCTGATTCCCCATGTTTGATTCCCTGCCTCTGATTCCCAACCTCTGATTCCCGACCTCTGATTCCCCATATCTGATTCCCCGCCTCTGTTTCCCCGCCTCTTATTCCCCGCCTCTGATTCCACATCTCTGATTCCCGGACTCTGATTCCCCACCTCTGATTCCCCATCTCTGATTCCGCACATCCGATTCCCTGCCTCTGATTCCCCGCCTCTGATGCCCCGCCTCTGATTCCATGCCTCTGATTCCCCATATCTGATTCCCCTCCTCTGATTCCCCAACTCTGATTCCCCGCCTCTGATTCCCCAGCTCTGATTCCCCGCCTCTGTTTCCCCGCGTCTGATTCCCTGCCTCTGATTCCCCACTTCTGATTCCCCATCTCTGATTCACCACCTCTGATTCCCCACCTATGATTCCCCATATCTGATTCCCCGTCTCTGTTTCCCCGCCTCTGATTCCCCGCCTCTGATTCCCCATATCTGATTCCCCACCTATGATTTCCCAACTCTGATTCCCCGCCTCTGATTCGCCAGCTATGATTCATCGCCTCTGATTCCCCACCTCTGATCCCCATATCTTATTCCCCACCTATGTTTCCCCGCCTCTGATTCCCCTCCTCTTATTCCCCATCTCTGATTCCCACCTCTGATTCCCCATCTCTGATTCCGCACATCCGATTCCCTGCCTCTAATTCCCCACCTCTGATGCCCCGCCTCTGATTTCATGCCTCTGTTTCCTCATATCTGATTCCCCGCCTCTGATTCCCCAACACTGATTTCCCGCCTCTGATTCCCCAGCTCTGATTCACCACCTCTGAATCCCCGCGTCTGATTCCCCGCCTCTGATTCCCTATCTCTGATTCCCTATCTCTGATTCCCCAATTCTGATTCCCCGCCTTTGATTCCCTGCCTCTGATTCCCAACCTCTGATTCCCGACCTCTGATTCCCCATATCTGATTCCCCGCCTCTGTTTCCCCGCCTCTTATTCCCCGCCTCTGTTTCCACATATCTGATTCCCTGCCTCTCATTCCCCAGCTACGAATCCCCGCCTCTGACTTCCCGCGTCTGATTCCCAGCCTCTGATTCCCCATGTTTGATTCCCTGCCTCTGATTCCCAACCTCTGATTCCCGACCTCTGATTCCCCATATCTGATTCCCCGCCTCTGTTTCCCCGCCTCTTATTCCCCGCCTCTGATTCCACATCTCTGATTCCCGGACTCTGATTCCCCACCTCTGATTCCCCATCTCTGATTCCGCACATCCGATTCCCTGCCTCTGATTCCCCGCCTCTGATGCCCCGCCTCTGATTCCATGCCTCTGATTCCCCATATCAGATTCCCCTCCTCTGATTCCCCAACTCTGATTCCCCGCCTCTGATTCCCCAGCTCTGATTCCCCGCCTCTGTTTCCCCGCGTCTGATTCCCTGCCTCTGATTCCCCACCTCTGATTCCCCATCTCTGATTCACCACCTCTGATTCCCCACCTATGATTCCCCATATCTGATTCCCCGTCTCTGTTTCCCCGCCTCTGATTCCCCGCCTCTGATTCCCCATATCTGATTCCCCACCTATGATTTCCCAACTCTGATTCCCCGCCTCTGATTCGCCAGCTATGATTCCCCTCCTCTGATTCCCCGCGTCTGAATCCCTGCCTCTGATTCCCTGCCTCAGATTCCCAATATCTGATTCCCCGCCTCCGTTTCCCTGCCTCTGATTCCCCGCCTCTGTTTCCCCATATCTGATTCCCCGCCTCTGATTCCCCAACTCTGATTCCCCGCCTCTGATTCCCCAGCTCTGATTCCCCGCCTCTGACTCCCCGCGTCTGATTCCCAGCCTCTGATTCCCCATGTCTGATTTCCTGCCTCTGATTCCCCGCCTCTGATTCGCCATCTCTGATTCATCGCCTCTGATTCCCCACCTCTGCTTCCCCATCTCTGATTCACCACCTTTGATTCGCCACCGCTGATTCCCCATATGTGATTCCCCGCCTCTGTTTCCCCGCCTCTGATTCCCCTCCTCTGATTCCCCATCTCTGATTCCCACCTCTGATTCCCCATCTCTGATTCCGCACATCCGATTCCCTGCCTCTGATTCCCCGCCTCTGATGCCCCGCCTCTGGTTTCCTGCCTCTGTTTCCTCATATCTGATTCCCCGCCTCTGATTCCCCAACACTGATTTCCCGCCTCTGATTCCCCAGCTCTGATTCACCACCTCTGATTCCCCGCGTCTGATTCCCCGCCTCTGATTCCCTATCTCTGATTCCCTATCTCTGATTCCCCAATTCTGATTCCCCGCCTTTGATTCCCTGCCTCTGATTCCCAACCTCTGATTCCCGACCTCTGATTCCCCATATCTGATTCCCCGCCTCTGTTTCCCCGCCTCTTATTCCCCGCCTCTGTTTCCACATATCTGATTCCCTGCCTCTCATTCCCCAGCTCTGAATCCCCGCCTCTGACTTCCCGCGTCTGATTCCCAGCCTCTGATTCCCCATGTTTGATTCCCTGCCTCTGATTCCCAACCTCTGATTCCCGACCTCTGATTCCCCATATCTGATTCCCCGCCTCTGTTTCCCCGCCTCTTATTCCCCGCCTCTGATTCCACATCTCTGATTCCCGGACTCTGATTCCCCACCTCTGATTCCCCATCTCTGATTCCGCACATCCGATTCCCTGCCTCTGATTCCCCGCCTCTGATGCCCCGCCTCTGATTCCATGCCTCTGATTCCCAGCCTCTGATTCCCCTCCTCTGATTCCCCAACTCTGATTCCCGGACTCTGATTCCCACCTCTGATTCCCCATCTCTGATTCCGCACATCCGATTCCCTGCCTCTGATTCCCCGCCTCTGATGCCCCGCCTCTGATTTCATGCCTCTATCTGATTCCATGCCTCTGATTCCCCAACACTGATTTCCCGCCTCTGATTCCCCAGCTCTGATTCACCACCTCTGATTCCCCGCGTCTGATTCCCCGCCTCTGATTCCCCATATCTGATTCCCCGCCTCTGATTCCCCAAATCTGATTCCCCGCCTCTGCTTCCCCATCTCTGATTCACCACCTTTGATTCGCCACCGCTGATTCCCCATATGTGATTCCCCGCCTCTGTTACCCCGCCTCAGATTCCACGCCTCTGATTCCCCATATCTCATTCCCCGCCTCTGATTCCCCATCTCTGATTCCGCACATCCAATTCCCTGCCTCTGATTCCCCGCCTCTGATGCCCCGCCTCTGATTCCATGCTTCTGATTCCGAACCTCTGATTCCCCACCTCTGATTCCCCATATCTGATTCCCCGCCTATGTTTCCCCGCCTCTGATTCCCTGCATCTGTTTCCTCATATCTGATTCCCCTCCTCTGATTCCCAAACACTGATTCCCCGCCTCTGATTCCCTGCCTCTGATTCCCAACGTCTGATTCCCCACCTCTGATTCCCCATATCTGATTCCCCCCCTCTGTTTCCCAACCTCTGATTCCCGACCTCTGATTCCCCATATCTGATTCCCCGCCTCTGTTTCCCCGCCTCTTATTCCCCGCCTCTGTTTCACCATATCTGATTCCCGGCCTCTCATTCCCCAGCTCTGATTCCCCGCCTCTGATTCCCCATATCTGATTCCCCGCCGCTGATTCCCCAACTCTGATACCACGCCTCTGATTCCCCAGCTCTGATTCCCCGCCTCTGATTCCCCACGTCTGATTCCCTGCCTCTGATTCCCCGCCTCTGATTCCCCATCTCTGATTCACCGCCTTTGATTCCACACCTCTGATTCCCCATATCTGATTCCCCGCCTCTGTTTCCACGCCTCTGATTCCCCGCCTCTGATTCCCTGCCTCTGATTCCCCATTTCTGATTCCGTACATCTGATTCCCTGCCTCTGATTCCCCGCCTCTGATTCCCCGCCTCTGATTCCCTGCCTCTGATTCCCAACCTCCGATTCACCACCTCTGATTCCCCATATCTGATTCCCCACCTCTGTTTCCCCACCTCTGATTCCCCACCTCTGTTTCCCCATATCTGATTCCCCGCCTCTGATTCACCAACTCTGATTCCCCGCCTCTGATTCCCCGCCTCTGATTCCCCATCTCTGATTCAGCGCCATTGATTCGCCATCTCTGATTCCCCATATCTGATTCCCCACCTATATTTCCCTGCCTCTGAATCCCTATCTCTGATTCCGCACATCTGATTCCCTGCCTCTTATTCCCCACCTCTGATTCCCCATATCTGATACACCGCCTCTGATTCCCGGCCTCTGATTCCCTGCCTCTGATTCCCCACCTCTGATTCCCTGCCTCTGATTCCCCATTTCTGATTCTGCACATCTGATTCCCTGCCTCTGATTTTCCGCCTCTGATTCCCCGCCTCTGATTCCCTGCCTCTGATTCCCAACCTCTGATACCCCACCTCTGATTCCCCATATCTGATTCCCCGCCTCTGTTTCACCGCCTCTGATTCACCGCCTCTGTTTCCCCATATCTGATTCCCCGCCTCTGATTCACCAACTCTGATTCCGCGCCTCTGATTCCCCGTGTTTGATTCCCCACCTCTGATTCCCTGCCTCTGATTCCCCATTTCTGATTCTGCACATCTGATTCCCTGCCTCTGATTTTCCGCCTCTGATTCCCCGCCTCTGATTCCCTGCCTCTGATTCCCAACCTCTGATACCCCACCTCTGATTCCCCATATCTGATTCCCCGCCTCTGTTTCACCGCCTCTGAATCACCGCCTCTGTTTCCCCATATCTGATTCCCCACCTCTGATTCCCCAACTCTAATTCCCCGCCTCTGATTCCCCGTGTTTGATTCCCTGCCTCTGATTCCCCGCCTCTGATTCCCCATCTCTGATTCAGCGCCTTTGATTCACCACCTCTGATTCCCCATATCTGATTCCCCGCATCTGTTTCCCCGCCTCTGATTCCCCGCCTCTGTTTCCCCATATCTAATTCCCCGCCTCTGATTCCCCAACTCTGATTCCCCGCTCTGATCCCCCGCCTCTGATTCCCCATGTCTGATTCCCCGCCTCTGTTTCCCTGCCTCTGATTCCCCGCCTCTGATTCCCCATATCAGATTCCCCGCCTCTGATTCCCCAACTCTTATTCCCCGCCTGTGATTCGCCAACTATGATTCCCCGCCTCTGATTACCCGCGTCTGATTCTCTGCCTGTGATTCCCTGCCTCTGATTCCCCATCTCTGTTACCCCGCCTCTGATTCCCCACCTCTGATTCCCCATATCTGATTCCCCTCCTCTGATTCCCCAACTCTGATTCCCCGCCTCTGATTCCCCAGCTCTGATTCCCCGCCTCTGTTTCCCCGCGTCTGATTCCCTGCCTCTGATTCCCCGCCTCTGATTCCCAATATCTGATTCCCCGCCTCCGTTTCCCTGCCTCTGATTCCCCGCCTCTGTTTCCCCATATCTGATTCCCCGCCTCTGATTCCCCAACTCTGATTCCTCGCCTCTGATTCCCCAGCTCTGATTCCCCGCCTCTGACTCCCCGCGTCTGATTCCCAGCCTCTGATTCCCCATGTCTGATTTCCTGCCTCTGATTCCCCGCCTCTGATTCGCCATCTCTGATTCATCGCCTCTGATTCCCCACCTCTGATTCCCCATATCTGATTCCCCACCTATGTTTCCCCGCCTCTGATTCCCCTCTTCTGATTCCCCAACTCTGATTCCCGGACTCTGATTCCCACCTCTGATTCCCCATCTCTGATTCCGCACATCCGATTCCCTGCCTCTGATTTCCCGCCTCTGATGCCCCGCCTCTGATTTCATGCCTCTGTTTCCTCATATCTGATTCCCCGCCTCTGATTCCCCAACACTGATTTCCCGCCTCTTATTCCCCAGCTCTGATTAACCACCTCTGATTCCCCGCATCTGATTCCCCGCCTCTGATTCCCCATCTCTGATTCCCTATCTCTGATTCCCCAATTCTGATTCCCCGCCTTTGATTCCCTGCCTCTGATTCCCAACCTCTGATTCCCGACCTCTGATTCCCCATATCTGATTCCCCGCCACTGTTTCCCCGCCTCTTATTCCCCGCCTCTGTTTCCCCATATCTGATTCCCTGCCTCTCATTCCCCAGCTCTGAATCCCCGCCTCTGACTTTCCGCGTCTGATTCCCAGCCTCTGATTCCCCATGTTTGATTTCCTGCCTCTGATTCCCCGCCTCTGATTCGCCATCTCTGATTCATCGGCTCTGATTCCCCACTTCTGATTCCCCATATCTGATTCCCCACCTATGTTTCCCCGCCTCTGATTCCCCGCCTCTGATTCCACATCTCTGATTCCCGGACTCTGATTCCCCACCTCTGATTCCCCATCTCTGATTCCGCACATCCGATTCCCTGCCTCTGATTCCCCGCCTCTGATGTCCCGCCTCTGATTCCATGCCTCTGATTCCCAACCTCTGATTCCCGGATTCTGATTCCCCACCTCTGATTCCCGGCCTCTTATTCCCGGCATCTTATTCCCGGCCTCTGATTCCCAGCCATTGATTCCCCGCTTCTGATTCTGATTCCCTGCCTCTGATTCCCCATCTCTGATTCCACACATCTGATTCCCTGCCTCTGATTCCCCACTTCTGATTCCCCGCCTCTGATTCCCCACCTCTGTTTCCCCACCTCTGATTCCCCGCCTCTGTTTCCCCATATCTAATTCCCCGCCTCTGATTCCCCAAATCTGATTCCCCGCTCTGATTCCCCAGCTCTGAATTCCCGCCTCTGATTCCCCGCATCTTATTCCCTGCCTCTGAATCCCCACCTCTGATTCCCTGCCTCTGATTCCCAACCTCTGATTCCCCTCCTCTGATTCCCCATATCTGATTCCCCTCCTCTGTTTCCCCACCTCTGATTCCCCGCCTCTGTTTCCCCATATCTGATTCCCCGCCTCTGATTCCCCAACTCTGATTCTGCACATCTGATTCCCTGCCTCTTTTTCCCCACCTCTGATTCCCGGCCTCTGATTCCCGGCCTCTGATTCCCGGCCTCTCATTCCTGGCCTCTCATTCCCCGCCTCTGATTCCCCGCCTCTGATTCCCTGCCTCTGATTCCCCATCTCTGATTCCGCACATCTGATTCCCTGCCTCTGATTCCCCGCCTCTGATTCCCCGCCTCTGATTCCCTGCCTCTGATTCCCAACCTCTGATTCCCCACCTCTGATTCCCCAACTCTGATTCCCCGCCTCTGATTCCCCAGCTCTGATTCCCCGCATCTAATTCCCCGTGTTTGATTCCCTGCCTCTGATTCCCCATCTCTGATTCCGCACATCTGATTCCCTGCCTCTGATTCCCCGCCTCTGATTCCCCGCCTCTGATTCCCTGCCTCTGATTCCCAACCTCTGATTCCCCGCCTCTGATTCCCCAACTCTGATTCCCCGCCTCTGATTCCCCAGCTCTGATTCCCCGCCTCTAATTCCCCGTGTTTGATTCCCTGCCTCTGATTCCCCGCCTCTTCTTCCCCATCTCTGATTCACCGCCTTTGATTCGCCACCTCTGATTCCCCATATGTGATTCCCCGCCTCTGTTTCCCCACCTCTGATTCCCCGCCTCTGATTCCCCATATCTCATTCCCAGCCTCTGATTCCCCATCTCTGATTCCCGGACTCTGATTCACCACCTCTGATTCCCGGCCTCTTATTCCCGGCATCTGATTCCCGGCCTCTGATTCCCGGCCTCTGATTCCCCGCTTCTGATTCTGATTCCCTGCCTCTGATTCCCCATCTCTGATTCCGCACATCTGATTCCCTGCCTCTGATTTCCCACCTCTGATTACCCATATCTGATTCCCTGCCTCTGTTTCCCCGCCTCTGATTCCCCGCCTCTGTTTCCCCATATCTAATTCCCCGCCTCTGATTCCCCAACTCTGATTCACCGCTCTGATTCCCCAGCTCTGATTCCCCGCTTCTGATTCTGATTCCCTGCCTCTGATTCCCTATTTCTGATTCCGTACATCTGATTCCCTGCCTCTGATTCCCCGCCTCTGATCCCCGCCTCTGATTCCCTGCCTCTGATTCCCAACCTCTGATTCACCACCTCTGATTCCCCATATCTGATTCCCCACCTCTGTTTCCCCACCTCTGATTCCCCACCTCTGTTTCCCCATATCTGATTCCCCGCCTCTGATTCACCAACTCTGATTCCCCGCCTCTGATTCCCCGCCTCTGATTCCCCATCTCTGATTCAGCGCCATTGATTCGCCATCTCTGATTCCCCATATCTGATTCCCCACCTCTGTTTCCCTGCCTCTGATTCCCCATCTCTGATTCCGCACATCTGATTCCCTGCCTCTGATTCCCCACCTCTGATTCCCCATATCTGATTCCCTGCCTCTGATTCCCGGCCTCTGATTCCCTGGCTCTGATTCCCCACCTCTGATTCCCGGCCTCTGATTCCCCATTTCTGATTCTGCACATCTGATTCCCTGCCTCTGATTCCCCGCCTCTGATTCCCCGCCTCTGATTCCCTGCCTCTGATTCCCAACCTCTGATACCCCACCTCTGATTCCCCATATCTGATTCCCCGCCTCTGTTTCACCGCCTCTGAATCACCGCCTCTGTTTCCCCATATCTGATTCCCCGCCTCTGATTCCCCAACTCTGATTCCCCGCCTCTGATTCCCCGTGTTTGATTCCCTGCCTCTGATTCCCCGCCTCTGATTCCCCATCTCTGATTCAGCGACTTTGATTCACCACCTCTGATTCCCCATATCTGATTCCCCGCATCTGTTTCCCCGCATCTGATTCCCCAACTCTGATTCCCCATATCTAATTCCCCTCCTCTGATTCCCCACGTCTGATTCCCCGCCTCTGTTTCCCTGCCTCTGATTCCCCGCCTCTGATTCCCCATATCAGATTCCCCGCCTCTGATTCCACAACTCTTATTCCCCGCCTGTGATTCGCCAACTATGATTCCCCGCCTCTGATTCCCCGCGTCTGATTCTCTGCCTGTGATTGCCTGCCTCTGATTCCCCATCTCTGTTACCCCGCCTCTGATTCCCCGCCTCTGATTCCCCATTTCTGATTCCCCTCCTCTGATTCCCCAACTCTGATTCCCCGCCTCTGATTCCCCAGCTCTGATTCTCTGCCTGTGATTCCCTGCCTCTGATTCCCCATTTCTGTTACCCCGCCTCTGATTCCCCGCCTCTGATTCCCCATATCTGATTCCCCTCCTCTGATTCCCCAACTCTGATTCCACGCCTCTGATTCCCCACCTCTGATTCCCCATCTCTGATTCACCACCTCTGATTCCCCACCTATGATTCCCCATATCTGATTCCCCGTCTCTGTTTCCCCGCCTCTGATTCCCCGCCTCTGATTCGCCAGCTATGATTCCCCTCCTCTGATTCCCCGCGTCTGAATCCCTGCCTCTGATTCCCCGCCTCTGATTCCAAATATCTGATTCCCCGACTCCGTTTCCCTGCCTCTGATTCCCCGCCTCTGTTTCCCCATATCTGATTCCCCGCCTCTGATTCCCCAACTCTCATTCCCCGCCTCTGATTCCCCAGCTCCGATTCCCCGCCTCTGACTCCCCGCATCTGATTCCCAGCCTCTGATTCCCCATGTCTGATTTCCTGCCACTGATTCCCCGCCTCTGATTCGCCATCTCTGATTCATCGCCTCTGATTCCCCACCTCTGATTCCCCATATCTTATTCCCCACCTATGTTTCCCCGCCTCTGATTCCCCTCCTCTGATTCCCCATCTCTGATTCCCACCTCTGATTCCCCATCTCTGATTCCGCACATCCGATTCCCTGCCTCTGATTCCCCGCCTCTGATGCCCCGCCTCTGGTTTCATGCCTCTGTTTCCTCATATCTGATTCCCCGCCTCTGATTCCCCAACACTGATTTCCCGCCTCTGATTCCCCAGCTCTGATTCACCACCTCTGATTCCCCGCGTCTGATTCCCAGCCTCTGATTCCCTATCTCTGATTCCCTATCTCTGATTCCCCAATTCTGATTCCCCGCCTTTGATTCCCTGCCTCTGATTCCCAACCTCTGATTCCCGACCTCTGATTCCCCATATCTGATTCCCCGCCTCTGTTTCCCCGCCTCTTATTCCCCGCCTCTGTTTCCACATATCTGATTCCCTGCCTCTCATTCCCCAGCTCTGAATCCCCGCCTCTGACTTCCCGCGTCTGATTCCCAGCCTCTGATTCCCCATGTTTGATTCCCTGCCTCTGATTCCCAACCTCTGATTCCCGACCTCTGATTCCCCATATCTGATTCCCCGCCTCTGTTTCCCCGCCTCTTATTCCCCGCCTCTGATTCCACATCTCTGATTCCCGGACTCTGATTCCCCACCTCTGATTCCCCATCTCTGATTCCGCACATCCGATTCCCTGCCTCTGATTCCCCGCCTCTGATGCCCCGCCTCTGATTCCATGCCTCTGATTCCCAACCTCTGATTCCCGGACTCTGATTCCCCACCTCTGATTCCCGGCCTCTTATTCCCGGCATCTTATTCCCGGCCTCTGATTCCCAGCCATTGATTCCCCGCTTCTGATTCTGATTCCCTGCATCTGATTCCCCATCTCTGATTCCACACATCTGATTCCCTGCCTCTGATTCCCCACTTCTGATTCCCCGCCTCTGATTCCCCACCTCTGTTTCCCCACCTCTGATTCCCCGCCTCTGTTTCCCCATATCTAATTACCCGCCTCTGATTCCCCAAATCTGATTCCCCGCTCTGATTCCCCAGCTCTGAATTCCCGCCTCTGATTCCCCGCATCTGATTCCCTGCATCTGAATCCCCACCTCTGATTCCCTGACTCTGATTCCCAACCTCTGATTCCCCTCCTCTGATTCCCCATATCTGATTTCCCTCCTCTGTTTCCCCACCTCTGATTCCCCGCCTCTGTTTCCCCATATCTGATTACCCGCCTCAGATTCCCCAACTCTGATTCTGCACATCTGATTCCCTGCCTCTTTTTCCCCACCTCTGATTCCCGGCCTCTGATTCCCGGCCTCTGATTCCCGGCCTCTCATTCCTGGCCTCTCATTCCCCGCCTCTGATTCCCGGCCTCTGATTCCCCGCCTCTGATTCCCCGCCTCTGATTCCCTGCCTCTGATTCCCCATCTCTGATTCCGCACATCTGATTCCCTGCCTCTGATTCCCCGCCTCTGATACCCCGCCTCTGATTCCCTGCCTCTGATTCCCAACCTCTGATTCCCCACCTCTGATTCCCCATATCTGATTCCCCGCCTCTGTTTCCCCGCCTCTGATTCCCCGCCTCTGTTTCCCCAAATCTGATTCCCCACCTCTGATTCCCCAACTCTGATTCCCCGCCTCTGATTCCCCAGCTCTGATTCCCCGCCTCTAATTCCCCGTGTTTGATTCCCTGCCTCTGATTCCCCGCCTCTTCTTCCCCATCTCTGATTCACCGCCTCTGATTCCCCGCCTCTGATTCCCCATATCTCATTCCCAGCCTCTGATTCCCCATCTCTGATTCCCGGACTCTGATTCCCCACCTCTGATTCCCGGCCTCTTATTCCCGTCATCTGATTCCCGGCCTCTGATTCCCGGCCTCTGATTCCCCGCTTCTGATTCTGATTCCCTGCCTCTGATTCCCCATCTCTGATTCCGCACATCTGATTCCCTGCCTCTGATTTCCCACCTCTGATTACCCATATCTGATTCCCCGCCTCTGTTTCCCCGCCTCTGATTCCCCGCCTCTGTTTCACCGCCTCTGATTCCCCGCCTCTGTTTCCCCATATCTAATTCCCCGCCTCTGATTCCCCAACTCTGATTCACCACTCTGATTCCCCAGCTCTGAATCCCCGCCTCTGATTCCCCGCATCTGATTCCCTGCCTCTGAATCCCCAACTCTGATTCCCCACCTCTGATTCCCGGCCTCTTATTCCCGGCATCTGATTCCCGGCCTCTGATTCCCAGCCTCTGATTCCCCGCTTCTGATTCTGATTCCCTGCCTCTGATTCCCCATCTCTGATTCCACACATCTGATTCCCTGCCTCTGATTCCCCGCCTCTGATTCCCTGCCTCTGATTCCCCACCTCCGTTTCCCCACCTCTGATTCCCCGCCTCTGTTTCCCCATATCTAATTCCCCGCCTCTGATTCCCCAAATCTGATTCCCTGCCTCTGAATCCCAACCTCTGATTCCCCTCCTCTGATTCCCCATTTCTGATTCCCCTCCTCTGTTTCCCTGCCTCTGATTCCCCTCCTCTGATTCCCCATTTCTGATTCCCCTCCTCTGTTTCCCTGCCTCTGATTCCCCGCCTCTGTTACCCCATATCTGATTCCCCGCCTCTGATTCCCCAACTCTGATTCTGCACATCTGATTCCCTGCCTCTTTTTCCCCACCTCTGATTCCCGGCCTCTGATTCCCGGCCTCTCATTCCCGGCCTCTCATTCCCGGCCTCTCATTCCCCGCCTCTGATTCCCGGCCTCTGATTCCCCGCCTCTGATTCCCCATCTCTGATTCCGCACATCTGATTCCCTGCCTCTGATTCCCCACCTCTGATTCCCCGCCTCTGATTCCCTGCCTCTGATTCCCAACCTCTGATTCCCCACCTCTGATTCCCCATATCTGATTCCCCGCCTCTGTTTCCCCGCCTCTGATTCCCCGCCTCTGTTTCCCCATATCTGATTCCCCGCCTCTGTTTCCCCATATCTAATTCCCCGCCTCTGATTCCCCAACTCTGATTCCCCGCTCTGATTCCCCAGCTCTGAATCCCCGCCTCTGATTCCCCGCATCTGATTCACTGCCTCTGAATCCCCACCTCTGATTCCCTGCCTCTGATTCACAACCTCTGATTCCCCTCCTCTGATTCCCCATATCTGATTCCCCGCCTCCGTTTCCCTGCCTCTGATTCCCCGCCTCTGTTTCCCAAAATCTGATTCCCCGCCACCGTTTCCCTGCCTCTGATTCCCCGCCTCTGTTTCCCCATATCTGATTCCCCGCCTCTGATACCCCAACTCTGATTCCCTGCCTCTGATTCCCCAGCTCTGATTCCCCGCCTCTGACTCCCCGCGTCTGATTCCCAGCCTCTGATTCCCCATGTCTTATTTCCTGCCTCTGATTCCCCGCCTCTGTTTCCCCATATCTGATTCCCCGCCTCTGATTCCCCAACTCTGATTCCCCGCCTCTGATTCCCCGTGTTTGATTCCCTGCCTCTGATTCCCCGCCTCTGATTCCCCATCTCTGATTCAGCGCCTTTGATTCACCACCTCTGATTCCCCATATCTGATTCCCCGCATCTGTTTCCCCGCCTCTGATTCCCCAACTCTGATTCCCCATATCTAATTCCCCTCCTCTGATTCCCCACGTCGGATTCCCCGCCTCTGTTTCCCTGCCTCTGATTCCCCGCCTCTGATTCCCCATATCAGATTCTCCGCCTCTGATTCCCCAACTCTTATTCCCCGCCTGTGATTCGCCAACTATGATTCCCCGCCTCTGATTCCCCGCGTCTGATTCTCTGCCTGTGATTGCCTGCCTCTGATTCCCCATCTCTGTTACCCCGCCTCTGATTCCCCGCCTCTGATTCCCCATATCTGATTCCCCTCCTCTGATTCCCCAACTCTGATTCCCCGCCTCTGATTCCCCAGCTCTGATTCTCTGCCTGTGATTCCCTGCCTCTGATTCCCCATCTCTGTTACCCCGCCTCTGATTCCCCGCCTCTGATTCCCCATATCTGATTCCCCTCCTCTGATTCCCCAACTCTGATTCCCCGCCTCTGATTCCCCACCTCTGATTCCCCATCTCTGATTCACCACCTCTGATTCCCCACCTATGATTCCCCATATCTGATTCCCCGTCCCTGTTTCCCCGCCTCTGATTCCCCGCCTCTGATTCCCCATATCTGATTCCCCACCTATGATTTCCCTACTCTGATTCCCCGCCTCTGATTCGCCAGCTATGATTCCCCTCCTCTGATTCCCCGCGTCTGAATCCCTGCCTCTGATTCCCCGCCTCTGATTCCAAATATCTGATTCCCCGCCTCCGTTTCCCTGCCTCTGATTCCCCGCCTCTGTTTCCCCATATCTGATTCCCCGCCTCTGATTCCCCAACTCTGATTCCCCGCCTCTGATTCCCCAGCTCTGATTCCCCGCCTCTGACTTCCCGCATCTGATTCCCAGCCTCTGATTCCCCATGTCTGATTTCCTGCCTCTGATTCCCCGCCTCTGATTCGCCATCTCTGATTCATCGCCTCTGATTCCCCACCTCTGATCCCCATATCTTATTCCCCACCTATGTTTCCCCGCCTCTGAATCCCCTCCTCTTATTCCCCATCTCTGATTCCCACCTCTGATTCCCCATCTCTGATTCCGCACATCCGATTCCCTGCCTCTAATTCCCCACCTCTGATGCCCCGCCTCTGATTTCATGCCTCTGTTTCCTCATATCTGATTCCCCGCCTCTGATTCCCCAACACTGATTTCCCGCCTCTGATTCCCCAGCTCTGATTCACCACCTCTGAATCCCCGCGTCTGATTCCCCGCCTCTGATTCCCTATCTCTGATTCCCTATCTCTGATTCCCCAATTCTGATTCCCCGCCTTTGATTCCCTGCCTCTGATTCCCAACCTCTGATTCCCGACCTCTGATTCCCCATATCTGATTCCCCGCCTCTGTTTCCCCGCCTCTTATTCCCCGCCTCTGTTTCCACATATCTGATTCCCTGCCTCTCATTCCCCAGCTACGAATCCCCGCCTCTGACTTCCCGCGTCTGATTCCCAGCCTCTGATTCCCCATGTTTGATTCCCTGCCTCTGATTCCCAACCTCTGATTCCCGACATCTGATTCCCCATATCTGATTCCCCGCCTCTGTTTCCCCGCCTCTTATTCCCCACCTCTGATTCCACATCTCTGATTCCCGGACTCTGATTCCCCACCTCTGATTCCCAATCTCTGATTCCGCACATCCGATTCCCTGCCTCTGATTCCCCGCCTCTGATGCCCCGCCTCTGATTCCATGCCTCTGATTCCCCATATCTGATTCCCCTCCTCTGATTCCCCAACTCTGATTCCCCGCCTCTGATTCCCCAGCTCTGATTCCCCGCCTCTGTTTCCCCGCGTCTGATTCCCTGCCTCTGATTCCCCACCTCTGATTCCCCATCTCTGATTCACCACCTCTGATTCCCCACCTATGATTCCCCATATCTGATTCCCCGTCTCTGTTTCCCCGCCTCTGATTCCCCGCCTCTGATTCCCCATATCTGATTCCCCACCTATGATTTCCCAACTCTGATTCCCCGCCTCTGATTCGCCAGCTATGATTCCCCTCCTCTGATTCCCCGCGTCGGAATCCCTGCCTCTGATTCCCTGCCTCTGATTCCCAATATCTGATTCCCCGCCTCCGTTTCCCTGCCTCTGATTCCCCGCCTCTGTTTCCCCATATCTGATTCCCCGCCTCTGATTCCCCAACTCTGATTCCCCGCCTCTGATTCCCCAGCTCTGATTCCCCGCCTCTGACTCCCCGCGTCTGATTCCCAGCCTCTGATTCCCCATGTCTGATTTCCTGCCTCTGATTCCCCGCCTCTGATTCGCCATCTCTGATTCATCGCCTCTGATTCCCCACCTCTGATTCCCCATATCTGATTCCCCACCTATGTTTCCCCGCCTCTGATTCCCCTCCTCTGATTCCCCAACTCTGATTCCCGGACTCTGATTCCCACCTCTGATTCCCCATCTCTTATTCCGCACATCCGATTCCCTGCCTCTGATTCCTCGCCTCTGATGCCCCGCCTCTGATTTCATGCCTCTGTTTCCTCATATCTGATTCCCCGCCTCTGATTCCCCAACACTGATTTCCCGCCTCTGATTCCCCAGCTCTGATTCACCACCTCTGATTCCCCGCGTCTGATTCCCCGCCTCTGATTCCCCATATCTGATTCCCCGCCTCTGATTCCCCAAATCTGATTCCCCGCCTCTGATTCCCCAGCTCTGATTCCCCGCCTCTGAATCCCCGTGTTTGATTCCCTGCCTCTGATTCCCCGCCTCTGCTTCCCCATCTCTGATTCACCACCTTTGATTCGCCACCGCTGATTCCCCATATGTGATTCCCCGCCTCTGTTACCCCGCCTCTGATTCCACGCCTCTGATTCCCCATATCTCATTCCCCGCCTCTGATTCCCCATCTCTGATTCCGCACATCCAATTCCCTGCCTCTGATTCCCCGCCTCTGATGCCCCGCCTCTGATTCCATGCTTCTGATTCCCAACCTCTGATTCCCCACCTCTTATTCCCCATATCTGTTTCCCCGCCTTTGTTTCCCCGCCTCTGATTCCCTGCATCTGTTTCCTCATATCTGATTCCCCTCCTCTGATTCCCAAACACTGATTCCCCGCCTCTGATTCCCTGCCTCTGATTCCCAACCTCTGATTCCCCACCTCCGATTCCCCATATCTGATTCCCCCCCTCTGTTTCCCAACCTCTGATTCCCGACCTCTGATTCCCCATATCTGATTCCCCGCCTCTGTTTCCCCGCCTCTTATTCCCCGCCTCTGTTTCACCATATCTGATTCCCGGCCTCTCATTCCCCAGCTCTGATTCCCCGCCTCTGATTCCCCATATCTGATTCCCCGCCGCTGATTCCCCAACTCTGATACCACGCCTCTGATTCCCCAGCTCTGATTCCCCGCCTCTGATTCCCCACGTCTGATTCCCTGCCTCTGATTCCCCGCCTCTGATTCCCCATCTCTGATTCACCGCCTTTGATTCCACACCTCTGATTCCCCATATCTGATTCCCCTCCTCTGTTTCCACGCCTCTGATTCCCCGCCTCTGATTCCCTGCCTCTGATTCCCCATTTCTGATTCCGTACATCTGATTCCCTGCCTCTGATTCCCCGCCTCTGATTCCCCGCCTCTGATTCCCTGCCTCTGATTCCCAACCTCCGATTCACCACCTCTGATTCCCCATATCTGCTTCCCCACCTCTGTTTCCCCACCTCTGATTCCCCACCTCTGTTTCCCCATATCTGATTCCCCGCCTCTGATTCCCCGCCTCTGATTCCCCATCTCTGATTCAGCGCCATTGATTCGCCATCTCTGATTCCCCATATCTGATTCCCCACCTATATTTCCCTGCCTCTGATTCCCCATCTCTGATTCCGCACATCTGATTCCCTGCCTCTGATTCCCCACCTCTGATTCCCCATATCTGATACCCCGCCTCTTATTCCCGGCCTCTGATTCCCTGCCTCTGATTCCCCACCTCTGATTCCCTGCCTCTGATTCCCCATTTCTGATTCTGCACATCTGATTCCCTGCCTCTGATTTTCCGCCTCTGATTCCCCGCCTCTGATTCCCTGCCTCTGATTCCCAACCTCTGATACCCCACCTCTGATTCCCCATATCTGATTCCCCGTCTCTGTTTCACCGCCTCTGAATCACCGCCTCTGTTTCCCCATATCTGATTCCCCGCCACTGATTCCCCAACTCTGATTCCCCGCCTCTGATTCCCCGTGTTTGATTCCCCACCTCTGATTCCCTGCCTCTGATTCCCCATTTCTGATTCTGCACATCTGATTCCCTGCCTCTGATTTTCCGCCTCTGATTCCCCACCTCTGATTCCCTGCCTCTGATTCCCAACCTCTGATACCCCACCTCTGATTCCCCATATCTGATTCCCCGCCTCTGTTTCACCGCCTCTGAATCACCACCTCTGTTTCCCCATATCTGATTCCCCGCCTCTGATTCCCCAACTCTGATTCCCCGCCTCTGATTCCCCGTGTTTGATTCCCTGCCTCTGATTCCCCGCCTCTGATTCCTCATCTCTGATTCAGCGCCTTTGATTCACCACCTCTGATTCGCCATATCTGATTCCCCGCATCTGTTTCCCCGCCACTGATTCCCCGCCTCTGTTTCCCCATATCTAATTCCCCGCCTCTGATTCCCCAACTCTGATTCCCCGCTCTGATCCCCCGCCTCTGATTCCCCATGTCTGACTCCCCGCCTCTGTTTCCCTGCCTCTGATTCCCCGCCTCTGATTCCCCATATCAGATTCCCCGCCTCTGATTCCCCAACTCTTATTCCCCGCCTGTGATTCGCCAACTATGATTCCCCGCCTCTGATTCCCCGCGTCTGATTCTCTGCCTGTGATTCCCTGCCTCTGATTCCCCATCTCTGTTACCCCGCCTCTGATTCCCCGCCTCTGATTCCCCATATCTGATTCCCCTCCTCTGATTCCCCAACTCTGATTCCCCGCCTCTGATTCCCCAGCTCTGATTCCCCGCCTCTGTTTCCCCGCGTCTGATTCCCTGCCTCTGATTCCCCGCCTCTGATTCCCAATATCTGATTCCCCGCCTCCGTTTCCCTGCCTCTGATTCCCCACCTCTGTTTCCCCATATCTGATTCCCCGCCTCTGATTCCCCAACTCTGATTCCCTGCCTCTGATTCCCCAGCTCTGATTCGCGCCTCTGACTCCCCGCGTCTGATTCCCAGCCTCTGATTCCCCATGTCTGATTTCCTGCCTCTGATTCCCCGCCTCTGATTCGCCATCTCTGATTCATCGCCTCTGATTCCCCACCTCTGATTCCCCATATCTGATTCCCCACCTATGTTTCCCCGCCTCTGATTCCCCTCCTCTGATTCCCCAACTCTGATTCCCGGACTCTGATTCCCACCTCTGATTCCCCATCTATGATTCTGCACATCCGATTCCCTGCCTCTGATTCCCCGCCTCTGATGCCCCGCCTCTGATTTCATGCCTCTGTTTCCTCATATCTGATTCCCCGCCTCTGATTCCCCAACACTGATTTCCCGCCTCTGATTCCCCAGCTCTGATTCACCACCTCTGATTCCCCGCGTCTGATTCCCCGCCTCTGATTCCCCATATCTGATTCCCCGCCTCTGATTCCCCAAATCTGATTCCCCGCCTCTGATTCCCCAGCTCTGATTCCCCGCCTCTGAATCCCCGTGTTTGATTCCCTGCCTCTGATTCCCCGCCTCTGCTTCCCCATCTCTGATTCACCACCTTTGATTCGCCACCGCTGATTCCCCATATGTGATTCCCCGCCTCTGTTACCCCGCCTCTGATTCCACGCCTCTGATTCCCCATATCTCATTCCCCGCCTCTGATTCCCCATCTCTGATTCCGCACATCCAATTCCCTGCCTCTGATTCCCCGCCTCTGATGCCCCGCCTCTGATTCCATGCTTCTGATTCCCAACCTCTGATTCCCCACCTCTGATTCCCCATATCTGATTCCCCGCCTTTGTTTCCCCGCCTCTGATTCCCTGCATCTGTTTCCTCATATCTGATTCCCCTCCTCTGATTCCCAAACACTGATTCCCCGCCTCTGATTCCCTGCCTCTGATTCCCAACCTCTGATTCCCCACCTCTGATTCCCCATATCTGATTCCCCCCTCTGTTTCCCAACCTCTGATTCCCGACCTCTGATTCCCCATATCTGATTCCCCGCCTCTGTTTCCCCGCCTCTTATTCCCCGCCTCTGTTTCACCATATCTGATTCCCGGCCTCTCATTCCCCAGCTCTGATTCCCCGCCTCTGATTCCCCATATCTGATTCCCCGCCGCTGATTCCCCAACTCTGATACCATGCCTCTGATTCCCCAGCTCTGATTCCCCGCCTCTGATTCCCCACGTCTGATTCCATGCCTCTGATTCCCCGCCTCTGATTCCCCATCTCTGATTCACCGCCTTTGATTCCACACCTCTGATTCCCCATATCTGATTCCCCGCCTCTGTTTCCACGCCTCTGATTCCCCGCCTCTGATTCCCTGCCTCTGATTCCCCATTTCTGATTCCGTACATCTGATTCCCTGCCTCTGATTCCCCGCCTCTGATTCCCCGCCTCTGATTCCCTGCCTCTGATTCCCAACCTCCGATTCACCACCTCTGATTCCCCATATCTGATTCCCCACCTCTGTTTCCCCACCTCTGATTCCCCACCTCTGTTTCCCCATATCTGATACCCCGCCTCTGATTCACCAACTCTGATTCCCCGCCTCTGATTCCCCGCCTCTGATTCCCCATCTCTGATTCAGCGCCATTGATTCGCCATCTCTGATTCCCCATATCTGATTCCCCACCTATATTTCCCTGCCTCTGATTCCCCATCTCTGATTCCGCACCTCTGATTCCCTGCCTCTGATTCCCCATTTCTGATTCTGCACATCTGATTCCCTGCCTCTGATTTTCCGCCTCTGATTCCCCGCCTCTGATTCCCTGCCTCTGATTCCCAACCTCTGATACCCCACCTCTGATTCCCCATATCTGATTCCCCGCCTCTGTTTCACCGCCTCTGAATCACCGCCTCTGTTTCCCCATATCTGATTCCCCGCCTCTGATTCCCCAACTCTGATTCCCCGCCTCTGATTCCCCGTGTTTGATTCCCTGCCTCTGATTCCCCGCCTCTGATTCCCCATCTCTGATTCAGCGCCTTTGATTCACCACCTCTGATTCCCCATATCTGATTCCCCGCATCTGTTTCCTCGCCTCTGATTCCCCGCCTCTGTTTCCCCATATCTAATTCCCCGCCTCTGATTCCCCAACTCTGATTCCCCGCTCTGATCCCCCGCCTCTGATTCCCCATGTCTGATTCCCCGCCTCTGATTCCCTGCCTCTGATTCCCCGCCTCTGATTCCCCATATCAGATTCCCCGCCTCTGATTCCCCAACTCTTATTCCCCGCCTGTGATTCGCCAACTATGATTCCCCGCCTCTGATTCCCCGCGTCTGATTCTCTGCCTGTGATTCCCTGCCTCTGATTCCCCATCTCTGTTACCCCGCCTCTGATTCCCCGCCTCTGATTCCCCATATCTGATTCCCCTCCTCTGATTCCCCAACTCTGATTCCCCGCCTCTGATTCCCCAGCTCTGATTCCCCGCCTCTGTTTCCCCGCGTCTGTATCCCTGCCTCTGATTCCCCGCCTCTGATTCCCAATATCTGATTCTCCGCCTCCGTTTCCCTGCCTCTGATTCCCCGCCTCTGTTTCCCCATATCTGATTCCCCGCCTCTGATTCCCCAACTCTGATTCCCCGCCTCTGATTCCCCAGCTCTGATTCCCCGCCTCTGACTCCCCGCGTCTGATTCCCAGCCTCTGATTCCCCATGTCTGATTTCCTGCCTCTGATTCCCCGCCTCTGATTCGCCATCTCTGATTCATCGCCTCTGATTCCCCACCTCTGATTCCCCATATCTGATTCCCCACCTATGTTTCCCCGCCTCTGATTCCCCTCCTCTGATTCCCCAACTCTGATTCCCGGACTCTGATTCCCACCTCTGATTTCCCATCTCTGATTCCGCACATCCGATTCCCTGCCTCTGATTCCCCGCCTCTGATGCCCCGCCTCTGATTTCATGCCTCTGTTTCCTCATATCTGATTCCCCGCCTCTGATTCCCCAACACTGATTTCCCGCCTCTGATTCCCCAGCTCTGATTCACCACCTCTGATTCCCCGCGTCTGATTCCCCGCCTCTGATTCCCCATCTCTGATACCCTATCTCTGATTCCCCAATTCTGATTCCCCGCCTTTGATTCCCTGCCTCTGATTCCCAACCTCTGATTCCCGACCTCTGATTCCCCATATCTGATTCCCCGCCACTGTTTCCCCGCCTCTTATTCCCCGCCTCTGTTTCCCCATATCTGATTCCCTGCCTCTCATTCCCCAGCTCTGAATCCCCGCCTCTGACTTCCCGCGTCTGATTCCCAGCCTCTGATTCCCCATGTTTGATTTCCTGCCTCTGATTCCCCGCCTCTGATTCGCCATCTCTGATTCATCGGCTCTGATTCCCCACTTCTGATTCCCCATATCTGATTCCCCACCTATGTTTCCCCGCCTCTGATTCCCCGCCTCTGATTCCACATCTCTGATTCCCGGACTCTGATTCCCCACCTCTGATTCCCCATCTCTGATTCCGCACATCCGATTCCCTGCCTCTGATTCCCCGCCTCTGATGTCCCGCCTCTGATTCCATGCCTCTGATTCCCAACCTCTGATTCCCGGACTCTGATTCCCCACCTCTGATTCCCGGCCTCTTATTCCCGGCATCTTATTCCCGGCCTCTGATTCCCAGCCATTGATTCCCCGCTTCTGATTCTGATTCCCTGCCTCTGAATCCCCATCTCTGATTCCACACATCTGATTCCCTGCCTCTGATTCCCCACTTCTGATTCCCCGCCTCTGATTCCCCACCTCTGTTTCCCCACCTCTGATTCCCCGCCTCTGTTTCCCCATATCTAATTCCCCGCCTCTGATTCCCCAAATCTGATTCCCCGCTCTGATTCCCCAGTTCTGAATTCCCGCCTCTGATTCCCCGCATCTTATTCCCTGCCTCTGAATCCCCACCTCTGATTCCCTGCCTCTGATTCCCAACCTCTGATTCCCCTCCTCTGATTCCCCATATCTGATTCCCCTCCTCTGTTTCCCCACCTCTGATTCCCCGCCTCTGTTTCCCCATATCTGATTCCCCGCCTCTGATTCCCCAACTCTGATTCTGCACATCTGATTCCCTGCCTCTTTTTCCCCACCTCTGATTCCCGGCCTCTGATTCCCGGCCTCTGATTCCCGGCCTCTTATTCCTGGCCTCTCATTCCCCGCCTCTGATTCCCGGCCTCTGATTCCCCGCCTCTGATTCCCCGCCTCTGATTCCCTGCCTCTGATTCCCCATCTCTGATTCCGCACATCTGATTCCCTGCCTCTGATTCCCCGCCTCTGATTCCCCGCCTCTGATTCCCTGCCTCTGATTCCCAACCTCTGATTCCCCACCTCTGATTCCCCAACTCTGATTCCCCGCCTCTCATTCCCCAGCTCTGATTCCCCGCCTCTAATTCCCCGTGTTTGATTCCCTGCCTCTGATTCCCCATCTCTGATTCCTCACATCTGATTCCCTGCCTCTGATTCCCCGCCTCTGATTCCCCGCCTCTGATTCCCTGCCTCTGATTCCCAACCTCTGATTCCCCGCCTCTGATTCCCCAACTCTGATTCCCCGCCTCTGATACCCCAGCTCTGATTCCCCGCCTCTAATTCCCCGTGTTTGATTCCCTGCCTCTGATTCCCCGCCTCTTCTTCCCCATCTCTGATTCACCGCCTTTGATTTGCCACCTCTGATTCCCCATATGTGATTCCCCGCCTCTGTTTCCCCACCTCTGATTCCCCACCTCTGATTCCCCATATCTCATTCCCAGCCTCTGATTCCCCACCTCTGATTCCCGGCCTCTTATTCCCGGCATCTGATTCCCGGCCTCTGATTCCCGGCCTCTGATTCCCCGCTTCTGATTCTGATTCCCTGCCTCTGATTCCCCATCTCTGATTCCGCACATCTGATTCCCTGCCTCTGATTTCCCACCTCTGATTACCCATATCTGATTCCCTGCCTCTGTTTCCCCGCCTCTGATTCCCCGCCTCTGTTTCCCCGCCTCTGATTCCCCGCCTCTGTTTCCCCATATCTAATTCCCCACCTCTGATTCCCCAACTCTGATTCACTGCTCTGATTCCCCAGCTCTGATTCCCCGCTTCTGATTCTGATTCCCTGCCTCTGATTCCCCATTTCTGATTCCGTACATCTGATTCCCTGCCTCTGATTCCCCGCCTCTGATTCCCCGCCTCTGATTCCCTGGCTCTGATTCCCAACCTCTGATTCACCACCTCTGATTCCCCATATCTGATTCCCCACCTCTGTTTCCCCACCTCTGATTCCCCACCTCTGTTTCCCCATATCTGATTCCCCGCCTCTGATTCACCAACTCTGATTCCCCGCCTCTGATTCCCCGCCTCTGATTCCCCATCTCTGATTCAGCGCCATTGATTCGCCATCTCTGATTCCCCATATCTGATTCCCCACCTCTGTTTCCCTGCCTCTGATTCCCCATCTCTGATTCCGCACATCTGATTCCCTGCCTCTGATTCCCCACCTCTGATTCCCCATATCTGATTCCCTGCCTCTGATTCCCGGCCTCTGATTCCCTGCCTCTGATTCCCCACCTCTGATTCCCTGCCTCTGATTCCCCATTTCTGATTCTGCACATCTGATTCCCTGCCTCTGATTCCCCGCCTCTGATTCCCCGCCTCTGATTCCCTGCCTCTGATTCCCAACCTCTGATACCCCACCTCTGATTCCCCATATCTGATTCCCCGCCTCTGTTTCACCGCCTCTGAATCACCGCCTCTGTTTCCCCATATCTGATTCCCCGACTCTGATTCCCCAACTCTGATTCCCCGCCTCTGAATCCCCGTGTTTGATTCCCTGCCTCTGATTCCCCGCCTCTGATTCCCCATCTCTGATTCAGCGCCTTTGATTCACCACCTCTGATTCCCCATATCTGATTCCCCGCATCTGTTTCCCCGCCTCTGATTCCCCAACTCTGATTCCCCATATCTAATTCCCCTCCTCTGATTCCCCACGTCTGATTCCCCGCCTCTGTTTCCCTGCCTCTGATTCCCCGCCTCTGATTCCCCATATCAGATTCCCCGCCTCTGATTCCCCAACTCTTATTCCCCGCCTGTGATTCGCCAACTATGATTCCCCGCCTCTGATTCCCCGCGTCTGAATCTCTGCCTGTGATTGCCTGCCTCTGATTCCCCATCTCTGTTACCCCGCCTCTGATTCCCCATATCTGATTCCCCTCCTCTGATTCCCCAACTCTGATTCCCCGCCTCTGATTCCCCAGCTCTGATTCTCTGCCTGTGATTCCCTGCCTCTGATTCCCCATCTCTGTTACCCCGCCTCTGATTCCCCGCCTCTGATTCCCCATATCTGATTCCCCTCCTCTGATTCCCCAAATCTGATTCCCCGCCTCTGATTCCCCACCTCTGATTCCCCATCTCTGATTCACCACCTCTGATTCCCCACCTATGATTCCCCATATCTGATTCCCCGTCTCTGTTTCCCCGCCTCTGATTCCCCGCCTCTGATTCCCCATATCTGATTCCCCACCTATGACTTCCCTACTCTGATTCCCCGCCTCTGATTCGCCAGCTATGATTCCCCTCCTCTGATTCCCCGCCTCTGAATCCCTGCCTCTGATTTCCCGCCTCTGATTCCAAATATCTGATTCCCCGCCTCCGTTTCCCTGCCACTGATTCCCCGCCTCTGTTTCCCCATATCTGATTCCCCACCTCTGATTCCCCAACTCTGATTCCCCGCCTCTGATTCCCCAGCTCTGATTCCCCGCCTCTGACTCCCCGCATCTGATTCCCAGCCTCTGATTCCCCATGTCTGATTTCCTGCCTCTGATTCCCCGCCTCTGATTCGCCATCTCTGATTCATCACCTCTGATTCCCCACCTCTGATTCCCCATATCTTATTCCCCAGCTATGTTTCCCCGCCTCTGATTCCCCTCCTCTGATTCCCCATCTCTGATTCCCACCTCTGATTCCCCATCTCTGATTCCGCACATCCGATTCCCTGCCTCTGATTCCCCGCCTCTGATGCCCCGCCTCTGATTTCATGCCTCTGTTTCCTCATATCTGATTCCATTAGAGGAGCAACAGAGGAGCATCAGAGGAGCATCAGAGGAGCATCAGAGGAGCATCAGAGGAGCATCAGAGGAGCATCAGAGGAGCATCAGAGGAGCAACAGAGGAGCATCAGAGGAGCATCAGAGGAGCATCAGGAGCATCAGAGGAGCATCAGAGGAGCATCAGAGAAGCATCAGAGGAGCATCAGCGGAGCATCAGCGGAGCATCAGAGGAGCATCAGAGGAGCATCAGCGGAGCATCAGAGGAGCATCAGCGGAGCATCAGAGGAGCATCAGAGGAGCATCAGAGGTGCATCAGAGGTGCAACAGAGGTGCATCAGAGGAGCATCAGAGGAGCATCAGAGGAGCATCAGAGGTGCATCAGAGGAGCATCAGAGGAGCAACAGAGGAGCATCAGAGGAGCATCAGAGGAGCATCAGAGGAGCATCAGAGGAGCATCAGAGGCGCATCAGAGGCGCATCAGAGGAGCATCAGAGGAGCATCCGAGGAGCATCAGAGGAGTATCAGAGGAGCATCAGAGGAGCATCAGAGGAGCATCAGAGGAGCATCAGAGGAGCAACAGAGGAGCATCAGAGGAGCATCAGAGGAGCATCAGAGGAGCATCAGAGGAGCATCAGAGGAGCATCAGAGGCGCATCAGAGGTGCATCAGAGGAGCATCAGAGGTGCATCAGAGGAGCATCAGAGGAGCATCAGAGGAGCATCAGAGGAGCAACAGAGGAGCATCAGAGGAGCATCAGAGGAGCATCAGAGGAGCATCAGAGGAGCATCAGAGGCGCATCAGAGGCGCATCAGAGGAGCATCAGAGGAGCATCAGAAGAGCATCAGAGGAGCATCAGAGGAGCATCAGAGGAGCATCAGAGGAGCATCAGAGGAGCATCAGAGGAGCATCAGAGGAGCATCAGAGGAGCATCAGAGGCGCATCAGAGGTGCATCAGAGGTGCAACAGAGGAGCATCAGAGGTGCATCAGAGGAGCATCAGGGGAGCATCAGAGGAGCATCAGAGGTGCGTCAGAGGAGCGTCAGAGGTGCATCAGACGTGCATCAGAGGAGCATCAGAGGAGCATCAGAGGAGCATCAGAGGAGCATCAGAGGAGCATCAGAGGAGCATCAGAGGAGCATCAGAGGTGCATCAGAGGAGCATCAGAGGAGCATCAGAGGATCGTCAGAGGTGCGTCAGAGGAGCGTCAGATGAGCGTCAGAGGAGCGTCAGACGTGCATCAGAGGAGCATCAGAGGAGCATCAGAGGAGCATCAGAGGAGCATCAGAGGAGCATCAGAGGAGCATCAGAGGAGCATCAGAGGAGCATCAGGGGAGCATCAGAGGAGCATCAGAGGTGCATCAGAGGAGCATCAGAGCAACAGAGGAGCATCAGAGGAGCATCAGAGGAGCATCAGAGGAGCATCAGAGGAGCATCAGAGGAGCATCAGAGGAGCATCAGAGGAGCATCAGCGGAGCATCAGAGGCGCATCAGAGGTGCATCAGAGGTGCAACAGAGGAGCATCAGAGGTGCATCAATGGAGCATCAGGGGAGCATCAGAGGAGCATCAGAGGTGCGTCAGAGGAGCGTCAGAGGTGCATCAGAGGTGCATCAGAGGAGCATCAGAGGAGCATCAGAGGAGCATCAGAGGAGCATCAGAGGAGCATCAGAGGAGCATCAGAGGAGCATCAGAGGTGCATCAGAGGAGCATCAGAGGAGCATCAGAGGATCGTCAGAGGTGCGTCAGAGGAGCGTCAGATGAGCGTCAGAGGAGCGTCAGAGGTGCGTCAGAGGAGCATCAGAGGAGCATCAGAGGAGCATCAGAGGAGCATCAGAGGAGCATCAGAGGAGAATCAGGGGAGCATCAGAGGAGCATCAGAGGTGCAACAGAGGAGCATCAGAGGAGCATCAGAGGAGCATCAGAGGAGCATCAGTGGAGCATCAGAGGAGCATCAGAGGAGCAACAGAGGAGCATCAGAGGAGCGTCAGAGGAGCATCAGAGGTGCGTCAGAGGTGCATCTGAGGTGCGTCAGAGGAGCATCAGAGGTGCGTCAGAGGTGCATCAGAGGTGCGTCAGAGGAGCATCGGAGGTGTGTGAGAGGCGCATCAGAGGTGCGTCAGAGGAGCATCGGAGGAGCGTCAGAGGAGCGTCAGAGGAGCGTCAGAGGAGCATCAGAGGAGCATCGGAGGAGCGTCAGATGTGCATCAGAGGTGCATCAGAGGAGCATCAGAGGAGCTCAGTGGAGCATCAGAGGAGCATCAGAGGAGCATCAGTGGAGCATCAGAAGAGCATCAGAGGTGCATCAGAGGAGCATCAGAGGTGCATCAGAGGAGCATCAGAGGAGCATCAGAGGAGCATCAGAGGAGCATCAGAGGAGCATCAGAAGAGCATCAGAGGTGCATCAGAGGAGAATCAGAGGTGCATCAGAGGAGCATCAGAGGAGCATCAGAGGAGCATCAGAGGAGCATCAGAGGAGCATCAGAGGAGCATCAGAGGAGCAACAGAGGAGCATCAGAGGAGCATCAGAGGAGCATCAGAGGAGCATCAGAGGTGCATCAGAGGAGCATCAGAGGTGCATCAGAGGAGCATCAGAGGAGCATCAGATGAGCATCAGAGGAGCATCAGATGAGCATCAGAGGAGCATCAGAGGTGCATCAGAGTTGCATCAGAGGAGCATCAGAGGAGCATCAGAGGAGCATCAGAGGAGCATCAGAGGAGCATCAGAGGAGCATCAGAGGAGCATCAGAGGAGCAACAGAGGAATATCAGAAGAGCATCAGAGGAGCATCAGAGGAGCATCAGAGGAGCATCAGAGGAGCATCAGAGGAGCATCAGAGGAGCATCAGAGGAGCATTAGAGGAGCATCAGAGGAGCATCAGAGGACCATCAGAGGTGCATCAGAGGAGCATCAGAGGTGAATCAGAGGAGCATCAGAGGAGCAACAGAGGAGCATCAGAGGAGCATCAGAGGAGCATCAGAGGAGCATCAGAGGAGCATCAGAGGAGCATCAGAGGCGCATCAGAGGAGCATCAGAGGAGCATCAGAGGAGCATCAGAGGAGCATCAGAGGAGCATCAGAGGAGCATCAGAGGAGCATCAGAGGAGAATCAGAGGAGCATCAGAGGAGCATCAGAGGAGCATCAGAGGAGCATCAGAGACGCATCAGAGGAGCATCAGAGGAGCATCAGAGGAGCATCAGGGGAGCATCAGAGGAGCATCAGGAGCATCAGAGGAGCATCAGAGGAGCATCAGAGGAGCATCAGAGGAGCATCAGAGGAGCATCAGAGGAGCATCAGCGGAGCATCAGAGGAGCATCAGCGGAGCATCAGAGGAGCATCAGAGGAGCATCAGAGGTGCATCAGAGGTGCAACAGAGGTGCATCAGAGGAGCATCAGAGGAGCATCAGAGGAGCATCAGAGGAGCATCAGAGGTGCATCAGAGGAGCATCAGAGGAGCAACAGAGGAGCATCAGAGGAGCATCAGAGGAGCATCAGAGGAGCATCAGAGGAGCATCAGAGGAGCATCAGAGGCGCATCAGAGGAGCATCAGAGGAGCATCAGAGGAGCATCAGAGGAGCATCAGAGGCGCATCAGAGGACCATCAGAAGAGCATCAGAGGAGCATCAGAGGACCATCTGAGGAGCATCAGTGGAGCATCAGAGGAGCATCAGAGGAGCATCAGAGGAGCATCAGAGGAGCATCAGAGGAGCATCAGAGGAGCATCAGAGGAGCATCAGCGGAGCATCAGAGGAGCATCAGCGGAGCATCAGAGGAGCATCAGAGGAGCATCAGAGGTGCATCAGAGGTGCAACAGAGGTGCATCAGAGGAGCATCAGAGGAGCATCAGAGGAGCATCAGAGGAGCATCAGAGGAGCATCAGAGGCGCATCAGAGGAGCAACAGAGGAGCATCAGAGGAGCATCAGAGGAGCATCAGAGGAGCATCAGAGGAGCATCAGAGGAGCATCAGAGGCGCATCAGAGGAGCATCAGAGGAGCATCAGAGGAGCATCAGAGGAGCATCAGAGGCGCATCAGAGGACCATCAGAGGAGCATCAGAGGAGCATCAGAGGAGCATCAGAGGAGCATAAGAGGAGCATCAGTGGAGCATCAGAGGAGCATCAGAGGAGCATCAGAGGCGCATCAGAGGTGCATCAGAGGAGCATCAGAGGTGCATCAGAGGAGCATCAGAGGAGCATCAGAGGAGCATCAGAGGAGCATCAGAGGAGCATCAGAGGAGCATCAGAGGAGCATCAGAGGAGCAACAGAGGAGCGTCAGAGAGGAGCCAGAGGAGCGTCAGAGGAGCGTCAGAGGAGCGTCAGAGGAGCGTCAGAGGTGCGTCAGAGGTGCGTCAGAGGAGCGTCAGAGGAGCGTCAGAGGAGCGTCAGAGGAGCGTCAGAGGAGCGTCAGAGGAGCGTCAGAGGAGCGTCAGAGGAGCGTCAGAGGAGCGACAGAGGAGCGTCAGAGGAGCGTCAGAGGAGCGTCAGAGGAGCGTCAGAGGTGCGTCAGAGGAGAGTCAGAGGAGCGTCAGAGGAGCGTCAGAGGAGCGTCAGAGGAGCGTCAGAGGAGCATCAGAGGAGCATCAGAGGAGCATCAGAGGAGCAACAGAGGAGCATCAGAGGAGCATCAGAGGAGCATCAGAGGAGCATCAGAGGAGCATCAGAGGAGCATCAGAGGTGCATCAGAGGAGCATCAGAGGTGCATCAGAGGAGCATCAGAGGAGCATCAGAGGAGCATCAGATGAGCATCAGAGGAGCATCAGAGGAGCATCAGAGGAGCATCAGAGGAGCAACAGAGGAGCATCAGAGGTGCATCGGAGGAGCATCAGAGGAGCATCGGAGGTGCATCAGAGGAGCATCAGAGGAGCATCAGAGGAGCAACAGAGGAGCATCAGAGGAGCATCAGAGGAGCATCAGGAGCATCAGAGGAGCATCAGAGGAGCATCAGAGGAGCATCAGCGGAGCATCAGCGGAGCATCAGAGGAGCATCAGAGGAGCATCAGCGGAGCATCAGAGGAGCATCAGCGGAGCATCAGAGGAGCATCAGAGGAGCATCAGAGGTGCATCAGAGGTGCAACATAGGTGCGTCAGAGGTGCATCAGAGGTGCGTCAGAGGAGCATCAGAGGTGCGTCAGAGGTGCATCAGAGGTGCGTCAGAGGAGCATCGGAGGTGTGTCAGAGGTGCATCAGAGGTGCGTCAGAGGAGCATCGGAGGAGCGTCAGAGGAGCGTCAGAGGAGCGTCAGAGGAGCATCTGAGGAGCATCGGAGGAGCGTCAGAGGTGCATCAGAGGTGCATCAGAGGAGCATCAGAGGAGCGTCAGAGGAGCATCAGAGGAGCATCAGAGGAGCATCAGAGGAGCATCAGAAGAGCATCAGAGGTGCATCAGAGGAGCATCAGAGGTGCATCAGAGGAGCATCAGAGGAGCATCAGAGGAGCATCAGAGGAGCATCAGAGGAGCATCAGAAGAGCATCAGAGGTGCATCAGAGGAGCATCAGAGGTGCATCAGAGGAGCATCAGAGGAGCATCAGAGGAGCATCAGAGGAGCATCAGAAGAGCATCAGAGGAGCATCAGAGGAGCAACAGAGGAGCATCAGAGGAGCATCAGAGGAGCATCAGAGGAGCATCAGAGGTGCATCAGAGGAGCATCAGAGGTGCATCAGAGGAGCATCAGAGGAGCATCAGATGAGCATCAGAGGAGCATCAGATGAGCATCAGAGGAGCATCAGAGGAGCATCAGAGGAGCATCAGAGGAGCATCAGAGGAGCATCAGAGGAGCATCAGAGGAGCATCAGAGGAGCATCAGTGGAGCATCAGAGGAGCATCAGAGGAGCATCAGAGGTGCATCAGAGGTGAAACAGAGGTGCATCAGAGGAGCATCAGAGGAGCATCAGAGGAGCATCAGAGGTGCATCAGAGGAGCATCAGAGGAGCATCAGAGGAGCATCAGAGGAAAATCAGTGTAGCATCAGTGGAGCATCAGAGGAGCATCAGAGGAGCATCAGAGGAGCATCAGTGGAGCATAAGAGGAGCATCAGAGGAGCATCAGAGGAGCATCAGAGGAGCATAAGAGGAGCATCAGAGGAGCATCAGAGGAGCATCAGAGGAGCATCAGAGGAGCATCAGAGGAGCAACAGAGGAGCATCAGAGGAGCGTCAGAGGAGCATCAGAGGTGCGTCAGAGGTGCATCTGAGGTGCGTCAGAGGAGCATCAGAGGTGCGTCAGAGGTGCATCAGAGGTGCGTCAGAGGAGCATCGGAGGTGTGTCAGAGGTGCATCAGAGGTGCGTCAGAGGAGCATCGGAGGAGCGTCAGAGGAGCGTCAGAGGAGCGTCAGAGGAGCATCAGAGGAGCATCGGAGGAGCGTCAGATGTGCATCAGAGGTGCATCAGAGGAGCATCAGAGGAGCGTCCGTGGAGCATCAGAGGAGCATCAGAGGAGCATCAGAGGAGCATCAGAAGAGCATCAGAGGTGCATCAGAGGAGCATCAGAGGTGCATCAGAGGAGCATCAGAGGAGCATCAGAGGAGCATCAGAGGAGCATCAGAGGAGCATCAGAAGAGCATCAGAGGTGCATCAGAGGAGCATCAGAGGTGCATCAGAGGAGCATCAGAGGAGCATCAGAGGAGCATCAGAGGAGCATCAGAGGAGCATCAGAGGAGCATCAGAGGAGCAACAGAGGAGCATCAGAGGAGCATCAGAGGAGCATCAGAGGAGCATCAGAGGTGCATCAGAGGAGCATCAGAGGTGCATCAGAGGAGCATCAGAGGAGCATCAGATGAGCATCAGAGGAGCATCAGATGAGCATCAGAGGAGCATCAGAGGTGCATCAGAGTTGCATCAGAGGAGCATCAGAGGAGCATCAGAGGAGCATCAGAGGAGCATCAGAGGAGCATCAGAGGAGCATCAGAGGAGCATCAGAGGTGCATCAGAGGTGCAACAGAGGTGCATCAGAGGAGCATCAGAGGAGCATCAGAGGAGCATCAGAGGTGCATCAGAGGAGCATCAGAGGAGCATCAGAGGAGCATCAGAGGAGCATCAGTGTAGCATCAGTGGAGCATCAGAGGAGCATCAGAGGAGCATCAGAGGAGCATCAGTGGAGCATAAGAGGAGCATCAGAGGAGCATCAGAGGAGCATCAGAGGAGCATAAGAGGAGCATCAGAGGAGCATCAGAGGAGCATCAGAGGAGCATCAGAGGAGCATCAGAGGAGCAACAGAGGAGCATCAGAGGAGCGTCAGAGGAGCATCAGAGGTGCGTCAGAGGTGCATCTGAGGTGCGTCAGAGGAGCATCAGAGGTGCGTCAGAGGTGCATCAGAGGTGCGTCAGAGGAGCATCGGAGGTGTGTCAGAGGTGCATCAGAGGTGCGTCAGAGGAGCATCGGAGGAGCGTCAGAGGAGCGTCAGAGGAGCGTCAGAGGAGCATCAGAGGAGCATCGGAGGAGCGTCAGATGTGCATCAGAGGTGCATCAGAGGAGCATCAGAGGAGCGTCAGTGGAGCATCAGAGGAGCATCAGAGGAGCATCAGAGGAGCATCAGAAGAGCATCAGAGGTGCATCAGAGGAGCATCAGAGGTGCATCAGAGGAGCATCAGAGGAGCATCAGAGGAGCATCAGAGGAGCATCAGAGGAGCATCAGAAGAGCATCAGAGGTGCATCAGAGGAGCATCAGAGGTGCATCAGAGGAGCATCAGAGGAGCATCAGAGGAGCATCAGAGGAGCATCAGAGGAGCATCAGAGGAGCATCAGAGGAGCAACAGAGGAGCATCAGAGGAGCATCAGAGGAGCATCAGAGGAGCATCAGAGGAGCATCAGAGGAGCATCAGAGGTGCATCAGAGGAGCATCAGAGGAGCATCAGATGAGCATCAGAGGAGCATCAGATGAGCATCAGAGGAGCATCAGATGTGCATAAGAGTTGCATCAGAGGAGCATCAGAGGAGCATCAGAGGAGCATCAGAGGAGCATCAGAGGAGCATCAGAGGAGCATCAGAGGAGCATCAGAGGAGCAACAGAGGAGTATCAGAAGAGCATCAGAGGAGCATCAGAGGAGCATCAGAGGAGCATCAGAGGAGCATCAGAGGAGCATCAGAGGAGCATCAGAGGAGCATTAGAGGAGCATCAGAGGAGCATCAGAGGACCATCAGAGGTGCATCAGAGGAGCATCAGAGGTGAATCAGAGGAGCATCAGAGGAGCAACAGAGGAGCATCAGAGGAGCATCAGAGGAGCATCAGAGGAGCATCAGAGGAGCATCAGAGGAGCATCAGAGGCGCATCAGAGGAGCATCAGAGGAGCATCAGAGGAGCATCAGAGGAGCATCAGAGGAGCATCAGAGGAGCATCAGAGGAGCGTCAGAGTAGCATCAGTGGAGCATCAGAGGAGCATCAGAGGAGCATCAGAGGAGCATCAGTGGAGCATCAGAGGAGCATCAGAGGAGCATCAGAGGAGCATCAGAGGAGCATAAGAGGAGCATCAGAGGAGCATCAGAGGAGCATCAGAGGAGCATCAGAGGAGCATCAGAGGAGCAACAGAGGAGCATCAGAGGAGCGTCAGAGGAGCATCAGAGGTGCGTCAGAGGTGCATCAGAGGTGCGTCAGAGGAGCATCGGAGGTGTGTCAGAGGTGCATCAGAGGTGCGTCAGAGGAGCATCGGAGGAGCGTCAGAGGAGCGTCAGAGGAGCATCAGAGGAGCATCGGAGGAGCGTCAGAGGTGCATCAGAGGTGCATCAGAGGAGCATCAGAGGAGCGTCAGAGGAGCATCAGAGGAGCATCAGAGGAGCATCAGAGGAGCATCAGAGGAGCATCAGAAGAGCATCAGAGGTGCATCAGAGGAGCATCAGAGGTGCATCAGAGGAGCATCAGAGGAGCATCAGAGGAGCATCAGAGGAGCATCAGAAGAGCATCAGTGGTGCATCAGAGGAGCATCAGAGGTGCATCAGAGGAGCATCAGAGGAGCATCAGAGGAGCATCAGAGGAGCATCAGAGGTGCATCAGAGGAGCATCAGAGGAGCATCAGAGGAGCATCAGAGGAGCATCAGATGAGCATAAGAGGAGCATCAGAGGAGCATCAGAGGAGCATCAGAGGTGCATCAGAGGAGCATCAGAGGAGCATCAGAGGTGCATCAGAGGGGCATCAGAGGTGCATCAGAGGAGTATCAGAGGAGCATCAGAGGAGCATCAGAGGAGCATCAGAGGAGCATCAGAGGAGCATCAGGAGCATCAGAGGAGCATCAGAGGAGCATCAGAGGAGCATCAGAGGAGCATCAGAGGAGCATCAGAGGAGCATCAGAGGAGCATCAGAGGAGCATCAGAGGAGCATCAGAGGAGAATCAGAGGAGCATCAGAGGAGCATCAGAGGTGCATCCGAGGAGCATCAGAGGTGCATCCGAGGAGAATCAGAGGTGCATCCGAGGAGCATCAGAGGAGCATCATAGGAGCATCAGAGGAGCATCAGAGGAGCATCAGAGGAGCATCAGAGGAGCATCAGAGGAGCATCAGAGGAGCGTCAGAGGAGCATCAGAGGAGCATCAGAGGAGCATCAGAGGAGCATCAGAGGAGCATCAGAGGAGCATCAGAGGAGCAACAGAAGAGTATCAGAGGAGCATCAGAGGAGCATCAGAGGAGCATCAGAGGAGCATCAGAGGAGCATCAGAGGAGCATCAGAGGAGCATCAGAGGAGCATTAGAGGAGCATCAGAGGAGCATCAGAGGAGCATCAGAGGTGCATCAGAGGAGCATCAGAGGTGAATCAGAGGAGCATAAGAGGAGCAACAGAGGAGCATCAGAGGAGCATCAGAGGAGCATCAGAGGAGCATCAGAGGAGCATCAGAGGAGCATCAGTGGCGCATCAGAGGAGCATCAGAGGAGCATAAGAGGAGCATCAGAGGAGCATCAGAGGTGCATCAGAGGTGCATCAGAGGTGCATCAGAGGAGCATCAGAGGAGCATCAGAGGAGCATCAGAGGAGCATCAGAGGAGCATCAGAGGAGCATCAGAGGAGCATCAGAGTAGCATCACTGGAGCATCAGAGGAGCATCAGAGGAGCATCAGTGGAGCATCAGAGGAGCATCAGAGGAGCATCAGAGGAGCATCAGAGGAGCATCAGAGGAGCATCAGAGGAGCATCAGAGGAGCAACAGAGGAGCATCAGAGGAGCGTCAGAGAGCATCAGAGCTGCGTCAGAGGTGCATCAGAGGTGCGTCAGAGGAGCATCGGAGGTGTGTCAGAGGTGCATCAGAGTTGCGTCAGAGGAGCATCGGAGGAGCGTCAGAGGAGGTCAGAGGAGCGTCAGAGGAGCGTCAGAGGAGCATCGGAGGAGCGTCAGAGGTGCATCAGAGGTGCATCAGAGGAGCGTCAGAGGAGCGTCAGAGGAGCATCAGAGGAGCATCAGAGGAGCATCAGAGGAGCATCAGAGGAGCTTCAGAAGAGCATCAGAGGTGCATCAGAGGAGCATCAGAGGTGCATCAGAGGAGCATCAGAGGAGCATCAGAGGAGCATCAGAGGAGCATCAGAGGAGCATCAGAAGAGCATCAGAGGTGCATCAGAGGAGCATCAGAGGTGCATCAGAGGAGCATCAGAGGTGCATCAGAGGAGCATCAGAGGAGCATCAGAGGAGCATCAGAGGAGCATCAGAGGAGCATCAGAGGAGCCAGAGGAGCAACAGAGGAGCATCAGAGGAGCATCAGAGGAGCATCAGAGGAGCATCAGAGGAGCATCAGAAGAGCATCAGAGGTGCATCAGAGGAGCATCAGAGGAGCATCAGAGGAGCATCAGAGGAGCATCAGAGGAGCATCAGAGGAGCATCAGAGGAGCATCAGAGGAGCAACAGAGGAGCATCAGAGGAGCATCAGAGGTGCATCAGAGGTGCATCAGAGGAGCATCAGAGGAGCATCAGAGGAGCATCAGAGGAGCATCAGAGGAGCATCAGAGGAGCATCAGAGGAGTATCAGAGGAGCATCAGAGGAGTATCAGAGGAGCATCAGAGGAGCATCAGAGGAGCATCAGAGGAGCATCAGAGGAGCATCAGAGGAGCATCAGAGGAGCATCAGAGGAGCATCAGAGGAGCATCAGAGGTGCATCAGAGGAGCATCAGAGGAGCAACAGAGGAGCATCAGAGGAGCAACAGAGGAGCATCAGAGGAGCATCAGAGGAGCATCAGAGGAGCATCAGAGGCGCATCAGAGGAGCATCAGAGGAGCATCAGAGGAGCATCAGAGGAGCATCAGAGGAGCATCAGAGGAGCATCAGAGGTGCATCAGAGGTGCATCAGAGGTGCATCAGAGGAGCATCAGAGGAGCATCAGAGGAGCATCAGAGGAGCATCAGAGGAGCATCAGAGGAGCATCAGAGGAGCATCAGAGTAGCATCAGTGGAGCATCAGAGGAGCATCAGAGGAGCATCAGAGGAGCATCAGTGGAGCATCAGAGGAGCATCAGAGGAGCATCAGTGGAGCATCAGAGGAGCATCAGAGGAGCATCAGAGGAGCATCAGAGGAGCATAAGAGGAGCATCAGAGGAGCATCAGAGTAGCATCAGAGGAGCATCAGAGGAGCATCAGAGGAGCGACAGAGGAGCATCAGAGGAGCGTCAGAGGAGCATCAGAGGTGCGTCAGAGGTGCATCAGAGGTGCGTCAGAGGAGCATCGGAGGTGTGTCAGAGGTGCATCAGAGGTGCGTCAGAGGAGCATCGGAGGAGCGTCAGAGGAGCGTCAGAGGAGCGTCAGAGGAGCATCAGAGGAGCATCGGAGGAGCGTCAGAGGTGCATCAGAGGTGAATCAGAGGAGCATCAGAGGAGCGTCAGAGGAGCATCGGAGGAGCGTCAGAGGTGCATCAGAGGTGCATCAGAGGAGCATCAGAGGAGCGTCAGAGGAGCATCAGAGGAGCATCAGAGGAGCATCAGAGGAGCATCAGAGGAGCATCAGAGGAGCATCAGAGGAGCATCAGAGGAGCAACAGAGGAGCATCAGAGGAGCGTCAGAGAGCATCAGAGCTGCGTCAGAGGTGCATCAGAGGTGCGTCAGAGGAGCATCGGAGGTGTGTCAGAGGTGCATCAGAGGTGCGTCAGAGGAGCATCGGAGGAGTGTCAGAGGAGCGTCAGAGGAGCGTCAGAGGAGCATCAGAGGAGCATCGGAGGAGCGTCAGATGTGCATCAGAGGTGCATCAGAGGAGCATCAGAGGAGCGTCAGAGGAGCGTCAGAGGAGCATCAGAGGAGCATCAGAGGAGCATCAGAGGAGCTTCAGAAGAGCATCAGAGGTGCATCAGAGGAGCATCAGAGGTGCATCAGAGGAGCATCAGAGGAGCATCAGAGGAGCATCAGAGGAGCATCAGAGGAGCATCAGAAGAGCATCAGAGGTGCATCAGAGGAGCATCAGAGGTGCATCAGAGGAGCATCAGAGGTGCATCAGAGGAGCATCAGAGGAGCATCAGAGGAGCATCAGAGGAGCATCAGAGGAGCATCAGAGGAGCCAGAGGAGCAACAGAGGAGCATCAGAGGAGCATCAGAGGAGCATCAGAGGAGCATCAGAGGAGCATCAGAAGAGCATCAGAGGTGCATCAGAGGAGCATCAGAGGAGCATCAGAGGAGCATCAGAGGAGCATCAGAGGAGCATCAGAGGAGCATCAGAGGAGCATCAGAGGAGCAACAGAGGAGCATCAGAGGAGCATCAGAGGTGCATCAGAGGTGCATCAGAGGAGCATCAGAGGAGCATCAGAGGAGCATCAGAGGAGCATCAGAGGAGCATCAGAGGAGTATCAGAGGAGCATCAGAGGAGTATCAGAGGAGCATCAGAGGAGCATCAGAGGAGCATCAGAGGAGCATCAGAGGAGCATCAGAGGAGCATCAGAGGAGCATCAGAGGAGCATCAGAGGAGCATCAGAGGAGCATCAGAGGCGCATCAGAGGAGCATCAGAGGAGCATCAGAGGAGCATCAGAGGAGCATCAGAGGAGCATCAGAGGAGCATCAGAGGTGCATCAGAGGTGCATCAGAGGTGCATCAGAGGAGCATCAGAGGAGCATCAGAGGAGCATCAGAGGAGCATCAGAGGAGCATCAGAGGAGCATCAGAGGAGCATCAGAGTAGCATCAGTGGAGCATCAGAGGAGCATCAGAGGAGCATCAGAGGAGCATCAGTGGAGCATCAGAGGAGCATCAGAGGAGCATCAGTGGAGCATCAGAGGAGCATCAGAGGAGCAGCAGAGGAGCATCAGAGGAGCATAAGAGGAGCATCAGAGGAGCATCAGAGGAGCATCAGAGGAGCATCAGAGGAGCATCAGAGGAGCAACAGAGGAGCATCAGAGGAGCGTCAGAGGAGCATCAGAGGTGCGTCAGAGGTGCATCAGAGGTGCGTCAGAGGAGCATCGGAGGTGTGTCAGAGGTGCATCAGAGGTGCGTCAGAGGAGCATCGGAGGAGCGTCAGAGGAGCGTCAGAGGAGCGTCAGAGGAGCATCAGAGGAGCATCAGAAGAGCATCAGAGGTGCATCAGAGGAGCATCAGAGGTGCATCAGAGGAGCATCAGAGGTGCATCAGAGGAGCATCAGAGGAGCATCAGAGGAGCATCAGAGGAGCATCAGAGGAGCATCAGAGGAGCCAGAGGAGCAACAGAGGAGCATCAGAGGATCATCAGAGGAGCATCAGAGGAGCATCAGAGGAGCATCAGAAGAGCATCAGAGGTGCATCAGAGGAGCATCAGAGGAGCATCAGAGGAGCATCAGAGGAGCATCAGAGGCGCATCAGAGGAGCATCAGAGGAGCATCAGAGGAGCAACAGAGGAGCATCAGAGGAGCATCAGAGGTGCATCAGAGGTGCATCAGAGGAGCATCAGAGGAGCATCAGAGGAGCATCAGAGGAGCATCAGAGGAGCATCAGAGGAGTATCAGAGGAGCATCAGAGGAGTATCAGAGGAGCATCAGAGGAGCATCAGAGGAGCATCAGAGGAGCATCAGAGGAGCATCAGAGGAGCATCAGAGGAGCATCAGAGGAGCATCAGAGGAGCATCAGAGGTGCATCAGAGGAGCATCAGAGGAGCAACAGAGGAGCATCAGAGGAGCAACAGAGGAGCATCAGAGGAGCATCAGAGGAGCATCAGAGGAGCATCAGAGGCGCATCAGAGGAGCATCAGAGGAGCATCAGAGGAGCATCAGAGGAGCATCAGAGGAGCATCAGAGGAGCATCAGAGGAGCATCAGAGGAGCATCAGAGGAGCATCAGAGGAGCATCAGAGGAGCATCAGAGGTGCATCAGAGGTGCATCAGAGGTGCATCAGAGGAGCATCAGAGGAGCATCAGAGGAGCATCAGAGGAGCATCAGAGGAGCATCAGAGGAGCATCAGAGGAGCATCAGAGGAGCATCAGTGGAGCATCAGAGGAGCATCAGAGGAGCATCAGAGGAGCATCAGTGGAGCATCAGAGGAGCATCCAAGGAGCATCAGAGGAGCATCAGAGGAGCATAAGAGGAGCATCAGAGGAGCATCAGAGGAGCATCAGAGGAGCAACAGAGGAGCATCAGAGGAGCGTCAGAGGTGCATCAGAGGTGCGTCAGAGGAGCATCGGAGGTGTGTCAGAGGTGCATCAGAGGTGCGTCAGAGGAGCATCGGAGGAGCGTCAGAGGAGCGTCAGAGGAGCGTCAGAGGAGCATCAGAGGAGCATCAGAGGAGCGTCAGAGGTGCATCAGAGGTGCATCAGAGGACCATCAGAGGAGCGTCAGAGGAGCATCAGAGGAGCATCAGAGGAGCATCAGAGGAGCATCAGAGGAGCATCAGAAGAGCATCAGAGGTGCATCAGAGGAGCATCAGAGGTGCATCAGAGGAGCATCAGAGGAGCATCAGAGGAGCATCAGAGGAGCATCAGAAGAGCATCAGAGGTGCATCAGAGGAGCATCAGAGGAGCATCAGAGGAGCATCAGAGGAGCATCAGAGGAGCATCAGAGGAGCATCAGAGGAGCAACAGAGGAGCATCAGAGGAGCATCAGAGGAGCATCAGAGGAGCATCAGAGGAGCATCAGAGGAGCATCAGAGGTGCATCAGAGGAGCATCAGAGGAGCATAAGAGGAGCATCAGAGGAGCATCAGATGAGCATAAGAGGAGCATCAGAGGAGCAACAGAGGAGCATCAGAGGAGCATCAGAGGAGCATCAGAGGAGAATCAGAGGAGCATCAGAGGAGCATCAGAGGAGCATCGGAGGAGCGTCAGAGGTGCATCAGAGGTGCATCAGAGGAGCATCAGAGGAGCGTCAGAGGAGCGTCAGAGGAGCGTCAGAGGAGCATCGGAGGAGCATCGGAGGAGCGTCAGAGGTGCATCAGAGGTGCATCAGAGGAGCGTCAGAGGAGCGCCAGAGGAGCATCAGAGGAGCATCAGAGGAGCATCAGGGGAGCATCAGTGGAGCATCAGAGGAGCATCAGAGGAGCATCAGAGGAGCATCAGAGGAGCATCAGAGGAGCATCAGAGGAGCATCAGAGGAGCATCAGAGGTGCATCAGAGGAGCATCAGAGGTGCATCAGAGGAGCATCAGAGGAGCATCAGAGGAGCATCAGAGGAGCATCAGAGGTGCATCAGAGGAGCATCAGAGGAGCATCAGAGGAGCATCAGAGGAGCATCAGATGAGCATAAGAGGAGCATCAGAGGAGCAACAGAGGAGCATCAGAGGAGCATCAGAGGAGGATCAGAGGAGCATCAGAGGAGCATCAGAGGAGCATCAGAGGAGCATCAGAGGAGCATCAGAGGAGCATCAGAGGAGCATCTGAGGAGCATCAGAGGAGCATCAGAGGAGCATCAGAGGAGCATCAGAGGTGCATCAGAGGTGCATCGGAGGTGCATCAGAGGTGCATCAGAGGAGCATCAGAGGAGCATCAGAGGTGCCACCGCTAATTCCCGGCCTCTGATTCCCGGCCTCTGATTCCCCGCCATTGATTCCCCATCTCTGATTCCCCGCCTCTGATTCCCCGACTCTGATTCCCCGCCTCTGATTCCCCAGCTCTGATTCCCCACCTCAGATTACCCGCGTCTGATTCCCTGACTCTAATTCCCGGCCTCTGATTCCCCATCTCTGTTTCACCGCCTCTGATTCCCCACCTCTGATTCCCCATATCTGATTCCCCGCCTCAATTTCCCCGCCTCTGAATACCCGCCTCTGGTTCCCCATCTGTGATTAACCACCTCTGATTCTCCGCGTCTGATTCCCCGCCTCTGATTCCCCATCTCTGATTCCCCATCTCTGATTCCCAAATTCTGATTCCCCGCCTCTGATTCCCCAGCTCTGATTCCCCACATCTGATTCCCTGCCTCTGATTCCCCACCTCGGATTCCCAATATCTGATTCCCCGCCTCTGTTTCCCCGCCTCTGATTCCCCGCCTCTGTTTCCCCATATCTGATTCCCTGCCTCTGATTCCCCGCCTCTGATTCCCCATCTCTGATTCACCGCCTCTGATTCCCCACCTCTTATTCCCCATATCTGATTAGCCACCTCTGTTTCTCAGCCTCTGATTCCCGCCTCTGATTCCCCATATCTGATTCCCCGCCTCTGATTCCCCATCTCTGATTTTCGGACTCTGATTCCCCACCTCTGATTCCCGGCCTCTGATTCCCGGCCTATGATTACCCGCTTCTGATTCCCCGCCACTGATTCCCTGCCTCTGATTCCCCATGTCTGATTCCCCACATCTGATTCCCTGCCTCTGATACCCCGCATATGATTCCCCGCCTCTGATTCCCTGCCACTAATTCCCCGCCTCTGATTCCCCATATCTGATTCCCTGCCTCTGATGCCCCATATCTGATTCCCTGCCTCTGATTCCCCAACTCTGATTCCCCGCCTCTGATTCCTCAGCTCTGATTCCCCACCTCTGATTCCCCGTGTCTAATTCCCTGCCTCTGATTCCCCGCCTCTGATTCCCCATCTTGGATTCACCACCACTGATTCCCTGCGTCTGAAACCCTGCCTGTGATTCCCCGCCTCTGATTCACCATCTCTGATTCACTGCCTCTGATTCCCCTTCTCTGATTCCCCATGTCTGCTTCCCCAATTCTGATTCCCGCCTCTGATGCCCCACCTCTGATTCCCCTCCTCTGATTGCCCATATATGATTGCACGCCTCTGATTCCCCATATCTTATTCCCCGCCTCTGATTCCCAAACTCAGAATCCCTGCCTCTGATTCCCCAGCTCTGATTCCCCACATCTGATTCCCTGCCTCTGATTCCCCACCTCTGATTCCCAATATCTGATTCCCTGCCTCTGTTTCACCACCTCTGATTCCCCGCCTCTGTTTCCCCATATCTGATTCGCAACCTCTGATTCCCCAACTCTGATTCCCCGCCTCTGATTCACCATGTCTGATTCCCCAATTCTCATTCCCGCAGCTGATGCCCCACCTCTGATTCCCCTCCTCTGATTCCCCATCTCTGATTCCCGGCCTCTGATTCCCCGCCTCTGATTCCCCATCTCTGATTCCCCGCCTCTGATTCCCCGACTCTGATTCCCCGCCTCTGAATCCCCAGCTCTGATTCCCCACCTCTGATTACCCGCGTCTGATTCCCTGAATCTAATTCCCGGCCTCTGATTCCCCAACTCTGATTCACCGCCTCTGATTCCCCACCTCTGATTCCCCATATCTGATTCCCCGCCTCAGTTTCCCCGCCTCTGATTCCCCACCTCTGATTCCCCATATCTGATACCCCGCCTCTGATTCCCCAACTCTGAATCCCCGCCTCTGATTCCCAAGGTATGATTCCCCGCCTCTGATTCCCTGCGTCTGATTCCCTGCTTCTGATTCCCTGCCTCTGGTTCCCCATCTGTGATTAACCACCTCTGATACTCCGCGTCTGATTCCCCGCCTCTGATTCCCCATCTCTGATTCCCCATCTCTGATTCCCAAATTCTGATTCCCCGCCTCTGATTCCCCAGCTCTGATTCCCCACATCTGATTCCCTGCCACTGATTCCCCACCTCTGATTCCCTGCCTCTGATTCCCCACCTCTGATTCCCAATATCTGATTCCCTGCCTCTGTTTCCCCACCTCTGATTCCCCGCATCTGTTTCCCCATATCTGATTCCCCACCTCTGATTCCCCAACTCTGATTCCCCGCCTCTGATTCCCCAGCTCTGATTCCCCGCCTCTGATTCCCCGTGTCTGATTCCCTGCCTCTGATTCCCCGCCTCTGATTCCCCATCTCTGATTCTCCACCACTGATTCCCTGCGTCTGATTCCCTGCCTGTGATTCCCCACCTCTGATTCACTTTGTCTGATTCCCCAAATCTGATTCCCGCCTCTGATGCCCCACCTCTGATTCCCCTCCCCTGATTCCCCATATCTGATTCCCCGCCTCTGATTCCCCATATCTTATTCCCCGCCTCTGATTCCCAAACTCAGATTCCCCGCCTCTGATTCCCCAGCTCTGATTCCCTGCCTCTGATTCCCCGCGTCTGATTCCCCGCCTCTGAATCCCCGCGTCTGATTCCCCATCTCTGATTCACCACCGCTAATTCCCGGCCTCTGATTCCCCACAACTGATTCCCGGCCTCTGATTCCCGGCCTCTGATTCCCCGCCTCTGATTCCCCATCTCTGATTCCCCGCCTCTGATTCCCCGACTCTGATTCCCCGCCTCTGAATCCCCAGCTCTGATTCCCCACCTCTGATTACCCGCGTCTGATTCCCTGAATCTAATTCCCGGCCTCTGATTCCCCATCTCTGATTCACCGCCTCTGATTCCCCACCCATGATTCCCCATATCTGATTCCCCGCCTCAGTTTCCCCGCCTCTGATTCCCCGCCTCTGATTCCCCATATCTGATACCCCGCCTCTGATTCCCCAACTCTGAATCCCCGCCTCTGATTCCCCAGCTATGATTCCCCGCATCTGATTCCCCGCGTCTGATTCCCTGCTTCTGATTCCCTGCCTCTGGTTCCCCATCTGTGATTAACCACCTCTGATTCACCGCGTCTGATTCCCCGCCTCTGATTCCCCATCTCTGATTCCCAAATTCTGATTCCCCGCCTCTGATTCCCCAGCACTGATTCCCCTCATCTGATTCCCTGCCTCTGATTCCCCACCTCTGATTCCCAATATCTGATTCCCCGCCTCTGTTACCCCGCCTCTGATTCCCCGCCTCTGTTTCCCCATATCTGATTCCCCACCTCTGATTCCCCAACTCTGATTCCCCGCCTCTGATTCCCCAGCTCTGATTCCCCGCCTCTGATTCCCTGTGTCTGATTCCCTGCCTCTGATTCCCCGCCTCTGATTCCCCATCTCTGATTCACCGCCTCTGATTCCCCACCTCTGATTCCCCATATCTGATTAGCCACCTCTGTTTCCCCGCCTCTGATTCCCCGCCTCTGATTCCCCATATCTGATTCCCCGCCTCTGATTCCCCACCTCTGATTCCCCATATCTGATAAGCAATCTCTGTTTCCCCGCCTCTGATTCCCCGCCTCTGATTCCCCATATCTGATTCCCCGCAACTGATTCCCCATCTCTGATTCCCGGACTCAGATTCCCCACCTCTGATTCCCGGCCTCTGATTCCCGGCCTATGATTCCCCGCTTCTGATTCCCCGCCTGATTCCCCATCTCTGATGCACTGCGTCTGATTCCCCACCTCTAATTCCCCATATCTGATTAGCCACCTCTGTTTCTCCACCTCTGATTCCCCGCCTCTGATTCCCCATATCTGATTCCCCGCCTCTGATTCCCCATCTCTGATTCCCGGACTCTGAATCCCCACCTCTGTTTCCCGGCCTCTGATTCCCAGCCTATGATTTCCCGCTTCTGATTCCCCGCCTCTGATACCCTGCCTCTGATTCCCCATGTCTGATTCCCCACATCTGATTCCCTGCCTCTTATACCCCGCCTCTGATTCCCCGCCTCTGATTCCCTGCCACTAATTCCCCGCCTCTGATTCCCCATATCTGTTTTCCTGCCTCTGATGCCCCATATCTGATTCCCTGCCTCTGATTCCCCAACTCTGATTCCCCGCCTCTGATTCCTCAGCTGTGATTCCCCACCTCTGATTCCCCGTGTCTAATACCCTGCCTCTGATTCCCCGCCTCTGATTCCCCATCTTGGATTCATCACCACTGATTCCTTGCGTCTGATTCCCTCCCTGTGATTCCCCGCCTCTGATTCACCATCTCTGATTCACTGCCTCTGATTCCCCTTCTTTGATTCCCCATGTCTGATTCCCCAATTCTGATTCCCGCCTCTGATGCCCCACCTCTGATTCCCCTCCTCTGATTGCCCATATCTGATTCCCCGCATCTGATTCCCCATATCTTATTCCCCGCCTCTGATTCCCAAACTCAGATTCCCCGTCTCTGATTCCCCAGCTCTGATTCCCCACATCTGATTCCCTGCCTCTGATTCCCCACCTCTGATTCCCAATATCTGATTCCCTGCCTCTGTTTCCCCACCTCTGATTCCCCGCCTCTGTTTCCCCACCTCTGATTCCCCATGTCAGATTTCCTGCCTCTGATTCCCCGCCTCTGATTCCCCATCTCTGATTCACCGCCTCTGATTCCCCACCTCTGATTCCCCATATCTGATAAGCCATCTCTGTTTCCCCGCCTCTGATTCCCCGCCTCTGATTCCCCATATCTGATTCCCCGCCTCTGATTCCCCATCTCTGATTCCCGGACTCAGATTCCCCACCTCTGATTCCCAGCCTCTGATTCCCGGAATATGATTCCCCGCTTCTGATTCCCCGCCTCTGATTCCCTGCCTCTGATTCCCCATCTCTGATTCCCCACATCTGATTCCCTGCCTCTGATTCCCCGCCTCTGATTCCACATATCTGATTCCCTGCCTCTGATTACCCATCTCGGATTCCCGCCCTCCGATTCCCCACCTCCGGTTCCCCATATCTGATACCCCTACTCTGATTCCCCGCCTCTGATTCCCCATATCTGATACCCCGCCTCTGATTCCCCAACTCTGAATCCCCGCCTCTGATTCCCCAGCTATGATTCCCCGCATCTGATTCCCCGCGTCTGATTCCCTGCTTCTGATTCCCTGCCTCTGGTTCCCCATCTGTGATTAACCACCTCTGATTCACCGCGTCTGATTCCCCGCCTCTGATTCCCCATCCCTGATTCCCAAATTCTGATTCCCCGCCTCTGATTCCCCAGCACTGATTCCCCTCATCTGATTCCCTGCCTCTGATTCCCCACCTCTGATTCCCAATATCTGATTCCCCGCCTCTGTTACCCCGCCTCTGATTCCCCGCCTCTGTTTCCCCATATCTGATTCCCCACCTCTGATTCCCCAACTCTGATTCCCCGCCTCTGATTCCCCAGCTCTGATTCCCCGCCTCTGATTCCCTGTGTCTGATTCCCTGCCTCTGATTCCCCGCCTCTGATTCCCCATCTCTGATTCACCGCCTCTGATTCCCCACCTCTGATTCCCCATATCTGATTAGCCACCTCTGTTTCCCCGCCACTGATTCCCCGCCTCTGATTCCCCATATCTGATTCCCCGCCTCTGATTCCCCACCTCTGATTCCCCATATCTGATAAGCAATCTCTGTTTCCCCGCCTCTGATTCCCCGCCTCTGATTCCCCATATCTGATTCCCCGCAACTGATTCCCCATCTCTGATTCCCGGACTCAGATTCCCCACCTCTGATTCCCGGCCTCTGATTCCCGGCCTATGATTCCCCGCTTCTGATTCCCCGCCTGATTCCCCATCTCTGATGCACTGCGTCTGATTCCCCACCTCTAATTCCCCATATCTGATTAGCCACCTCTGTTTCTCCACCTCTGATTCCCCACCTCTGATTCCCCATATCTGATTCCCCGCCTCTGATTCCCCATCTCTGATTCCCAGACTCTGAATCCCCACCTCTGTTTCCCGGCCTCTGATTCCCGGCCTATGATTTCCCGCTTCTGATTCCCCGCCTCTGATACCCTGCCTCTGATTCCCCATGTCTGATTCCCCACATCTGATTCCCTGCCTCTGATACCCCGCCTCTGATTCCCCGCCTCTGATTCCCTGCCACTAATTCCCCGCCTCTGATTCCCCATATCTGTTTTCCTGCCTCTGATGCCCCATATCTGATTCCCTGCCTCTGATTCCCCAACTCTGATTCCCCGCCTCTGATTCCTCAGCTCTGATTCCCCACCTCTGATTCCCCGTGTCTAATTCCCTGCCTCTGATTCCCCGCCTCTGATTCCCCATCTTGGATTCATCACCACTGATTCCTTGCGTCTGATTCCCTCCCTGTGATTCCCCGCCTCTGATTCACCATCTCTGATTCACTGCCTCTGATTCCCCTTCTTTGATTCCCCATGTCTGATTCCCCAATTCTGATTCCCGCCTCTGATGCCCCACCTCTGATTCCCCTCCTCTGATTGCACATATCTGATTCCCCGCCTCTGATTCCCCATATCTTATTCCCCGCCTCTGATTCCCAAACTCAGATTCCCCGTCTCTGATTCCCCAGCTCTGATTCCCCACATCTGATTCCCTGCCTCTAATTCCCCACCTCTGATTCCCAATATCTGATTCCCTGCCTCTGTTTCCCCACCTCTGATTCCCCGCCTCTGTTTCCCCATATCTGATTCCCCACCTCTGATTCCCCAACTCTGATTCCCCGCCTCTGATTCCCCAGCTCTGATACCCCGCCTCTGATTCCCCATGTCAGATTTCCTGCCTCTGATTCCCCGCCTCTGATTCCCCATCTCTGATTCACCGCCTCTGATTCCCCACCTCTGATTCCCCATATCTGATAAGCCATCTCTGTTTCCCCGCCTCTGATTCCCCGCCTCTGATTCCCCATATCTGATTCCCCGCCTCTGATTCCCCATCTCTGATTCCCGGACTCAGATTCCCCACCTCTGATTCCCAGCCTCTGATTCCCGGAATATGATTCCCCGCTTCTGATTCCCCGCCTCTGATTCCCTGCCTCTGATTCCCCATCTCTGATTCCCCACATCTGATTCCCTGCCTCTGATTCCCCGCCTCTGATTCCACATATCTGATTCCCTGCCTCTGATTACCCATCTCGGATTCCCGCCCTCCGATTCCCCACCTCTGGTTCCCCATATCTGATACCCCTACTCTGTTTCCCCGCCTCTGAATCCCCGCCTCTGATTCCCCATCTCTGATTCCCCATATCTGATAAGCCATCTCTGTTTCCCCGCCTCTGATTCCCCGCCTCTGATTCCCCATATCTGATTCCCCGCCTCTGATTCCCCATCTCTGATTCCAGGACTCAGATTCCCCACCTCTGATTCCAAGCCTCTGATTCCCGGAATATGATTCCCGGCTTCTGATTCCCCGCCTCTGATTCCCTGCCTCTGATTCCCCATCTCTGATTCCACACATCTGATTCCCTGCCTCTGATTCCCCGCCTCTGATTCCCCATATCTGATTCCCTGCCTCTGATTACCCATCTCCGATTCCCGCCCTCTGATTCCCCACCTCTGGTTTCCCATATCTGATACCCCTCCTCTGTTTCCCCGCCTCTGATTCCCCGCCTCTGATTCCCCATATCTGATTCCCCGTCTCTGATTCCCCAACTCTGATTCCCCGCCTCTGGTTCCTCAGCTCCGTTTCCCCGCCTCTGATTCCCCGCCTCTGATTCCCCATTTCTGATTCCCCGCCTCTGATTCCCCACCTCTGATTCCCCATATCTGATAAGCAATCTCTGTTTCCCCGCCTCTGATTCCCCGCCTCTGATTCCCCATATCTGATTCCCCGCCTCTGATTCCCCATCTCTGATTCCCGGACTCAGATTCCCCACCTCTGATTCCCGGCCTCTGATTCCCGGCCTATGAATCCCCGCTTCTGATTCCCCGCCTCTGATTCCCTGCCTCTGATTCCCCATGTCTGATTCCCCACATCTGATTCCCTGCCTCTGATACCCCGCCTCTGATTCCCCGCCTCTGATTCCCCGCCACTAATTCCCCGCCTCTGATTCCCCATATCTTATTCCCCGCCTCTGATTCCCAAACTCAGAATCCCTGCCTCTGATTCCCCAGCTCTGATTCCCCAAATCTGATTCCCTGCCTCTGATTCCCCACCTCTGATTCCCAATATCTGATTCCCTGCCTCTGTTTCACCACCTCTGATTCCCCGCCTCTGTTTCCCCATATCTGATTCGCAACCTCTGATTCCCCAACTCTGATTCCCCGCCTCTGATTCACCATGTCTGATTCCCCAATTCTGATTCCCGCGGCTGATGCCCCACCTCTGATTTCCCTCCTCTGATTCCCCATATCTGATTCCCCGCCTTTGATTCCCCATATCTTATTCCCCGCCTCTGATTCCCAAACTCAGATTCCCCGCCTCTGATTCCCCAGCTCTGATTCCCCGCCTCTGATTCCCCACGTCTGATTCCCCGCCTCTGAATCCCCGCCTCTGATTCCCCATCTCTGATTCACCACCGCTAATTCCCGGCCTCTGATTCCCCACAACTGATTCCCGGCCTCTGATTCCCGGCCTCTGATTCCCCGCCTCTGATTCCCCATCTCTGATTCCCCGCCTCTGATTCCCCGACTCTGATTCCCCGCCTCTGAATCCCCAGCTCTGATGCCCCACCTCTGATTACCCGCGTCTGATTCCCTGAATCTAATTCCCGGCCTCTGATTCCCCATCTCTGATTCACCGCCTCTGATTCCCCACCTCTGATTCCCCATATCTGATTCCCCGCCTCAGTTTCCCCGCCTCTGATTCCCCACCTCTGATTCCCCATATCTGATACCCCGCCTCTGATTCCCCAACTCTGAATCCCCGCCTCTGATTCCCAAGGTATGATTCCCCGCCTCTGATTCCCTGCGTCTGATTCCCTGCTTCTGATTCCCTGCCTCTGGTTCCCCATCTGTGATTAACCACCTCTGATTCTCCGCGTCTGATTCCCCGCCTCTGATTCCCCATCTCTGATTCCCCATCTCTGATTCCCAAATTCTGATTCCCCGCCTCTGATTCCCCAGCTCTGATTCCCCACATCTGATTCCCTGCCACTGATTCCCCACCTCTGATTCCCTGCCTCTGATTCCCCACCTCTGATTCCCAATATCTGATTCCCTGCCTCTGTTTCCCCACCTCTGATTCCCCGCATCTGTTTCCCCATATCTGATTCCCCACCTCTGATTCCCCAACTCTGATTCCCCGCCTCTGATTCCCCAGCTCTGATTCCCCGCCTCTGATTCCCCGTGTCTGATTCCCTGCCTCTGATTCCCCGCCTCTGATTCCCCATCTCTGATTCTCCACCACTGATTCCCTGCGTCTGATTCCCTGCCTGTGATTCCCCACCTCTGATTCACCATGTCTGATTCCCCAAATCTGATTCCCGCCTCTGATGCCCCACCTCTGATTCCCCTCCCCTGATTCCCCATATCTGATTCCCCGCCTCTGATTCCCCATATCTTATTCCCCGCCTCTGATTCCCAAACTCAGATTCCCCGCCTCTGATTCCCCAGCTCTGATTCCCTGCCTCTGATTCCCCGCGTCTGATTCCCCGCCTCTGAATCCCCGCGTCTGATTCCCCATCACTGATTCACCACCGCTAATTCCCGGCCTCTGATTCCCCACAACTGATTCCCGGCCTCTGATTCCCGGCCTCTGATTCCCCGCCTCTGATTCCCCATCTCTGATTCCCCGCCTCTGATTCCCCGACTCTGATTCCCCGCCTCTGAATCCCCAGCTCTGATTCCCCACCTCTGATTACCCGCGTCTGATTCCCTGAATCTAATTCCCGGCCTCTGATTCCCCATCTCTGATTCACCGCCTCTGATTCCCCACCCATGATTCCCCATATCTGATTCCCCGCCTCAGTTTCCCCGCCTCTGATTCCCCGCATCTGATTCCCCGCGTCTGATTCCCTGCTTCTGATTCCCTGCCTCTGGTTCCCCATCTGTGATTAACCACCTCTGATTCACCGCGTCTGATTCCCCGCCTCTGATTCCCCATCTCTGATTCCCCATCTCTGATTCCCAAATTCTGATTCCCCGCCTCTGATTCCCCAGCACTGATTCCCCTCATCTGATTCCCTGCCTCTGATTCCCCACCTCTGATTCCCAATATCTGATTCCCCGCCTCTGTTACCCCGCCTCTGATTCCCCGCCTCTGTTTCCCCATATCTGATTCCCCACCTCTGATTACCCAACTCTGATTCCCCGCCTCTGATTCCCCAGCTCTGATTCCCCGCCTCTGATTCCCTGTGTCTGATTCCCTGCCTCTGATTCCCCGCCTCTGATTCCCCATCTCTGATTCACCGCCTCTGATTCCCCACCTCTGATTCCCCATATCTGATTAGCCACCTCTGTTTCCCCGCCTCTGATTCCCCGCCTCTGATTCCCCATATCTGATTCCCCGCCTCTGATTCCCCACCTCTGATTCCCCATATCTGATAAGCAATCTCTGTTTCCCCGCCTCTGATTCCCCGCCTCTGATTCCCCATATCTGATTCCCCGCAACTGATTCCCCATCTCTGATTCCCGGACTCAGATTCCCCACCTCTGATTCCCGGCCTCTGATTCCCGGCCTATGATTCCCCGCTTCTGATTCCCCACCTGATTCCCCATCTCTGATGCACTGCGTCTGATTCCCCACCTCTAATTCCCCATATCTGATTAGCCACCTCTGTTTCTCCACCTCTGATTCCCCGCCTCTGATTCCCCATATCTGATTTCCCGCCTGATTCCCCATCTCTGATGCACTGCGTCTGATTCCCCACCTCTAATTCCCCATATCTGATTAGCCACCTCTGTTTCCCCGCCTCTGATACCCTGCCTCTGATTCCCCATGTCTGATTCCCCACATCTGATTCCCTGCCTCTGATACCCCGCCTCTGATTCCCCGCCTCTGATTCCCTGCCACTAATTCCCCGCCTCTGATTCCCCATATCTGTTTTCCTGCCTCTGATGCCCCATATCTGATTCCCTGCCTCTGATTCCCCAAATCTGATTCCCCGCCTCTGATTCCTCAGCTCTGATTCCCCACCTCTGATTCCCCGTGTCTAATTCCCTGCCTCTGATTCCCCGCCTCTGATTCCCCATCTTGGATTCATCACCACTGATTCCTTGCGTCTGATTCCCTCCCTGTGATTCCCCGCCTCTGATTCACCATCTCTGATTCACTGCCTCTGATTCCCCTTCTCTGATTCCCCATGTCTGATTCCCCAATTCTGATTCCCGCCTCTGATGCCCCACCTCTGATTCCCCTCCTCTGATTGCCCATATCTGATTCCCAGCCTCTGATTCCCCATATCTTATTCCCCGCCTCTGATTCCCAAACTCAGATTCCCCGTCTCTGATTCCCCAGCTCTGATTCCCCACATCTGATTCCCTGCCTCTGATTCCCCACCTCTGATTCCCAATATCTGATTCCCTGCCTCTGTTTCCCCACCTCTGATTCCCCGCCTCTGTTTCCCCATATCTGATTCCCCACCTCTGATTCCCCAACTCTGATTCCCCGCCTCTGATTCCCCAGCTCTGATACCCCGCCTCTGATTCCCCATGTCAGATTTCCTGCCTCTGATTCCCCGCCTCTGATTCCCCATCTCTGATTCACCGCCTCTGATTCCCCACCTCTGATTCCCCATATCTGATAAGCCATCTCTGTTTCCCCGCCTCTGATTCCCCGCCTCTGATTCCCCATATCTGATTCCCTGCCTCTGATTCCCCATCTCTGATTCCCGGACTCAGATTCCCCACCTCTGATTCCCAGCCTCTGATTCCCGGAATATGATTCCCCACTTCTGATTCCCCGCCTCTGATTCCCTGCCTCTGATTCCCCATCTCTGATTCCCCACATCTGATTCCCTGTCTCTGATTCCCCGCCTCTGATTCTACATATCTGATTCCCTGCCTCTGATTACCCATCTCGGATTCCCGCCCTCCGATTCCCCACCTCTGGTTCCCCATATCTGATACCCCTACTCTGTTTAACCGCCTCTGAATCCCCGCCTCTGATTCCCCACCTCTGATTCCCCATATCTGATAAGCCATCTCTGTTTCCCCGCCTCTGATTCCCCGCCTCTGATTCCCCATATCTGATTCCCCGCCTCTGATTCCCCATCTCTGATTCCAGGACTCAGATTCCCCACCTCTGATTCCAAGCCTCTGATTCCCGGAATATTATTCCCGGCTTCTGATTCCCCGCCTCTGATTCCCTGCCTCTGATTCCCCATCTCTGATTCCCCACATCTGATTCCCTGCCTCTGATTCCCCGCCTCTGATTCCCCATATCTGATTCCCTGCCTCTGATTACCCATCTCGGATTCCCGCCCTCTGATTCCCCACCTCTGGTTCCCCATATCTGATACCCCTCCTCTGTTTCCCCGCCTCTGATTCCCCGCCTCTGATTCCCCATATCTGATTTCCCGTCTCTGATTCCCCAACTCTGATTCCCCGCCTCTGGTTCCTCAGCTCTGTTTCCCCGCCTCTGATTCCCCGCCTCTGATTCCCCATTTCTGATTCCCCGCCTCTGATTACCCACCTCTGATTCCCCATATCTGATAAGCAATCTCTGTTTCCCCGCCTCTGATTCCCCGCCTCTGATTCCCCATATCTGATTCCCCGCCTCTGATTCCCCATCTCTGATTCCCGGACTCAGATTCCCCACCTCTGATTCCCGGCCTATGATTCCCGGCCTATGATTCCCTGCTTCTGATTCCCCGCCTCTGATTCCCTGCCTCTGATTCCCCATCTCTGATTCACTGCCTCTGATTCCCCACCTCTGATTCCCCATATCTGATTAGCCACCTCTGTTTCTCCGCCTCTGATTCCCCGCCTCTGATTCCCCATATCTGATTCCCCGCCTCTGATTCCCCATCTCTGATTCCCGGAATCTGAATCCCCACCTCTGATTCCCGGCCTCTGATTCACGGCCTATGATTCCCCGCTTCTGATTCCCCGCCTCTGATTCCCTGCCTCTGATTCCCCATGTCTGATTCCCCACATCTGATTCCCTGCCTCTGATACCCCGCCTCTGATTCCCCGCCTCTGATTCCCTGCCACTAATTCCCTGCCTCTGATTCCCCATATCTGATTTCCTGCCTCTGATGCCCCATATCTGATTCCCTGCCTCTGATTCCCCAACTCTGATTCCCCGCCTCTGATTCCTCAGCTCTGATTCCCCACCTCTGATACCCCGTGTCTAATTCCCTGCCTCAGATTCCCCGCCTCTGATTCCCCATCTTGGATTCACCACCACTGATTCCTTGCGTCTGATTCCCTGCCTGTGATTCCCCGCCTCTGATTCACCATCTCTGATTCACTGCCTCTGATTCCCCTTCTCTGATTCCCCATGTCTGATTCCCCAATTCTGATTCCCGCCTCTGATGCCCCACCTCTGATTCCCCTCCTCTGATTTCCCATATCTGATTCCCCGCCTCTGATTCCCCATATCTTATTCCCCGCCTCTGATTCCCAAACTCAGATTCCCCGTCTCTGATTGCCCAGCTCTGATTCCCCACATCTGATTCCCTGCCTCTGATTCCCCACCTCTGATTCCCTATATCTGATTCCCTGCCTCTGTTTCCCCACCTCTGATTCCCCGCCTCTGTTTCCCCATATCTGATTCCCCACCTCTGATTCCCCAACTCTGATTCCCCGCCTCTGATACCCCGTGTCTGATTTCCCGCCTCTGATTCCCCGTGTCTGATTCCCTGCCTCTGATTCCCCGCCTCTGATTCCCCATCTCTGATTCACCGCCTCTGATTCCCCACCTCTGATTCCCCATATCTGATAAGCCATCTCTGTTTCCCCGCCTCTGATTCCCCGCCTCTGATTCCCCGTCTCTGATTCCCCATATCTGATTCCCTGCCTCTGATTCCCCATCTCTGATTCCAGGACTCAGATTCCCAACCTCTGATTCCAAGCCTCTGATTCCAAGAATATGATTCCCCGCTTCTGATTCCCCGCCTCTGATTCCCTGCCTCTGATTCCCCATCTCTGATTCCCCACATTTGATTCCCTGCCTCTGATTCCCCGCCTCTGATTCCCCATATCTGATTCCCTGCCTCTGATTACCCATCTCGGATTCCCGCCCTCCGATTCCCCACCTCAGGTTCCCCATATCTGATACCCCTCCTCTGTTTCCCCGCCTCTGATTCCCCGCCTCTGATTCCCCATATCTGATTCCCCGTCTCTGATTCCCCAACTCTGATTCCCCGCCTCTGATTCCTCAGCTCTGATTCCCCGCTTCTGATTCCCCGCGTCTGATTCCCTGCCTCTGATTCCCCGCCTCTGATTCCCCATCTCTGATTCACCACCACTGATTCCCTGCATCTGATTCCCTGCCTGTGATTCCCCGCCTCTGATTCACCATCTCTGATTCACTGCCTCTAATTCCCCTTCTCTGATTCCCCATGTCTGATTCCCCAATTCTGATTCCCGCCTCTGATGCCCCACCTCTGAATTCCCTCCTCTGATTCCCCATATCTGATTCCCCGCCTCTGATTCCCCATATCTTATTCCCCGCCTCTGATTCCCAAACTCAGATTCCCCGCCTCTGATTCCCCAGCTCTGATACCCCGCCTCAGATTCCCCGCGTCTGATTCCCTGCCTCTGATTACCCATCTCGGATTCCCGCCCTCCGATTCCCCACCTCAGGTTCCCCATATCTGATACCCCTCCTCTGTTTCCCCGCCTCTGATTCCCCGCCTCTGATTCCCCATATCTGATTCCCCGTCTCTGATTCCCCAACTCTGATTCCCCGCCTCTGATTCCTCAGCTCTGATTCCCCGCCTCTGATTCCCCGCGTCTGATTCCCCGACTCTGATTCCCCGCCTCTGATTCCCCAGCTCTGATTCCCCACCTCTGATTACCCGCATCTGATTCCCTGACTCTAATTCCCGGCCTCTGATTCCCCATCTCTCATTCACCGCCTCTGATTACCCACCTCTGATTCCCCATATCTGATTCCCCGCCTCTGATTCCCCGCCTCTGATTCTCCATATCTGATACCCCGCCTCTGATTCCCCAACTCTGAATCCCCGCCTCTGATTCCCCAGCTATGATTCCCCGCCTCTGATTCCCCATCTCTGATTCACCGCCTCTGATTCCCCACCTCTGATTCCCCATATCTGATTAGCCACCTCTATTTCCCCGCCTCTGATTCCCCGCCTCTGATTCCCCATATTTGATTCCCTGCCTCTGATTCCCCACCTCTGATTCCCCATATCTGATAAGCAATCTCTGTTTCCCCGCCTCTTATTCCCCGCCTCTGATTCCCCATATCTGATTCCCCGCAACTGATTCCCCATCTCTGATTCCCGGACTCAGATTCCCCACCTCTGATTCCCGGCCTCTGATTCCCAACCTATGATTCCCCGCTTCTGATTCCCCGCCTGATTCCCCATCTCTGATGCACTGCGTCTGATTCCCCACCTCTAATTCCCCATATCTGATTAGCCACCTCTGTTTCTCCACCTCTGATTCCCCGCCTCTGATTCCCCATATCTGATTCCCCGCCTCTGATTCCCCATCTCTGATTCCCGGACTCTGAATCCCCACCTCTGTTTCCCGGCCTCTGATTCCCGGCCTATGATTCCCCGCTTCTGATTCCCCGCCTCTGATACCCTGCCTCTGATTCCCCATGTCTGATTCCCCACATCTGATTCCCTGCCTCTGATACCCCGCCTCTGATTCCCCGCCTCTGATTCCCTGCCACTAATTCCCCGCCTCTGATGCCCCATATCTGATTCCCTGCCTCTGATTCCCCAACTCTGATTCCCCACCTCTGATTCCTCAGCTCTGATTCCCCACCTCTGATTCCCCGTGTCTAATTCCCTGCCTCTGATTCCCCGCCTCTGATTCCCCATCTTGGATTCATCACCACTGATTCCTTGCGTCTGATTCCCTCCCTGTGATCCCCGCCTCTGATTCACCATCTCTGATTCACTGCCTCTGAATCCCCTTCTCTGATTCCCCATGTCTGATTCCCCAATTCTGATTCCCGCCTCTGATGCCCCACCTCTGATTCCCCTCCTCTGATTGCCCATATCTGATTCACCGCCTCTGATTCCCCATATCTTATTCCCCGCCTCTGATTCCCAAACGCAGATTCCCCGTCTCTGATTCCCCAGCTCTGATTCCCCACATCTGATTCCCTGCCTCTGATTCCCCACCTCTGATTCCCAATATCTGATTTCCTGCCTCTGTTTCCCCACCTCTGATTCCCCGCCTCTGTTTCCCCATATCTGATTCCCCACCTCTGATTCCCCAACTCTGATTCCCCGCCTCTGATTCCCCAGCTCTGATACCCCGCCTCTGATTCCCCATGTCAGATTTCCTGCCTCTGATTCCCCGCCTCTGATTCCCCATCTCTGATTCACCGCCACTGATTCCCCACCTCTGATTCCCCATATCTGATAAGACATCTCTGTTTCCCCGCCTCTGATTCCCCGCCTCTGATTCCCCATATCTGATTCCCAGCCTCTGATTCCCCATCTCTGATTCCCGGACTCAGATTTCCCACCTCTGATTCCCAGCCTCTGATTCCCGGAATATGATTCCCCGCTTCTGATTCCCCGCCTCTGATTCCCTGCCTCTGATTCCCCATCTCTGATTCCCCACATCTGATTCCCTGCCTCTGATTCCCCGCCTCTGATTCCACATATCTGATTCCCTGCCTCTGATTACCCATCTCGGATTCCCGCCCTCCGATTCCCCACCTCTGGTTCCCCATATCTGATACCCCTACTCTGTTTCCCCGCCTCTGAATCCCCGCCTCTGATTCCCCACCTCTGATTCCCCATATCTGATAAGCCATCTCTGTTTCCCCGCCTCTGATTCCCCGCCTCTGATTCCCCATATCTGATTCCCCGCCTCTGATTCCCCATCTCTGATTCCAGGACTCAGATTCCCCACCTCTGATTCCAAGCCTCTGATTCCCGGAATATGATGCCCGGCTTCTGATTCCCCGCCTCTGATTCCCTGCCTCTGATTCCCCATCTCTGATTCCACACATCTGATTCCCTGCCTCTGATTCCCCGCCTCTGATTCCCCATATCTGATTCCCTGCCTCTGATTACCCATCTCGGATTCCCGCCCTCTGATTCCCCATCTCTGGTTCCCCATATCTGATACCCCTCCTCTGTTTCCCCGCCTCTGATTCCCCGCCTCTGATTCCCCATTTCTGATTCCCCGTCTCTGATTCCCCAACTCTGATTCCCCGCCTCTGGTTCCTCAGCTCTGTTTCTCCGCCTCTGATTCCCCGCCTCTGATTCGCCATTTCTGATTCCCCGCCTCTGATTCCCCACCTCTGATTCCCCATATCTGATAAGCAATCTCTGTTTCCCCGCCTCTGATTCCCCGCCTCTGATTCCCCATATCTGATTCCCCGCCTCTGATTCCCCATCTCTGATTCCCGGACTCAAATTCCCCACCTCTGATTCCCGGCCTCTGATTCCCGGCCTATGATTCCCCGCTTCTGATTCCCCGCCTCTGATTCCCTGCCTCTGATTCCCCATGTCTGATTCCCCACATCTGATTCCCTGCCTCTGATACCCCGCCTCTGATAACCCGCCTCTGATTCCCCGCCACTAATTCCCCGCCTCTGATTCCCCATATCTTATTCCCCGCCTCTGATTCCCAAACTCAGAATCCCTGCCTCTTATTCCCCAGCTCTGATTCCCCACATCTGATTCCCTGCCTCTGATTCCCCACCTCTGATTCCCAATATCTGATTCCCTGCCTCTGTTTCACCACCTCTGATTCCCCGCCTCTGTTTCCCCATATCTGATTCGCAACCTCTGATTCCCCAACTCTGATTCCCCGCCTCTGATTCACCATGTCTGATTCCCCAATTCTGATTCCCGCAGCTGATGCCCCACCTCTGATTCCCCTCCTCTGATTCCCCATATCTGATTCCCCGCCTTTGATTCCCCATATCTTATTCCCCGCCTCTGATTCCCAAACTCAGATTCCCCGCCTCTGATTCCCCAGCTCTGATTCCCCGCCTCTGATTCCCCACGTCTGATTCCCCGCCTCTGAATCCCCGCCTCTGATTCCCCATCTCTGATTCACCACCGCTAATTCCCGGCCTCTGATTCCCCACAACTGATTCCCGGCCTCTGATTCCCGGCCTCTGATTCCCCGCCTCTGATTCCCCATCTCTGATTCCCCGCCTCTGATTCCCCGACTCTGATTCCCCGCCTCTGAATCCCCAGCTCTGATTCCCCACCTCTGATTACCCGCGTCTGATTCCCTGAATCTAATTCCCGGCCTCTGATTCCCCATCTCTGATTCACCGCCTCTGATTCCCCACCTCTGATTCCCCATATCTGATTCCCCGCCTCAGTTTCCCCGCCTCTGATTGCCCACCTCTGATTCCCCATATCTGATACCCCGCCTCTGATTCCCCAACTCTGAATCCCCGCCTCTGATTCCCAAGGTATGATTCCCCGCCTCTGATTCCCTGCGTCTGATTCCCTGCTTCTGATTCCCTGCCTCTGGTTCCCCATCTGTGATTAACCACCTCTGATTCTCCGCGTCTGATTCCCCGCCTCTGATTCCCCGTCTCTGATTCCCCACATCTGATTCCCTGCCACTGATTCCCCACCTCTGATTCCCTGCCTCTGATTCCCCACCTCTGATTCCCAATATCTGATTCCCTGCCTCTGTTTCCCCACCTCTGATTCCCCGCATCTGTTTCCACATATCTGATTCCCCACCTCTGATTCCCCAACTCTGATTCCCCGCCTCTGATTCCCCAGCTCTGATTCCCCGCCTCTGATTCCCCGTGTCTGATACCCTGCCTCTGATTCCCCTCCTCTGATTCCCCATCTCTGATTCTCCACCACTGATTCCCTGCGTCTGATTCCCTGCCTGTGATTCCCCACCTCTGATTCACCATGTCTGATTCCCCAAATCTGATTCCCGCCTCTGATTCCCCATATCTTATTCCCCGCCTCTGATTCCCAAACTCAGATTCCCCGCCTCTGATTCCCCAGCTCTGATTCCCTGCCTCTGATTCCCCGCGTCTGATTCCCCGCCTCTGAATCCCCGCGTCTGATTCCCCATCTCTGATTCACCACCGCTAATTCCCGGCCTCTGATTCCCCACAACTGATTCCCGGCCTCTGATTCCCGGCCTCTGATTCCCCGCCTCTGATTCCCCATCTCTGATTCCCCGCCTCTGATTCCCCGACTCTGATTCCCCGCCTCTGAATCCCCAGCTCTGATTCCCCACCTCTGATTACCCGCGTCTGATTCCCTGAATCTAATTCCCGGCCTCTGATTCCACATCTCTGATTCACCGCCTCTGATTCCCCACCCATGATTCCCCATATCTGATTCCCCGCCTCAGTTTCCCCGCCTCTGATTCCCCGCCTCTGATTCCCCATATCTGGTACCCCGCCTCTGATTCCCCAACTCTGAATCCCCGCCTCTGATTCCCCATCTCTGATTCCCAAATTCTGATTCCCCGCCTCTGATTCCCCAGCACTGATTCCCCTCATCTGATTCCCTGCCTCTGATTCCCCACCTCTGATTCCCAATATCTGATTCCCCGCCTCTGTTACCCCGCCTCTGATTCCCCGCCTCTGTTTCCCCATATCTGATTCCCCACCTCTGATTCCCCAACTCTGATTCCCCGCCTCTGATTCCCCAGCTCTGATTCCCCGCCTCTGATTCCCTGTGTCTGATTCCCTGCCTCTGATTCCCCACCTCTGATTCCCCATCTCTGATTCACCGCCTCTGATTCCCCACCTCTGATTCCCCATATCTGATTAGCCACCTCTGTTTCCCCGCCTCTGATTCCCCACCTCTGATTCCCCATATCTGATTCCCCGCCTCTGATTCCCCACCTCTGATTCCCCATATCTGATAAGCAATCTCTGTTTCCCCGCCTCTGATTCCCCGCCTCTGATTCCCCATATCTGATTCCCCGCAACTGATTCCCCATCTCTGATTCCCGGACTCAGATTCCCCACCTCTGATTCCCGGCCTCTGATTCCCGGCCTATGATTCCCCGCTTCTGATTCCCCGCCTGATTCCCCATCTCTGATGCACTGCGTCTGATTCCCCACCTCTAATTCCCCATATCTGATTAGCCACCTCTGTTTCTCCACCTCTGATTCCCCGCCTCTGATTCCCCATATCTGATTCCCCGCCTCTGATTCCCCATCTCTGATTCCCGGACTCTGAATCCCCACCTCTGTTTCCCGGCCTCTGATTCCCGGCCTATGATTCCCCATGTCTGATTCCCCACATCTGATTCCCTGCCTCTGATACCCCGCCTCTGATTCCCCGCCTCTGATTCCCTGCCACTAATTCCCCGCCTCTGATTCCCCATATCTGTTTTCCTGCCTCTGATGCCCCATATCTGATTCCCTGCCTCTGATTCCCCAACTCTGATTCCCCGCCTCTGATTCCTCAGCTCTGATTCCCCACCTCTGATTCCCCGTGTCTAATTCCCTGCCTCTGATTCCCCGCCTCTGATTCCCCATCTTGGATTCATCACCACTGATTCCTTGCGTCTGATTCCCTCCCTGTGATTCCCCGCCTCTGATTCACCATCTCTGATTCACTGCCTCTGATTCCCCTTCTCTGATTCCCCATGTCTGATTCCCCAATTCTGATTCCCGCCTCTGATGCCCCACCTCTGATTCCCCTCCTCTGATTGCCCATATCTGATTCCCCGCCTCTGATTCCCCATATCTTATTCCCCGCCTCTGATTCCCAAACTCAGATTCCCCGTCTCTGATTCCCCAGCTCTGATTCCCCACATCTGATTCCCTGCCTCTGATTCCCCACCTCTGATTCCCAATATCTGATTCCCTGCCTCTGTTTCCCCACCTCTGATTCCCCGCCTCTGTTTCTCCATATCTGATTCCCCACCTCTGATTCCCCAACTCTGATTCCCCGCCTCTGATTCTCCAGCTCTGATACCCCGCCTCTGATTCCCCATGTCAGATTTCCTGCCTCTGATTCCCCGCCTCTGATTCCCCATCTCTGATTCACCGCCTCTGATTCCCCACCTCTGATTCCCCATATCTGATAAGCCATCTCTGTTTCCCCGCTTCTGATTCCCCGCCTCTGATTCCCCATATCTGATTCCCCGCCTCTGATTCCCCATCTCTGATTCCCGGACTCAGATTCCCCACCTCTGATTCCCAGCCTCTGATTCCCGGAATATGATTCCCCACTTCTGATTCCCCGCCTCTGATTCCCTGCCTCTGATTCCCCATCTCTGATTCCCCACATCTGATTCCCTGTCTCTGATTCCCCGCCTCTGATTCCACATATCTGATTCCCTGCCTCTGATTACCCATCTCGGATTCCCGCCCTCCGATTCCCCACCTCTGGTTCCCCATATCTGATACCCCTACTCTGTTTCCCCGCCTCTGAATCCCCGCCTCTGATTCCCCACTTCTGATTCCCCATATCTGATAAGCCATCTCTGTTTCCCCGCCTCTGATTCCCCGCCTCTGATTCCCCATATCTGATTCCCCGCCTCTGATTCCCCATCTCTGATTCCAGGACTCAGATTCCCCACCTCTGATTCCAAGCCTCTGATTCCCGGAATATTACTCCCGGCTTCTGATTCCCCGCCTCTGATTCCCTGCCTCTGATTCCCCATCTCTGATTCCCCACATCTGATTCCCTGCCTCTGATTCCCCGCCTCTGATTCCCCATATCTGATTCCCTGCCTCTGATTACCCATCTCGGATTCCCGCCCTCTGATTCCCCACCTCTGGTTCCCCATATCTGATACCCCTCCTCTGTTTCTCCGCCTCTGATTCCCTGCCTCTGATTCCCCATATCTGATTTCCCGTCTCTGATTCCCCAACTCTGATTCCCCGCCTCTGGTTCCTCAGCTCTGTTTCCCCGCCTCTGATTCCCCGCCTCTGATTCCCCATTTCTGATTCCCCGCCTCTGATACCCCACCTCTGATTCCCCATATCTGATAAGCAATCTCTGTTTCCCCGCCTCTGATTCCCCGCCTCTGATTCCCCATATCTGATTCCCCGCCTCTGATTCCCCATCTCTGATTCCCGGACTCAGATTCCCCACCTCTGATTCCCGGCCTCTGATTCCCGGCCTATGATTCCCCGCTTCTGATTCCCCGCCTCTGATTCCCTGCCTCTGATTCCCCATCTCTGATTCACTGCCTCCGATTCCCCACCTCTGATTCCCCATATCTGATTACCCACCTCTGTTTCTCCGCCTCTGATACCCCGGCTCTGATTCCCCATATCTGATTCCCCGCCTCTGATTCCCCATCTCTGATTCCCGGAATCTGATCCCCACCTCTGATTCCCGGCCTCTGATTCACGGCCTATGATTCCCCGCTTCTGATTCCCCGCCTCTGATTCCCTGCCTCTGATTCCCCATGTCTGATTCCCCACATCTGATTCCCTGCCTCTGATACCCCGCCTCTGATTCCCCGCCTCTGATTCCCTGCCACTAATTCCCCGCCTCTGATTCCCCATATCTGATTTCCTGCCTCTGATGCCCCATATCTGATTCCCTGCCTCTGATTCCCCAACTCTGATTCGCCGCCTCTGATTCCTCAGCTCTGATTCCCCACCTCTGATTCCCCGTGTCTAATTCCCTGCCTCAGATTCCCCGCCTCTGATTCCCCATCTTGGATTCACCACCACTGATTCCTTGCGTCTGATTCCCTGCCTGTGATTCCCCGCCTCTGATTCACCATCTCTGATTCACTGCCTCTGATTCCCCTTCTCTGATTCCCCATGTCTGATTCCCCAATTCTGATTCCCGCCTCTGATGCCCCACCTCTGATTCCCCGCCTCTGTTTCCCCATATCTGATTCCCCGCCTCTGATACCCCGTGTCTGATTCCCCGCCTCTGATTCCCCGTGTCTGATTCCCTGCCTCTGATTCCCCGCCTCTGATTCCCCATCTCTGATTCACCGCCTCTGATTCCCCACCTCTGATTCCCCATATCTGATAAGCCATCTCTGTTTCCCCGCCTCTGATTCCCCGCCTCTGATTCCCCGTCTCTGATTCCCCATATCTGATTCCCCGCCTCTGATTCCCCATCTCTGATTCCCGGACTCAGATTCCCCACCTCTGATTCCAAGCCTCTGATTCCCGGAATATGATTCCCCGCTTCTGATTCCCCGCCTCTGATTCCCTGCCTCTGATTCCCCATCTCTGATACCCCACATCTGATTCCCTGCCTCTGATTCCCCGCCTCTGATTCCCCATATCTGATTCCCTGCCTCTGATTACCCATCTCGGATTCCCGCCCTCCGATTCCCCACCTCAGGTTCCCCATATCTGATACCCCTCCTCTGTTTCCCCGCCTCTGATTCCCCACCTCTGATTCCCCATATCTGATTCCCCGTCTCTGATTCCCCAACTCTGATTCCCCGCCTCTGATTCCTCAGCTCTGATTCCCCGCCTCTGATTCCCCGCGTCTGATTCCCTGCCTCTGATTCCCCGCCTCTGATTCCCCATCTCTGATTCACCACCACTGATTCCCTGCATCTGATTCCCTGCCTGTGATTCCCCGCCTCTGATTCACCATCTCTGATTCACTGCCTCTGATTCCCCTTCTCTGATTCCCCATGTCTGATTCCCCAATTCTGATTCCCGCCTCTGATGCCCCACCTCTGAATCCCCTCCTCTGATTCCCCATATCTGATTCCCCGCCTCTGATTCCCCATATCTTATTCCCCGCCTCTGATTCCCAAACTCAGATTCCCCGCCTCTGATTCCCCAGCTCTGATACCCCGCCTCAGATTCCCCGCGTCTGATTCCCTGCCTCTGATTCCCCGCCTCTGATTCCCCACCTCTGATTCCCCATATCTAATTAGCCACCTCTGATTACCCGCCTCTGATTCCCCATATCTGATTCCCCGTCTCTGATTCCCCAACTCTGATTCCCCGCCTCTGATTCCTCAGCTCTGATTCCCCGCCTCTGATTCCCCGCGTCTGATTCCCCGACTCTGATTCCCCGCCTCTGATTCCCCAGCTCTGATTCCCCACCTCTGATTACCCGCATCTGATTCCCTGACTCTAATTCCCGGCCTCGGATTCCCCATCTCTCATTCACCGCCTCTGATTACCCACCTCTGATTCCCATATCTGATTCCCCGCCTCTGATTACCCGCCTCTGATTCCCCATATCTGATACCCCGCCTCTGATTCCCCAACTCTGAATCCCCGCCTCTGATTCCCCAGCTATGATTCCCCGCCTCTGATCCCCCGCGTCTGAATCCCTGCTTCTGATTCCCTGCCTCTGTTTCCCCATCTGTGATTAACCACCTTTGATTCTCCGCGTCTCTTTCCCCGCCTCTGATTCCCCATCTCTGATTCCCCACCTCTGATTCCCAAATTCTGATTCCCCGCCTCTGATTCCCCAGCTCTGACTCCCCACATCTGATTCCCTGCCTCTGATTCCCCAACTCTGATTCCCAATATCTGATTCCCCGCCTCTGTTTCCCCGCCTCTGATTCCCCGCCTCTGTTTCCCCATATCTGATTCCCCACCTCTGATTCCTCAACTCTGATTCCCCGCATCTGATTCCCCAGCTCTGATTCCCCGCCTTTGATTCCCCGTGTCTGATTCCCTGCCTCTGATTCCCCGCCTCTGATTCCCCACCTCTGATTCCCCATATCTAATTAGCCACCTCTGTTTCCCCGCCTCTGATTCCACGCCTCTGATTCCCCATATCTGATTCCCCACCTCTGATTCCCCATCTCTGATTCACGGACTCACATTCCCCACCTCTGATTCACAGCCTCTGATTCCCGGCCAATGATTCCCCGCTTCTGATTCCCCGCCTCTGATTCCCTGCCTCTGATTCCCCATCTCTGATTCACTGCCTCTGATTCCCCACCTCTGATTCCCCATATCTGATTAGCCACCTCAGTTTCTCAGCCTCTGACTCCCGCCTCTGATTCCCCATATCTGATTCCCCGCCTCTGATTTCCCATCTCTGATTCCCGTACTCTGATTCCCCACCTCTGATTCCTTGCCTCTGATTCCCGGCCTATGATTCCCCGCTTCTGATTCCCCGCCTCTGATTCCCTGCCTCTGATTCCCCATGTCTGATTCCCCACATCTGATTCCCTGCCTCTGATACCCCACCTCTGATTCCCCGCCTCTGATTCCCTGCCACTAATTCCCCGCCTCTGATTCCCCATATCTGATTCCCTGCCTCTGATGCCCCATATCTGATTCCCTGCCTCTGATTCCTCAGCTCTGATTCCCCACCTCTGATTCCCCGTGTCTAATTCCCTGCCTCTGATTCCCCGCCTCTGATTCCCCATCTTGGATTCACCACCACTGATTCCCTGCGTCTGATTCCCTGCCTGTGATTACCCGCCTCTGATTCACCATCTCTGATTCACTGCCTCTGATTCCCCTTCTCTGATTCCCCATATCTTATTCCCCGCCTCTTATTCCCAAACTCAGATGCCCCGCCTCTGATCCCCAGCTCTGATTCCCCACATCTGATTCCCTGCTTCTGATTCCCCACCTCTGATTCCCAATATCTGATTCCCTGCCTCTGTTTTCCCACCTCTGATTCCCCGCCTCTGTTTCCCCATATCTGATTCCCCACCTCTGATTCCCCAACTCTGATTCCCCGCCTCTGATTCCCCAGCTCTGATTCCCCGCCTCTGATTCCCCGTGTCTGATTCCCTGCCTCTGATTCCCCGCCTCTGATTCCCCATCTCTGATTCACCGCCTCTGATTCACCACCTCTGATTCCCCATATCTGATAAGCCATCTTTGTTTCCCCGCCTCTGATTCCCCGCCTCTGATTCCCCATATCTGATTCCCCACCTCTGATTCCCCATCTCTGATTCCCGGACTCAGATTCCCCACCTCTGATTCCCAGACTCTGATTCCCGGAATATGATTCCCCGCTTCTGATTCCCCGCCTCTGATTCCCTGCCTCTGATTCCCCATCTCTGATTCCCCATATCTGATTCCCTGCCTCTGATTCGCCATCTCGGATTCCCGCCCTCCGATTCCCCACCTCTGGTTCCCCATATCTGATATCCCTCCTCTGTTTCCCCGCCTCTGATTCCCCGCCTCTGATTCCCCATATCTGATTCCCCGCCTCTGATTCCCCAACTCTGATTCCCCGCCTCTGATTCCTCAGCTCTGATTCCCCGCCTCTGATTCCCCGCGTCTGATTCCCTGCCTCTGATTCCCCGCCTCTGATTCCCCATCTCTGATTCACCACCACTGATTCCCTGCGTCTGATTCCCTGCCTGTGATTCCCCGCCTCTGATTCACCATCTCTGATTCACCAGCTCTGATTCCCCACCTCTGATTACCCGCGTCTGATTCCCTGATTCTAATTCCCCGCCTCTGATTCCCCATCTCTGATTCACCACCTCTGATTCCCCACCTCTGATTCCCCATATCTGATACCCCGCCTCGGATACCCCAACTCTGATTCCCCAACTCTGATTCCCCGCCTCTGATTCCCCAGCTATGATTCCCCACCTCTGATTCCCCGCGTCTGATTCCCTGCTTCTGATTCCCTGCCTCTGATTCCCCATCTGTGATTAACCACCTCTGAATCTCCACGTCTGATTCCGCACCTCTGATTCCCCATCTCTGATTCCCCATCTCTGATTCCCAAATTCTGATTCCCCGCCTCTGATTCCCCAGCTCTGATTCCCCATCTCTGATTCCCAAATTCTGATTCCCTGCCTCTGATTCCCCACCTCTGATTCCCAATATCTGATTCCCCTCCTCTGTTTCCCTGCCTCTGATTCCCCACCTCTGATTCCCAATATCTGATTCCCTGCCTCTGTTTCCCCACCTCTGATTCCCCGCATCTGTTTCCACATATCTGATTCCCCACCTCTGATTCCCCAACTCTGATTCCCCGCCTCTGATTCCCCAGCTCTGATTCCCCGCCTCTGATTCCCCGTGTCTGATATCCTGCCTCTGATTCCCCGCCTCTGATTCCCAATCTCTGATTCTCCACCACTGATTCCCTGCGTCTGATTCCCTGCCTGTGATTCCCCACCTCTGATTCACCATGTCTGATTCCCCAAATCTGATTCCCGCCTCTGATTCCCCATATCTTATTCCCCGCCTCTGATTCCCAAACTCAGATTCCCCGCCTCTGATTCCCCAGCTCTGATTCCCTGCCTCTGATTCCCCGCGTCTGATTCCCCGCCTCTGAATCCCCGCGTCTGATTCCCCATCTCTGATTCACCACCGCTAATTCCCGGCCTCTGATTCCCCACAACTGATTCCCGGCCTCTGATTCCCGGCCTCTGATTCCCCGCCTCTGATTCCCCATCTCTGATTCCCCGCCTCTGATTCCCCGACTCTGATTCCCCGCCTCTGAATCCCCAGCCTTGATTCCCCACCTCTGATTACCCGCGTCTGATTCCCTGAATCTAATTCCCGGCCTCTGATTCCACATCTCTGATTCACCGCCTCTGATTCCCCACCCATGATTCCCCATATCTGATTCCCCGCCTCAGTTTCCCCGCCTCTGATTCCCCGCCTCTGATTCCCCATATCTGATACCCCGCCTCTGATTCCCCAACTCTGAATCCCCGCCTCTGATTCCCCATCTCTGATTCCCAAATTCTGATTCCCCGCCTCTGATTCCCCAGCACTGATTCCCCTCATCTGATTCCCTGCCTCTGATTCCCCACCTCTGATTCCCAATATCTGATTCCCCACCTCTGTTACCCCGCCTCTGATTCCCCGCCTCTGTTTCCCCATATCTGATTCCCCACCTCTGATTCCCCAACTCTGATTCCCCGCCTCTGATTCCCCAGCTCTGATTCCCCGCCTCTGATTCCCTGTGTCTGATTCCCTGCCTCTGATTCCCCGCCTCTGATTCCCCATCTCTGATTCACCGCCTCTGATTCCCCACCTCTGATTCCCCATATCTGATTAGCCACCTCTGTTTCCCCGCCTCTGATTCCCCGCCTCTGATTCCCCATATCTGATTCCCCGCCTCTGATTCCCCACCTCTGACTCCCCATATCTGATAAGCAATCTCTGTTTCCCCGCCTCTGATTCCCCGCCTCTGATTCCCCATATCTGATTCCCCACAACTGATTCCCCATCTCTGATTCCCGGACTCAGATTCCCCACCTCTGATTCCCGGCCTCTGATTCCCGGCCTATGATTCCCCGCTTCTGATTCCCCGCCTTATTCCCCATCTCTGATGCACTGCGTCTGATTCCCCACCTCTAATTCCCCATATCTGATTAGCCACCTCTGTTTCTCCACCTCTGATTCCCCGCCTCTGATTCCCCATATCTGATTCCCCGCCTCTGATTCCCCATCTCTGATTCCCGGACTCTGAATCCCCACCTCTGTTTCCCTGCCTCTGATTCCCGGCCTATGATTCCCCATGTCTGATTCCCCACATCTGATTCCCTGCCTCTGATACCCCGCCTCTGAATCCCCGCGTCTGATTCCCCATCTCTGATTCACCACCGCTAATTCCCGGCCTCTGATTCCCCACAACTGATTCCCGGCCTCTGATTCCCGGCCTCTGATTCCCCGCCTCTGATTCCCCATCTCTGATTCCCCGCCTCTGATTCCCCGACTCTGATTCCCCGCCTCTGAATCCCCAGCCTTGATTCCCCACCTCTGATTACCCGCGTCTGATTCCCTGAATCTAATTCCCGGCCTCTGATTCCACATCTCTGATTCACCGCCTCTGATTCCCCACCCATGATTCCCCATATCTGATTCCCCGCCTCAGTTTCCCCGCCTCTGATTCCCCGCCTCTGATTCCCCATATCTGATACCCCGCCTCTGATTCCCCAACTCTGAATCCCCGCCTCTGATTCCCCATCTCTGATTCCCAAATTCTGATTCCCCGCCTCTGATTCCCCAGCACTGATTCCCCTCATCTGATTCCCTGCCTCTGATTCCCCACCTCTGATTCCCAATATCTGATTCCCCACCTCTGTTACCCCGCCTCTGATTCCCCGCCTCTGTTTCCCCATATCTGATTCCCCACCTCTGATTCCCCAACTCTGATTCCCCGCCTCTGATTCCCCAGCTCTGATTCCCCGCCTCTGATTCCCTGTGTCTGATTCCCTGCCTCTGATTCCCCGCCTCTGATTCCCCATCTCTGATTCACCGCCTCTGATTCCCCACCTCTGATTCCCCATATCTGATTAGCCACCTCTGTTTCCCCGCCTCTGATTCCCCGCCTCTGATTCCCCATATCTGATTCCCCGCCTCTGATTCCCCACCTCTGACTCCCCATATCTGATAAGCAATCTCTGTTTCCCCGCCTCTGATTCCCCGCCTCTGATTCCCCATATCTGATTCCCCACAACTGATTCCCCATCTCTGATTCCCGGACTCAGATTCCCCACCTCTGATTCCCGGCCTCTGATTCCCGGCCTATGATTCCCCGCTTCTGATTCCCCGCCTTATTCCCCATCTCTGATGCACTGCGTCTGATTCCCCACCTCTAATTCCCCATATCTGATTAGCCACCTCTGTTTCTCCACCTCTGATTCCCCGCCTCTGATTCCCCATATCTGATTCCCCGCCTCTGATTCCCCATCTCTGATTCCCGGACTCTGAATCCCCACCTCTGTTTCCCTGCCTCTGATTCCCGGCCTATGATTCCCCATGTCTGATTCCCCACATCTGATTCCCTGCCTCTGATACCCCGCCTCTGATTCCCCGCCTCTGATTCCCTGCCACTAATTCCCCGCCTCTGATTCCCCATATCTGTTTTCCTGCCTCTGATGCCCCATATCTGATTCCCTGCCTCTGATTCCCCAACTCTGATTCCCCGCCTCTGATTCCCCAGCTCTGATTCCCCACCTCTGATTCCCCGTGTCTAATTCCCTGCCTGTGATTCCCCGCCTCTGATTCCCCATCTTGGATTCATCACCACTGATTCCTTGTGTCTGATTCCCTCCCTGTGATTCCCCGCCTCTGATTCACCATCTCTGATTCACTGCCTCTGATTCCCCTTCTCTGATTCCCCATGTCTGATTCCCCAATTCTGATTCCCGCCTCTGATGCCCCACCTCTGATTCCCCTCCTCTGATTGCCCATATCTGATTCCCCGCCTCTGATTCCCCATATCTTATTCCCCGCCTCTGATTCCCAAACTCAGATTCCCCGTCTCTGATTCCCCAGCTCTGATTCCCCACATCTGATTCCCTGCCTCTGATTCCCCACCTCTGATTCCCAATATCTGATTCCCTGCCTCTGTTTCCCCACCTCTGATTCCCCGCCTCTGTTTCCCCATATCTGATTCCCCACCTCTGATTCCCCAACTCTGATTCCCTGCCTCTGATTCCCCAGCTCTGATACCCCGCCTCTGATTCCCCATGTCAGATTTCCTGCCTCTGATTCCCGGCCTCTGATTCCCCATCTCTGATTCACCGCCTCTGATTCCCCACCTCTGATTCCCCATATCTGATAAGCCATCTCTGTTTCCCCGCCTCTGATTCCCCGCCTCTGATTCCCCATATCTGATTCCCCGCCTCTGATTCCCCATCTCTGATTCCCGGACTCAGATTCCCCACCTCTGATTCCCAGCCTCTGATTCCCGGAATATGATTCCCCACTTCTGATTCCCCGCCTCTGATTCCCTGCCTCTGATTCCCCATCTCTGATTCCCCACATCTGATTTCCTGTCTCTGATTCCCCGCCTCTGATTCCACATATCTGATTCCCTGCCTCTGATTACCCATCTCGGATTCCCGCCCTCCGATTCCCCACCTCTGGTTCCCCATATCTGATACCCCTACTCTGTTTCCCCGCCTCTGAATCCCCGCCTCTGATTCCCCACTTCTGATTCCCCATATCTGATAAGCCACCTCTGTTTCCCCGCCTCTGATTCCCCGCCTCTGATTCCCCATATCTGATTCCCCGCCTCTGATTCCCCATCTCTGATTCCAGGACTCAGATTCCCCACCTCTGATTCCAAGCCTCTGATTCCCGGAATATTATTCCCGGCTTCTGATTCCCCGCCTCTGATTCCCTGCCTCTGATTCCCCATCTCTGATTCCCCACATCTGATTCCCTGCCTCTGATTCCCCGCCTCTGATTCCCCATATCTGATTCCCTGCCTCTGATTACCCATCTCGGATTCCCGCCCTCTGATTCCCCACCTCTGGTTCCCCATATCTGATACCCCTCCTCTGTTTCCCCGCCTCTGATTCCCAACCTCTGATTCCCCATATCTGATTTCCCGTCTCTGATTCCCCAACTCTGATTCCACGCCTCTGGTTCCTCAGCTCTGTTTCCCCGCCTCTGATTCCCCGCCTCTGATTCCCCATTTCTGATTCCCCGCCTCTGATTCCCCACCTCTGATTCCCCATATCTGATAAGCAATCTCTGTTTCCCCGCCTCTGATTCCCCGCCTCTGATTCCCCATATCTGATTCCCCGCCTCTGATTCCCCATCTCTGATTCCCGGACTCAGATTCCCCACCTCTGATTCCCGGCCTCTGATTCCCGGCCTATGATTCCCCGCTTCTGATTCCCCGCCTCTGATTCCCTGCCTCTGATTCCCCATCTCTGATTCACTGCCTCCGATTCCCCACCTCTGATTCCCCATATCTGATTAGCCACCTCTGTTTCTCCGCCTCTGATACCCCGCCTCTGATTCCCCATATCTGATTCCCCGCCTCTGATTCCCCATCTCTGATTCCCGGAATCTGAATCCCCACCTCTGATTCCCGGCCTCTGATTCACGGCCTATGATTCCCCGCTTCTGATTCCCCGCCTCTGATTCCCTGCCTCTGATTCCCCATGTCTGATTCCCCACATCTGATTCCCTGCCTCTGATACCCCGCCTCTGATTCCCCGCCTCTGATTCCCTGCCACTAATTCCCCGCCTCTGATTCCCCATATCTGATTTCCTGCCTCTGATGCCCCATATCTGATTCCCTGCCTCTGATTCCCCAACTCTGATTCCCCGCCTCTGATTCCTCAGCTCTGATTCCCCACCTCTGATTCCCCGTGTCTAATTCCCTGCCTCAGATTCCCCGCCTCTGATTCCCCATCTTGGATTCACCACCACTGATTCCTTGCGTCTGATTCCCTGCCTGTGATTCCCCGCCTCTGATTCACCATCTCTGATTCACTGCCTCTGATTCCCCTTCTCTGATTCCCCACATCTGATTCCCTGCCTCTGATACCCCGCCTCTGATTCCCCGCCTCTGATTCCCTGCCACTAATTCCCCGCCTCTGATTCCCCATATCTGATTTCCTGCCTCTGATGCCCCATATCTGATTCCCTGCCTCTGATTCCCCAACTCTGATTCCCCGCCTCTGATTCCTCAGCTCTGATTCCCCACCTCTGATTCCCCGTGTCTAATTCCCTGCCACAGATTCCCCGCCTCTGATTCCCCATCTTGGATTCACCACCACTGATTCCTTGCGTCTGATTCCCTGCCTGTGATTCCCCGCCTCTGATTCACCATCTCTGATTCACTGCCTCTGATTCCCCTTCTCTGATTCCCCATGTCTGATTCCCCAATTCTGATTCCCGCCTCTGATGCCCCACCTCTGATTCCCCTCCTCTGATTGCCCATATCTGATTCCCCGCCTCTGATTCCCCATATCTTATTCCCCGCCTCTGATTCCCAAACTCAGATTCCCCGTCTCTGATTGCCCAGCTCTGATTCCCCACATCTGATTCCCTGCCTCTGATTCCCCACCTCTGATTCCCTATATCTGATTCCCTGCCTCTGTTTCCCCACCTCTGATTCCCCGCCTCTGTTTCCCCATATCTGATTCCCTACCTCTGATTCCCCAACTGTGATTCCCCGCCTCTGATACCCCGTGTCTGATTCCCCGCCTCTGATTCCCCGTGTCTGATTCCCTGCCTCTGATTCCCCGCCTCTGATTCCCCATCTCTGATTCACCGCCTCTGATTCCCCACCTCTGATTCCCCATATCTGATAAGCCATCTCTGTTTCCCCGCCTCTGATTCCCCGCCTCTGATTCCCCGTCTCTGATTCCCCATATCTGATTCCCCGCCTCTGATTCCCCATCTCTGAATCCCGGACTCAGATTCCCCACCTCTGATTCCAAGCCTCTGATTCCCGGAATATGATTCCCCGCTTCTGATTCCCCGCCTCTGATTCCCTGCCTCTGATTCCCCATCTCTGATACCCCACATCTGATTCCCTGCCTCTGATTCCCCGCCTCTGATTCCCCATATCTGATTCCCTGCCTCTGTATACCCATCTCGGATTCCCGCCCTCCGATTCCCCACCTCAGGTTCCCCATATCTGATACCCCTCCTCTGTTTCCCCGCCTCTGATTCCCAACCTCTGATTCCCCATATCTGATTCCCCGTCTCTGATTCCCCAACTCTGATTCCCCGCCTCTGATTCCTCAGCTCTGATTCCCCGCCTCTGATTCCCCGCGTCTGATTCCCTGCCTCTGATTCCCCGCCTCTGATTCCCCATCTCTGATTCACCACCACTGATTCCCTGCATCTGATTCCCTGCCTGTGATTCCCCGCCTCTGATTCACCATCTCTGATTCACTGCCTCTGATTCCCCTTCTCTGATTCCCCATGTCTGATTCCCCAATTCTGATTCCCGCCTCTGATGCCCCACCTCTGAATCCCCTCCTCTGATTCCCCATATCTGATTCCCCGCCTCTGATTCCCCATATCTTATTCCCCGCCTCTGATTCCCAAACTCAGATTCCCCGCCTCTGATTCCCCATATCTGATTCCCCGCAACTGATTCCCCATCTCTGATTCCCGGACTCAGATTCCCCACCTCTGATTCCCGGCCTCTGATTCCCGGCCTATGATTCCCCGCTTCTGATTCCCCGCCTGATTCCCCATCTCTGATGCACTGCGTCTGATTCCCCACCTCTAATTCCCCATATCTGATTAGCCACCTCTGTTTCTCCACCTCTGATTCCCCGCCTCTGATTCCCCATATCTGATTCCCCGCCTCTGATTCCCCATCTCTGATTCCCGGACTCTGAATCCCCACCTCTGTTTCCCTGCCTCTGATTCCCGGCCTATGATTCCCCATGTCTGATTCCCCACATCTGATTCCCTGCCTCTGATACCCCGCCTCTGATTCCCCGCCTCTGATTCCCTGCCACTAATTCCCCGCCTCTGATTCCCCATATCTGTTTTCCTGCCTCTGATGCCCCATATCTGATTCCCTGCCTCTGATTCCCCAACTCTGATTCCCCGCCTCTGATTCCCCAGCTCTGATTCCCCACCTCTGATTCCCCGTGTCTAATTCCCTGCCTGTGATTCCCCGCCTCTGATTCCCCATCTTGGATTCATCACCACTGATTCCTTGCGTCTGATTCCCTCCCTGTGATTCCCCGCCTCTGATTCACCATCTCTGATTCACTGCCTCTGATTCCCCTTCTCTGATTCCCCATGTCTGATTCCCCAATTCTGATTCCCGCCTCTGATGCCCCACCTCTGATTCCCCTCCTCTGATTGCCCATATCTGATTCCCCGCCTCTGATTCCCCATATCTTATTCCCCGCCTCTGATTCCCAAACTCAGATTCCCCGTCTCTGATTCCCCAGCTCTGATTCCCCACATCTGATTCCCTGCCTCTGATTCCCCACCTCTGATTCCCAATATCTGATTCCCTGCCTCTGTTTCCCCACCTCTGATTCCCCGCCTCTGTTTCCCCATATCTGATTCCCCACCTCTGATTCCCCAACTCTGATTCCCCGCCTCTGATTCCCCAGCTCTGATACCCCGCCTCTGATTCCCCATGTCAGATTTCCTGCCTCTGATTCCCGGCCTCTGATTCCCCATCTCTGATTCACCGCCTCTGATTCCCCACCTCTGATTCCCCATATCTGATAAGCCATCTCTGTTTCCCCGCCTCTGATTCCCCGCCTCTGATTCCCCATATCTGATTCCCCGCCTCTGATTCCCCATCTCTGATTCCCGGACTCAGATTCCCCACCTCTGATTCCCAGCCTCTGATTCCCGGAATATGATTCCCCACTTCTGATTCCCCGCCTCTGATTCCCTGCCTCTGATTCCCCATCTCTGATTCCCCACATCTGATTTCCTGTCTCTGATTCCCCGCCTCTGATTCCACATATCTGATTCCCTGCCTCTGATTACCCATCTCGGATTCCCGCCCTCCGATTCCCCACCTCTGGTTCCCCATATCTGATACCCCTACTCTGTTTCCCCGCCTCTGAATCCCCGCCTCTGATTCCCCACTTCTGATTCCCCATATCTGATAAGCCACCTCTGTTTCCCCGCCTCTGATTCCCCACCTCTGATTCCCCATATCTGATTCCCCGCCTCTGATTCCCCATCTCTGATTCCAGGACTCAGATTCCCCACCTCTGATTCCAAGCCTCTGATTCCCGGAATATTATTCCCGGCTTCTGATTCCCCGCCTCTGATTCCCTGCCTCTGATTCCCCGCCTCTGATTCCCCATATCTGATTCCCTGCCTCTGATTACCCATCTCGGATTCCCGCCCTCTGATTCCCCACCTCTGGTTCCCCATATCTGATACCCCTCCTCTGTTTCCCCGCCTCTGATTCCCAACCTCTGATTCCCCATATCTGATTTCCCGTCTCTGATTCCCCAACTCTGATTCCCCGCCTCTGGTTCCTCAGCTCTGTTTCCCCGCCTCTGATTCCCCGCCTCTGATTCCCCATTTCTGATTCCCCGCCTCTGATTCCCCACCTCTGATTCCCCATATCTGATAAGCAATCTCTGTTTCCCCGCCTCTGATTCCCCGCCTCTGATTCCCCATATCTGATTCCCCGCCTCTGATTCCCCATCTCTGATTCCCGGACTCAGATTCCCCACCTCTGATTCCCGGCCTCTGATTCCCGGCCTATGATTCCCCGCTTCTGATTCCCCGCCTCTGATTCCCTGCCTCTGATTCCCCATCTCTGATTCACTGCCTCCGATTCCCCACCTCTGATTCCCCATATCTGATTAGCCACCTCTGTTTCTCCGCCTCTGATACCCCGCCTCTGATTCCCCATATCTGATTCCCCGCCTCTGATTCCCCATCTCTGATTCCCGGAATCTGAATCCCCACCTCTGATTCCCGGCCTCTGATTCACGGCCTATGATTCCCCGCTTCTGATTCCCCGCCTCTGATTCCCTGCCTCTGATTCCCCATGTCTGATTCCCCACATCTGATTCCCTGCCTCTGATACCCCGCCTCTGATTCCCCGCCTCTGATTCCCTGCCACTAATTCCCCGCCTCTGATTCCCCATATCTGATTTCCTGCCTCTGATGCCCCATATCTGATTCCCTGCCTCTGATTCCCCAACTCTGATTCCCCGCCTCTGATTCCTCAGCTCTGATTCCCCACCTCTGATTCCCCGTGTCTAATTCCCTGCCTCAGATTCCCCGCCTCTGATTCCCCATCTTGGATTCACCACCACTGATTCCTTGCGTCTGATTCCCTGCCTGTGATTCCCCGCCTCTGATTCACCATCTCTGATTCACTGCCTCTGATTCCCCTTCTCTGATTCCCCACATCTGATTCCCTGCCTCTGATACCCCGCCACTGATTCCCCGCCTCTGATTCCCTGCCACTAATTCCCCGCCTCTGATTCCCCATATCTGATTTCCTGCCTCTGATGCCCCATATCTGATTCCCTGCCTCTGATTCCCCAACTCTGATTCCCCGCCTCTGATTCCTCAGCTCTGATTCCCCACCTCTGATTCCCCGTGTCTAATTCCCTGCCACAGATTCCCCGCCTCTGATTCCCCATCTTGGATTCACCACCACTGATTCCTTGCGTCTGATTCCCTGCCTGTGATTCCCCGCCTCTGATTCACCATCTCTGATTCACTGCCTCTGATTCCCCTTCTCTGATTCCCCATGTCTGATTCCCCAATTCTGATTCCCGCCTCTGATGCCCCACCTCTGATTCCCCTCCTCTGATTGCCCATATCTGATTCCCCGCCTCTGATTCCCCATATCTTATTCCCCGCCTCTGATTCCCAAACTCAGATTCCCCGTCTCTGATTGCCCAGCTCTGATTCCCCACATCTGATTCCCTGCCTCTGATTCCCCACCTCTGATTCCCTATATCTGATTCCCTGCCTCTGTTTCCCCACCTCTGATTCCCCGCCTCTGTTTCCCCATATCTGATTCCCTACCTCTGATTCCCCAACTCTGATTCCCCGCCTCTGATACCCCGTGTCTGATTCCCCGCCTCTGATTCCCCGTGTCTGATTCCCTGCCTCTGATTCCCCGCCTCTGATTCCCCATCTCTGATTCACCGCCTCTGATTCCCCACCTCTGATTCCCCATATCTGATAAGCCATCTCTGTTTCCCCGCCTCTGATTCCCCGCCTCTGATTCCCCGTCTCTGATTCCCCATATCTGATTCCCCGCCTCTGATTCCCCATCTCTGATTCCCGGACTCAGATTCCCCACCTCTGATTCCAAGCCTCTGATTCCCGGAATATGATTCCCCGCTTCTGATTCCCCGCCTCTGATTCCCTGCCTCTGATTCCCCATCTCTGATACCCCACATCTGATTCCCTGCCTCTGATTCCCCGCCTCTGATTCCCCATATCTGATTCCCTGCCTCTGTATACCCATCTCGGATTCCCGCCCTCCGATTCCCCACCTCAGGATCCCCATATCTGATACCCCTCCTCTGTTTCCCCGCCTCTGATTCCCAACCTCTGATTCCCCATATCTGATTCCCCGTCTCTGATTCCCCAACTCTGATTCCCCGCCTCTGATTCCTCAGCTCTGATTCCCCGCCTCTGATTCCCCGCGTCTGATTCCCTGCCTCTGATTCCCCGCCTCTGATTCCCCATCTCTGATTCACCACCACTGATTCCCTGCATCTGATTCCCTGCCTGTGATTCCCCGCCTCTGATTCACCATCTCTGATTCACTGCCTCTGATTCCCCTTCTCTGATTCCCCATGTCTGATTCCCCAATTCTGATTCCCGCCTCTGATGCCCCACCTCTTAATCCCCTCCTCTGATTCCCCATATCTGATTCCCCGCCTCTGATTCCCCATATCTTATTCCCCGCCTCTGATTCCCAAACTCAGATTCCCCGCCTCTGATTCCCCAGCTCTGATACCCCGCCTCAGATTCCCCGCGTCTGATTCCCTGCCTCTGATTCCCCGCCTCTGATTCCCCAGCTCTGATTCCCCACCTCTGATTACCCGCATCTGATTCCCTGACTCTAATTCCCGGCCTCGGATTCCCCATCTCTCATTCACCGCCTCTGATTACCCACCTCTGATTCCCCATATCTGATTCCCCGCCTCTGATTACCCGCCTCTGATTCCCCATATCTGATACCCCGCCTCTGATTCCCCAGCTATGATTCCCCGCCTCTGATCCCCGCGTCTGAATCCCTGCTTCTGATTCCCTGCCTCTGTTTCCCCATCTGTGATTAACCACCTTTGATTCTCCGCGTCTGTTTCCCCGCCTCTGATTCCCCATCTCTGATTCCCCATCTCTGATTCCCAAATTCTGATTCCCCGCCTCTGATTCCCCAGCTCTGACTCCCCACATCTGATTCCCTGCCTCTGATTCCCCAACTCTGATTCTCAATATCTGATTCCCCGCCTCTGTTTCCCCGCCTCTGATTCCCCGCCTCTGTTTCCCCATATCTGATTCCCCACCTCTGATTCCTCAACTCTGATTCCCCGCATCTGATTCCCCAGCTCTGATTCCCCGCCTTTGATTCCCCGTGTCTGATTCCCTGCCTCTGATTCCCCGCCTCTGATTCCCCACCTCTGATTCCCCATATCTAATTAGCCACCTCTGATTACCCGCCTCTGATTCCCCATATCTGATTCCCCGTCTCTGATTCCCCAACTCTGATTCCCCGCCTCTGATTCCTCAGCTCTGATTCCCCGCCTCTGATTCCCCGCGTCTGATTCCCCGCGTCTGAATCCCCGACTCTGATTCTCCAGCTCTGATTCCCCGCCTCTGATTCCCCGCCTCTGATTCCCCATATCTGATACCCCGCCTCTGATTCCCCAACTCTGAATCCCCGCCTCTGATTCCCCAGCTATGATTCCCCGCCTCTGATCCCCCGCGTCTGAATCCCTGCTTCTGATTCCCTGCCTCTGTTTCCCCATCTGTGATTAACCACCTTTGATTGTCCGCGTCTGTTTCCCCGCCTCTGATTCCCCATCTCTGATTCCCCACCTCTGATTCCCAAATTCTGATTCCCCGCCTCTGATTCCCCAGCTCTGACTCCCCACATCTGATTCCCTGCCTCTGATTCCCCAACTCTGATTCCCAATATCTGATTCCCCGCCTCTGTTTCCCCGCCTCTGATTCCCCGCCTCTGTTTCCCCATATCTGATTCCCCACCTCTGATTCCTCAACTCTGATTCCCCGCATCTGATTCCCCAGCTCTGATTCCCCGCCTTTGATTCCCCGTGTCTGATTCCCTGCCTCTGATTCCCCGCCTCTGATTCCCCACCTCTGATTCCCCATATCTAATTAGCCACCTCTGTTTCCCCGCCTCTGATTCCACGCCTCTGATTCCCCATATCTGATTCCCCACCTCTGATTCCCCATCTCTGATTCACGGACTCACATTCCCCACCTCTGATTCACAGCCTCTGATTCCCGGCCATTGATTCCCCGCTTCTGATTCCCCGCCTCTGATTCCCTGCCTCTGATTCCCCATCTCTGATTCACTGCCTCTGATTCCCCACCTCTGATTCCCCATATCTGATTAGCCACCTCAGTTTCTCAGCCTCTGATTCCCGCCTCTGATTCCCCATATCTGATTCCCCGCCTCTGATTCCCCATCTCTGATTCCCGTACTCTGATTCCCCACCTCTGATTCCCTGCCTCTGATTCCCGGCCTATGATTCCCCGCTTCTGATTCCCCGCCTCTGATTCCCTGCCTCTGATTCCCCATGTCTGATTCCCCACATCTGATTCCCTGCCTCTGATACCCCACCTCTGATTCCCCGCCTCTGATTCCCTGCCACTAATTCCCTGCCTCTGATTCCCCATATCTGATTCCCTGCCTCTGATGCCCCATATCTGATTCCCTGCCTCTGATTCCTCAGCTCTGATTCCCCACCTCTGATTCCCCGTGTCTAATTCCCTGCCTCTGATTCCCCGCCTCTGATTCCCCATCTTGGATTCACCACCACTGATTCCCTGCGTCTGATTCCCTGCCTGTGATTCCCCGCCTCTGATTCACCATCTCTGATTCAGTGCCTCTGATTCCCCTTCTCTGATTCCCCATATCTTATTCCCCGCCTCTTATTCCCAAACTCAGATGCCCCGCCTCTGATCCCCAGCTCTGATTCCCCACATCTGATTCCCTGCTTCTTATTCCCCACCTCTGATTCCCAATATCTGATTCCCTGCCTCTGTTTCCCCACCTCTGATTCCCCGCCTCTGTTTCCCCATATCTGATTCCCCACCTCTGATTCCCCAACTCTGATTCCCCGCCTCTGATTCCCCAGCTCTGATTCCCCGCCTCTGATTCCCCGTGTCTGATTCCCTGCCTCTGATTCCCCGCCTCTGATTCCCCATCTTGGATTCACCACCACTGATTCCCTGCGTCTGATTCCCTGCCTGTGATTCCCCGCCTCTGATTCACCATCTCTGATTCAGTGCCTCTGATTCCCCTTCTCTGATTCCCCATATCTTATTCCCCGCCTCTTATTCCCAAACTCAGATGCCCCGCCTCTGATCCCCAGCTCTGATTCCCCACATCTGATTCCCTGCTTCTTATTCCCCACCTCTGATTCCCAATATCTGATTCCCTGCCTCTGTTTCCCCACCTCTGATTCCCCGCCTCTGTTTCCCCATATCTGATTCCCCACCTCTGATTCCCCAACTCTGATTCCCCGCCTCTGATTCCCCAGCTCTGATTCCCCGCCTCTGATTCCCCGTGTCTGATTCCCTGCCTCTGATTCCCCGCCTCTGATTCCCCATCTCTGATTCACCGCCTCTGATTCACCACCTCTGATTCCCCATATCTGATAAGCCATCTTTGTTTCCCCGCCTCTGATTCCCCGCCTCTGATTCCCCATATCTGATTCCCCACCTCTGATTCCCCATCTCTGATTCCCGGACTCAGATTCCACACCTCTGATTCCCAGACTCTGATTCCCGGAATATGATTCCCCGCTTCTGATTCCCCGCCTCTGATTCCCTGCCTCTGATTCCCCATCTCTGATTCCCCATATCTGATTCCCTGCCTCTGATTCGCCATCTCGGATTCCCGCCCTCCGATTCCCCACCTCTGGTTCCCCATATCTGATATCCCTCCTCTGTTTCCCCGCCTCTGATTCCCCGCCTCTGATTCCCCATATCTGATTCCCCGCCTCTGATTCCCCAACTCTGATTCCCCGCCTCTGATTCCTCACCTCTGATTCCCCGCCTCTGATTCCCCGCGTCTGATTCCCTGCCTCTGATTCCCCGCCTCTGATTCCCCATCTCTGATTCACCACCACTGATTCCCTGCGTCTGATTCCCTGCCTGTGATTCCCCGCCTATGATTCACCATCTCTGATTCACAAGCTCTGATTCCCCACCTCTGATTACCCGCGTCTGATTCCCTGATTCAAATTCCCCGCCTCTGATTCCCCATCTCTGATTCACCACCTCTGATTCCCCACCTCTGATTCCCCATATCTGATACCCCGCCTCGGATTCCCCAACTCTGATTCCCCAACTCTGATTTTCCGCCTCTGATTCCCCAGCTATGATTCCCCACCTCTGATTCCCCGCGTCTGATTCCCTGCTTCTGATTCCCTGCCTCTGATTCCCCATCTGTGATTAACCACCTCTGAATCTCCACGTCTGATTCCGCACCTCTGATTCCCCATCTCTGATTCCCCATCTCTGATTCCCAAATTCTGATTCCCCGCCTCTGATTCCCCAGCTCTGATTCCCCATCTCTGATTCCCAAATTCTGATTCCCTGCCTCTGATTCCCCACCTCTGATTCCCAATATCTGATTCCCCTCCTCTGTTTCCCCGACTCTGATTCCCCGCCTCTGTTTCCCCATATCTGATTCCCCACCTCTGATTCCCCAACTCTGATTCCCCGCCTCTGATTCCCCTGCTCTGATTCCCCGCCTCTGATTCCCCGTGTCTGATTCCCTGCCTCTGATTCCCCGCCTCTGATTCCCCATCTCTGATTCACCGCATCTGATTCACCACCTCTGATTCCCCATATCTGATAAGCCATCTTTTTATCCCCGCCTCTGATAACCCGCCTCTGATTCCCCATATCTGATTCCCCACCTCTGATTCCCCATCTCTGATTCCCGGACTCAGATTCCCCACCTCTGATTCCCAGACTCTGATTCCCGGAATATGATTCTCCGCTTCTGATTCCCCGCCTCTGATTCCCTGCCTCTGATTCCCCATCTCTGATTCCCCATATCTGATTCCCTGCCTCTGATTCGCCATCTCGGACTCCCGCCCTCCGAATCCCCACCTCTGGTTCCCCATATCTGATATCCCTCCTCTGTTTCCCCGCCTCTGATTCCCCGCCTCTGATTCCCCATATCTGATTCCCCGCCTCTGATTCACCAACTCTGATTCCCCGCCTCTGATTCCTCAGCTCTGATTCCCCGCCTCTGATTCCCCGCGTCTGATTCCCTGCCTCTGATTCCCCGCCTCTGATTCCCCATCTCTGATTCACCACCACTGATTCCCTGCGTCTGTTTCCCTGCCTGTGATTCCCCGCCTCTGATTCCCCTATCTGATTCCCTGCCTCTGATGCCCCATATCTGATTCCCAGCCTCTGATTCCCCAACTCTGATTCCCCGCCTCTGATTCCTCAGCTCTGATTCCCCACCTCTGATTCCCCGTGTCTAATTCCCTGCCTCTGATTCCCCGCCTCTGATTCCCCATCTTGGATTCACCACCACTGATTCCCTGCGTCTGATTCCCTGCCTGTGATTCCCCGCCTCTGATTCACCATCTCTGATTCACTGCCTCTGATTCCCCTTCTCTGATTCCCCATGTCTGATTCCCCAATTCTGATTCCCGCCTCTGATGCCCAACCTCTGATTCCCCTCCTCTGATTCCCCGCCTCTGATTCCCTGCCTCTGATTCCCCATGTCTGATTCCCCACATCTGATTCCCTGCCTCTGATATCCCGCCTCTGATTCCCCGCCTCTGATTCCCTGCCACTAATTCCCCGCCTCTGATTCCCCTATCTGATTCCCTGCCTCTGATGCCCCATATCTGATTCCCAGCCTCTGATTCCCCGCCTCTGATTCCTCAGCTCTGATTCCCACCTCTGATTCCCCGTGTCTAATTCCCTGCCTCTGATTCCACGCCTCTGATTCCCCATCTTGGATTCACCACCACTGATTCCCTGCGTCTGATTCCCTGCCTGTGATTCCCCGCCTCTGATTCACCATCTCTGATTCACTGCCTCTGATTCCCCTTCTCTGATTCCCCATGTCTGATTCCCCAATTCTGATTCCCGCCTCTGATGCCCAACCTCTGATTCCCCTCCTCTGATTGCCCATATCTGATTCCCCGCCTCTGATTCCCCATATCTTATTCTCCGCCTCTGATTCCCAAACTCAGATTCCCCGCCTCTGATTCCCCAGCTCTGATTCCCCACATCTGATTCTCTGCCTCTGATTCCCCACCTATGATTCCCCGCCTCTGTTTCCCCATATCTGATTACCCGCCTCTGATTCCCCAACTCTGATTCCCCGCCTCTGATTCCCCAGCTCTGATTCCCCGCCTCTGATTCCCCGTGTCTGATTCCCTGCCTCTGATTCCCCGCCTCTGATTCAACATCTCTGATTCACCGCCTCTGATTCCCCAGCTCTGATACCCCGCCTCAGATTCCCCGCGTCTGATTCCCCGCCTCTGAATCCCTGCCTCTGATTCCCCATCTCTGATTCACCACCGCTAATTCCCGGCCTCTGATTCCCGGCCTCTGATTCCCCGCCTCTGATTCCCCATCTCTGATTCCCCACCTCTGATTCCCTGACTCTGATTCCCCGCCTCTGATTCCCCAGCTCTGATTCCCCACCTCTGATTACCCGCATCTGATTCCCTGACTCTAATTCCCGGCCTCTGATTCCCCATCTCTCATTCACCGCCTCTGATTACCCACCTCTGATTCCCCATATCTGATTCCCCGCCTCTGATTCCCCGCCTCTGATTCCCCATATCAGATACCCCGCCTCTGATTCCCCAACTCTGAATCCCCGCCTCTGATTCCCCAGCTATGATTCCCCGCCTCTGATCCCCCGCGTCTGAATCCCTGCTTCTGATTCCCTGCCTCTGTTTCCCCATCTGTGATTAACCACCTTTGATTCTCCGCGTCTGTTTCCCCGCCTCTGATTCCCCATCTCTGATTCCCCGTCTCTGATTCCCAAATTCTGATTCCCTGCCTCTGATTCCCCAACTCTGATTCCCAATATCTGATTCCCCGCCTCTGTTTCCCCGCCTCTGATTCCCCGCCTCTGTTTCCCCATATCTGATTCCCCACCTCTGATTCCTCAACTCTGATTCCCCGCATCTGATTCCCCAGCTCTGATTCCCCGCCTTTGATTCCCCGTGTCTGATTCCCTGCCTCTGATTCCCCGCCTCTGATTCCCCATCTCTGATTCACCGCCTCTGATTCCCCACCTCTGATTCCCCATATCTAATTAGCCACCTCTGTTTCCCCGCCTCTGATTCCCCGCCTCTGATTCCCCATATCTGATTCCCCACCTCTGATTCCCCATCTCTGATTCACGGACTCACATTCCCCACCTCTGATTCACAGCCTCTGATTCCCGGCCAATGATTCCCCGCTTCTGATTCCCCGCCTCTGATTCCCTGCCTCTGATTCCCCATCTCTGATTCACTGCCTCTGATTCCCCACCTCTGATTCCCCATATCTGATTAGCCACCTCTGTTTCTCAGCCTCTGATTCCCGCCTCTGATTCCCCATATCTGATTCCCCGCCTCTGATTCCCCATCTCTGATTCCCGTACTCTGATTCCCCGCCTCTGATTCCCTGCCTCTGATTCCCCATGTCTGATTCCCCACATCTGATTCCCTGCCTCTGATACCCCATATCTGATTCCCTGCCTCTGATTCCTCAGCTCTGATTCCCCACCTCTGATTCCCCGTGTCTAATTCCCTGCCTCTGATTCCCCGCCTCTGATTCCCCATCTTGGATTCACCACCACTGATTCCCTGCGTCTGATTCCCTGCCTGTGATTCCCCGCCTCTGATTCCCCACATCTGATTCCCTGCTTCTGATTCCCCACCTCTGATTCCCAATATCTGATTCCCTGCCTCTGTTTCCCCACCTCTGATTCCCCGCCTCTGTTTCCCCATATCTGATTCCCCACCTCTGATTGCCCAACTCTGATTCCCCGCCTCTGATTCCCCAGCTCTGATTCCCCGCCTCTGATTCCCCGTGTCTGATTCCCTGCCTCTGATTCCCTGCCTCTGATTCCCCATCTCTGATTCACCGCCTCTGATTCACCACCTCTGATTCCCCATATCTGATAAGCCATCTTTGTTTCCCCGCCTCTGATTCCCCGCCTCTGATTCCCCATATCTGATTCCCCACCTCTGATTCCCCATCTCTGATTCCAGGACTCAGATTCCCCACCTCTGATTCCCAGACTCTGATTCCCGGAATATGATTCCCCGCTTCTGATTCCCCGCCTCTGATTCCCTGCCTCTGATTCCCCATCTCTGATTCCCCATATCTGATTCCCTGCCTCTGATTCGCCATCTCGGATTCCCGCCCTCCGATTCCCCACCTCTGGTTCCCCATATCTGATATCCCTCCTCTGTTTCCCCGCCTCTGATTCCCCGCCTCTGATTCCCCATATCTATTTCCCCGCCTCTGATTCCCCAACTCTGATTCCCCGCCTCTGATTCTTCAGCTCTGATTCCCCGCCTCTGATTCCCCGTGTCTGATTCCCTGCCTCTGATTCCCCGCCTCTGATTCCCCATATCTGATTCCCAGCCTCTGATTCCCCGCCTCTGAT